>NC_090924.1:280324377-280632150 GCF_040938575.1 Ambystoma mexicanum
TCTGTAGGCGACCAAAGGGCACAATACAGCAGTCTAATATGGTCTGTAGGCGACCAAAGGGCACAATACAGCAGTCTAATATGGTCTGTAGGCGACCAAAGGGCACAATACAGCAGTCTAATATGGTCTGTAGACGACCAAAGGGCACAGTACAGCAGTCTAATATGGTCTGTAGGCGACCAAAGGGCACAATACAGCAGTCTAATATGGTCTGTAGGCGACCAAAGGGCACAATACAGCAGTCTAATATGGTCTGTAGGCGACCAGTGTTAGAGACTGGGCGCACATTTCAATAGAATCGGTTAAGATTATAAACATACAGTAGTGTCTCCGGTGTTGGCATGTACTTACAGTACGTTTTCATTGTCCGGGTGGTAGTCTATCGGTTAGAGAGTGGAAAAATTGTGCAGGGGGGGTGGCCACGCCGGGCTCCCATGCGCGTAACAGGCGCAGGAACAGGCCTTCGTGCTGGCCACCGGCGGTTCCGCCTACCGGCGGATGGATGCAGTTTTGAACTGCATCAAGCGAGGATCAGCCTCGCTTTCGCGCGGCGCCCGGCATGCGGGAGTCAGGCACCTTTAGGGACAGGGTCAGGCAGGCCCTTCTGTAGTGCCGGCGATGGTGCTGCATGCACTCCGTGTGCGTGGGCAGCTTCAGGGATGGGAGGGGGGCTCCTGCCCTCTACCCTCGGCGAGGCTTGAAGGAATGGGGCACAGGCGCAGGAACAGGCCTTTGTGTGGCCTTCGTGCTGGCCACCGGCGGTTCCGCCTACCGGCGGATGGATGCAGTTTTGAACTGCATCAAGCGAGGATCAGCCTCGCTTTCGTGCCGCGCGGCGCCCGGCATTCGGGAGTGAGGCACCTTTAGGGACAGGGTCAGGCAGGCCCTTCTGTAGTGCCGGCGATGGTGCTGCATGCACTCCGTGTGCGTGGGCAGCTTCAGGGATGGGAGGGGGGGCTCCTGCCCTCTACCCTCGGCGAGGCTTGAAGGAATGGGGCACAGGCGCAGGAACAGGCCTTTGTGTGGCCTTCGTGCTGGCCACCGGCGGTTCCGCCTACCGGCGGATGGATGCAGTTTTGAACTGCATCAAGCGAGGATCAGCCTCGCTTTCGTGCCGCGCGGCGCCCGGCATGCGGGAGTCAGGCACCTTTAGGGACAGGGTCAGGCAGGCCCTTCTGTAGTGCCGGCGATGGTGCTGCATGCACTCCGCATTGACTTGTTTTGTGAGGCAGTGGGTGGCATCTAAGTGCACTCCCAGAGTCTTCACAGATGATGGAACCGGGATCTTGATGCCGACAATCAGGAAGGATGAGTATTGGGGTGAGTTTCTTTAGCATTGCAGGTGACGCCCCACTACTTGGATCTCCGTCTTGTTTAGACAAAGATGGTTTGTGACCATCCAGGTCTGGATGGTTAGCTACATTCTGTTGATCGTCCTAGCATCCTCTTCATAGGACCCTGTCAGGGGAGGAGAGTTTGGTGGTTGTCAGCATAGTTGGTGTAGGCTATGCCAAGGTCATCCAAGAGGTCAAAGAGGGGTTTAGTAAATATATTATAGAGGGTGGTGGAGACACAGACACCTTGCGGAACACCCCAGGGAATGGGAGCAGGGAGGGAGGGGGTGCTTGCCGATTCTGAGAAGACTCTCATGGATGTCCCTTCAAGGAACAATGCAACCCAGGTCATGCTTCTTGGGAGAAGTTGGTGGCATCTATCAGGTGGCTGTAAAGGGTTTTGTAGTCTATGGGTCAAAGGTGGCCAATAAGTGAAGGAGAAGGGAGAGGGCTGTCTTTCCTGCATATCTGAAACTGTTGAGTTGATTTTTCAGGTCTAGCAGTGCTGACTCTGTTCCATGTCCTGGTCGGAAGCCAGATTGGCGCTTTCCTGGGATATGGTTGGATGCAAGGAAGGGTTGAGTTTGGTTGTGGGCTGCCCTATCCATGATCTTTAGTAAAAATGGAACTGTGCTAATCGGGCGGTAGGCTTGGTTTTTTAAGTCAGGGAGGACCTAGGATTCTTTCAGACGGGTGGAAAGGAAGCGTTGATAAATCTAGTAATGAACTGGGATAGGACGTCCGAGTAGTCCTTGATAATAGATGCTGGGCAGATATCACCTTTGCATGTGGAAGGTTGAATCTTCTTCCGAGACCTCTCTAAAGTGAAAGGTCTGGTAGGGGGCTGGGGATGCAGGGATTACCCTTGATGAGGGCGCCATAGTTTTGATGAAAGCTATTTGCTCCTGTAGGGAGTGTAATTTAGCTCTCATGGCCGTTTGAATGCTTGAGCACCACAGCTAATCTTTCTTGATAGTCGATTTGGTAGGTGGGAAGAATTTAGCACTAAAATGAAAATTCTCCTTAAAAAGTGCCAATATTTGGCCTATGGATATTGGCTTTAGTACCATTCCAAGAATTTGCCGCCGTGTAACCATAGTCCTCTTTCTATGGCCACTAGGATCGATGGAGCCAGGCTTCCGAGATGTTGGTCCGAACGCCTTTACTGGCAAGGTCTGCAGTACTTCTGAGCAAAGTACTGTCCTTTCTCTCTGGTGCCATGTCTGTGGCATGAGGCGCACAGTGCCTTCTGTCTTCCCGGTCAGTACAGAAAGGCAGCTCCACACTGTCTCCAGTGGCTGTCGTCACCCTGCAGGTTCAGGCCCCTCTCTTGACACCAATAGAGGACTTGCTTTGCTCACTATGCCCGTTGGCCTGCTACCTTATCGCCCTGACTGCCAGTGCTCCTCCGCTGACATCTACCAATGTTACGGTGAATAATGGTGACCCTGGAACATAAAAGGAGGAACCCCTTGGGAGCTCTCCTGACCGAGCTCAGATAGAAACAGCCATTTTGTCCTGAAGCTAGCCACACCCACCGGCCATATTGTTCATTGGCCTTCTTCCTGCCCGGTCAGGACTGGAATTGCCATATATGGGAAGGCCTTTCTTGTGGAAAGCTGCTGCTTTCCCTGACAAAGAGGTGGTTTGTGTGTGAGCCTGGATGTGGGGCTGGGACAGCCTGGTACCAGTATACATCCTGGTGCCGGAATATCTGTTGCTGGGCAGATGTTATGGTCAGTTGCTATCGCTAGATAGCCACTGCGAGTTTGAATGGTGCAGGTCCCTTGCCATGGGTGGACCTGGGCGAGGTTCAACTCCAGATCTTGGATAAAAGGAGGACTCCTTCAGCCATTCAAGAGATCATTGTTAGAAAAAAACTCTTACAAAGAAGTGCAGCTGCTGACAACTCGAGGATGACAACTGCAGCCGACCAGCACCAACTCCAGTGAAGTGCAGGGAAGCGCTGCTCCTTTATCCTGATCTCAAGAAGTCTCTGGTGCTTTGACCCTTCTACCGGTGGGAAAAAGCAGTCTCAACCCCTGCTCGCAGATCAGTGTCGTCTGAGCCTCCAGAGGTGTCCAACCGGTGGAATGACCAGCTCTCTTCTGGGCTATCTTGCTGAAGCAGTCGTTGTTCCAAATGCATCCCTGGAACTTGGAGGACCTTCATCTAGTACTACAAGACGCGTGGTCATACATTTGCAGCCTTCTTGCATCAACAGAAGCTGTGCAGGGCCTGCTCCTTTGTGTGTCCATTGAAGATCGCCTGTCACCGCCTGGCTGTGGTGACTCCCATTGCAAACCATCTTCTTTGCTCCCCAGAGGTGTCCTGAGGTTGCTTGCTCCGCAGAAGTCTTCCTCTTTCCTTCAGAAGGGTGTTTCGGCTGGAAGGTGCCTGGAACCGAGATTGAAGTACTGCGAGCGACCGTAACTAAATCCATGAAAACTCGTGACACGGCCATCTTAGAGTGCTAGCCACTGTTAGTAGCCAAACGTGGTAAATGCAACACATAGTATAAAACATGGTAGAAAGATATCTGCTGCTTCATCAGTTTATGGACAGCATTAAGATCCCTGTGGTTCACACACAACCTCAAATCTGTGGTGCCTGCTTTTGGTACCGGAACCACTGGATTGGCAGGAGCACTGCTTGAGAGCGCCATTACCCCTAGAACCTACATCTTCATGACCTCAGGCTTGATGTTTCATCTCACCTTACCAGACATTCTGTAACGCCTACTTTTGGAAGGTATTTTATCCCGCGTGTCTATTGTCATGCTGATAAAGTGTCCGGCCTGGAGTTGGTGAGAACAAGTGACATATTTGCTAATGTGTGTGTGTCTGTGTGTGTCTGTCTCTGTGTGTGTCTGTCTGTCTCTGTGTGTGTCTGTGTGTGTCTGTGTGTGTGTGTGTGTCTCTGTCTGTGTGTGTCTCTGTCTGTGTGTGTGTGTGTCTGTGTGTCTCTCTCTGTGTCTCGGTCTCTGTGTCTGTGTGTCGGTCTCTGTGTCTGTGTGTCGGTCTCTGTGTCTGTGTGTCGGTCTCTGTGTCTGTGTGTCTGTGTGTGTCTCTGTGTGTCTCTGTGTGTGTCTCTGTCTCTGTGTGTGTGTCTGTGTGTGTGTGTGTGTGTGTCTGTGTCTGTGTCTGTCTGTGTGGTATGCAAATGTGTCTGTCTCTGTGTGTGTGTCTCTGTCTGTGTGTGTGTGTGTGTGTGTGTGTGTGTGTGTCTGTGTCTCTGTGCGTGTGTCTGTGTGGTATGCAAGTGTGCGTGTGCCTGCGCGTGTGTCTGCGCGTTTGTGTGTGTCCCCTGCAATGGGCTAGTGGTAGTTTCAGCTCTTATCGGGCTTTTAGGATAAGAAGAGGACCCTTGCACCCATTCTTCAGAGATCCTGGAGAAACCTGAAGGAGCCAAGTATCCTGTCCAGCTGCGAGACCCACGAAGAAACCTGACTGAAGGAGGCCTGGCAACCAACTTGTGCTGAAGTCCTTGTGGCACCCTGCCTTGCTTGTGATCTTTAGCAGTCCTGCGACACAAAAGGGGACCCGAGCTAGACCGTAAGTCTGATCGCAGCTACTGAGTCTTGTTGCATCACTGTGCACGGTGTGCACCGTCCGAAACTGCTTACATGACCAGGGTCCAGTCCCGAGAGGGGTGCTGCATCAAGTGTTTTTGCATTCTGGAACCGAGAGCCCTTAAACCAGCAAAAGACACCAACCGGAGTGGAGCTCGAACCTGAAACCCCTGGAAATCAAGGACCGTGGATTTCGGTGGGAAAAGCAACATAGGACACCCTTCCTTTGTTCTACCAAGTCTAGGGAAGATTCAGAGTGGGGGGGGGTACGTTATAGAGATTTTAACCTACCCCCAGTCTCCCATTATAAGTCAATGGGCTTATAAAAAACTTATTTCTAATACTTTTGGCTTTGCCACTGCTTGCTTATGCAAGACTTCTGACTGTTGGGGCTAATTTTGTGCATTAGTCTATCTTGAACCCTAACTCTAAGAACCCTTCACTGGACCCCAGAGACCCCACCAGCATTGTATTCCTGCATCCTAAATTCTGTGGAACCGTATCCTGAACAATAGGGCTCAAGGCCCCAGGCAATTTAGGGCTGGACAATGTTAGCTAGGGATCATCTCTGTGGACGGTTTTGTGCATAATACTTGTCCAACCTTTCCTTTGCAGGAGAACTTGATTTGTATTATGCATTTGAACCTAGTGAATGTATATATGCATTTAGATTGTAGTCATTTTCCTATAGTGTGTTTTGGCCATAATCAAATAACTGTATTTATATACATCCTAAGTGTAATCTGTGATGCCCACTGTGTGACCTCATTGTGGACCCTTTACAAGCTCAGCCCCTCTGAAGAACTTAGCCTAGGCCACCCGTCACTGCTATCTAAGCTGGATTGGTTACAGCTTCTTTGAGTTGTTCCTGTCAAAATATGGGTTGGCCTTCTATACATCTGTCCACCAGGCTAGATTATAGAAAATCAGTCCTAACAGAGGCATACGGGGTCTCCTCCTTTACTTGTGCGTTGGTGGCCCCAGTGTCAACGGGGTCGTCGCTGGTGGTGCCGTCGGCATCCTCTTCTGATTCTCCGAAACACCAGTGTGTGGAGGGTCGAGAGATTATCATGCAACAGATCTCTGGGAGGTGCCTTGGGAATAGGATCACTGGGCTCAGCGTCGTCGCCCCTGCAGACCTCATCGCGGCCTCTGGCGGGCATCTCCTTAACGTTCTCGTCGTCGTCTCAATCCTCTTCCGGGATGGTGTGGACGGAAACAATGTCTTCCTCGTCGGCAGAGATATGATATGATATGATATTTTATTTATATCGCGCTCGTACACAGGTGTTTCAGAGCGCGACCAGGCGAAAGGAGGAGACCAGGGGAGAAGCAAAAACAACGATCTTACTAGGCCCAGTGACATTGAGAACGTGCAAGTGCCTAGGGAAGGGAAAAACGGGGAAAGTGTAGAGCATAGGAGAGAAACAAAATAGATAGTAAGTACATACATAATTAAATAGAGTGTTAGCAGTGGTAGTGCAGCCTGTAAGAGGCAAAGGTGCTAGGTTAGTCAGATAGGGTGTATCTGATAAGTGCAGAAGAGTGGGTGGGGAACTGTATGGATACAGACACAGGCACCAGTGCAAGGCGTGGCCCGGAGGCAGTGCAGGAGGATGGCAGGGTGAGCAGGTACCTGGGCTCGAAGGGCAGAAGGTGGCCAGGTGCAGAGTGCCGAGGGAAAAGGCAGATCAGCAGGGGAGAAGCGGGGCAAAGGCAGAAGTGAAGAAGAAGGTCTTGAGGAGCTTCCGGAACCGTAGATGGTTCTCTTCAAGTTTCAAGGTGGCAGTTCCAAAGGGAGGCCCCCGCTGAAGACGGAGATCTACCTCCAGCTCATTTCTTTGAAAAACGACTGACCGTGAGGGAGTTAGAGGTAGAGGCGCGAAGGGCTCGAGAGGGGAGGTATTTACGGAGGGATAGTTGAAGGTATTTTGGACCCAGGCCCCAGAAAGCCTTGTGGATAATGCAAAGGGTTTTAAATTTAATCCTTGCATCCACTGGGAGCCAATGAAGGGATTTCAGAGCTGGAGAGATACGATACCAGGGCTTGAGGCCAAGGACACGTCTCGCAGTCCTGTTCTGGATTAGTTGTAAAGGGCGGAGAGTAGATGCAGGTAGATTTAGAAAGAGGCTGTTACAGTAGTCCAACCTAGAGAGAATCAGAGCTCGGGAGACAGTGAGCTTCTGAGGGAAAGTGAGGAAAGGAAGAGTACCTCTATGGAGGTGCAATACAAAGTTAGATTTTTTAGAGACATCAGAGATGTGTGGGGAGAAGGAAAGTGTGGAGTCAAAGATGACCCCGAGGTTCTTAGCTTTGCAGGTAGGGGCAGGAGGAGGGCCAAGGGAGGCTGGCCAGAGAGCGAGGGGAAAGGATGGAAAGGGTGTACCAATGAGGAGGATCTCAGTCTTGTTGGCATTTAAACAGAGATCGTTGTTGGCACACCAATTTTGAATGGCGATGAGACAGTCAGAGATGAGGGAAGGAGAGGAGGTGGCTGAAGGAAGCCTGAAAATGAGTTGGGTGTCAACAGCATAGGACTGGAAATTTGTGCAAAAGATGGAAATGCAGTATGCAAGAGTTGCCAGGTATTGGTTGAAAAGCCAGGGCGAGAGGTTAGACCCCTGGGGAACACCACAGGTAGAGAGGAAGATAGAAGGTAGGAAGGACCCAAGTTGTACCTGGGAGGGTCGATCAGAGAGAAAAGAGGTCAGCCAGGCCAGAGCCTGATCAGTGATACCCAAGTTATCACGGAGATGATTGAGCAGGGTGGTATGGTTGACTGTGTCGAAAGCAGAATATCCGTGCCTGAGTTATTACACGCCCCGCCCCCTTTTTTGGGTCCAGACTAAGGTCAGGCATCCTCTTTTCCGGAGACTTCTCCTCTGGTTTGGCCGACGCCTCCGGCATGGGAGGAAGAGTCACCCTGACTGCCACTGGGGTACCCAGGACCGGGTCAGCCCCTTTCGCCTTCGAGACGGCGGCAGCAACCAGCTCGATGGATGAGGACGATTTGGCCTGGATCACCTGGGCCTTTACAGGCAGGTTGGACACCTTGTCCAGCTTGGCTTCTCCGGTTTCCCCCGCAGCTTCCTCGGGATAGATGACTCTCTTCGAGGAAGAACTGGAGCGATGGAGACGATGAACACGCCCAGGCCGTTGCGGGACCCGCTTGCGCCGCAACCCCGAAGGAAGCAGACTTGCGGTGCTTGGCCTTGTCTTGGGCCACCACGGACGGAGCGCCCTTAAAGGACTTAGAAGCCTGCTCTGGTTGGCTGGATTCAAATGGGGCATGCTCCTGTGGACCACACGGGGTAGAGGCCCAGGCTTTGAGCAACACCCACCAGCCTGACTTGCTGATCCTTCATCGTGCGCTTGGAAAAGCCAGAACAGATCTCGCAATCTTCCTCCTTGTGCATCAGGTGAAGACAATTTGTTACCTAATTACTGCTCTGTGCCCAAAATTGATAGCTGATTGCTGCTCTGTGCCCAAAATTGATAGCTGATTGCTGCTCTGTGCCCAAACTGCTGCTCTGTGCCCAAATTTAAAAGCCGACTGTTGCTCTGTGCCCAAACTTTACTGTGCCTATAGCTGACTGCAACCCTGTGCCCATTCATCATGGCCAAAATCACACCCCCACCATCCACTCAACCCCCCTACGCCCTTCCTTCCATCCTTCTTCACCAAACCCACAGAACACATACCTAGCACACTCTCGACGTGCCCTAGTGCTACTAAATCTAATAATCAAATATTAGGCCTCAGCGCGAGACACTCACTGGAAACCCCACTAGCCAAAATTGAAAACAAACTAACCTCGGAACACCACAAACTGACCACTACCAAAAAAGCAGCCAAAGGGCATACTACCATTCCAACCCCACACCCAGAACTACAGTGTGCATTAATTAATGCCAGATCCCTCCCTGCTCACGCTACAGAAATTCATGACCTTCTTACCAACCTCGACCTTGACATTCTCGCCATCACCGAAACCTGGCTACACAATGCCACCGGCCCTGCCATCTCCCTAGCTATCCCATCAGGATACTCCATCCTTAGACAGGACAGAACACTGTCCACAGGTGGGGGAGTGGCCCTCGTAGTCAAAGACCACCTAGAAACACCACCTAGAAACAAGACAACTTTCCTCCAAATTAGGGAAGAACGTAGACTCTCTATCGGCCAAGATCGCACTTTCTCTCAACACCACCATCACCTTTAATCTAGTATATCGCCCACCAGGCCCGATACTGGACTTTCAGGACAACCTCTCACACCAACTAGGTGAAAACCTTAAAACAACTACTAAAACTATTCTCCTAGGAGACCTTAATCTGGGACTCCACGACCAGAAAGATAGACCTTTCACTACACTAGCACAAGCTCTCCAAGAAATGGGCTTTGAACAGAACGTACTCCATCCTACCCACAGTAAAGGACGTACTCTTGACTGGATAGCTGACCACAACTGTAGCATCAACATCAGCTCCATCACACCAACCCCATGGTCCAACCACTTTCTCATTCACTTCCTCATCCCTACACCGAATAACTCGGTAAAAAATCTCAAGCCTGCACCTCCAGCCTTGGCCAGAAGCGCCAAGAACCTCACTAAAGAAAGTATTTCCCTTTACCTAGACACCCTCACTACCAACCTCCCTGCCACATCAGACCCAGCTGCACTGGCGGACATCTACAAATCCATTAGCACTGCCATAGACATCATCGCCCTCTACAAAAGTTAAAATCCAAAAATATCAAACACTCCAATACCTGGTTCTCAGCAGAACTAAAAGAACTACGAACTAAAAAACGCAAAGCCCTAAACATATGGCAAAGTGCGCCCAACGCCTCCTCGCTATCTTCCTACAAATCACTGGCCATCCAATACAAAAAAGCATCATAGCAGCCAAATCCTTGTTCTATAATGAAAGAATGTATAACGCCACCTCAGAATCCAAAGAGCTCTTCGCCATCTTCAAGGAACTATCCACACCGGCCACTAAGTCTCAAGAGATGGTCAAGGACCAAGCATGGTGTAACACCATACAGTTCGCCCTCTTAAAAAAAATAGTACTCCTCCAAGCAAAAATCATAGACCATCACAAAAATCTCACTCAGCACATCTTATCAGTATCCCATACTGAAACAGTGACTGAGAACAAAAAGACAAATCCCATTACACCATTCAAATTTAGAGAAGTCTCAGAAAAAGAGGTAGTCGATATCGTTAACAGAATCAAACTCCCCAATTGTAAAGGCGACGCCTGCCCCGCTAAACTAGTTAAAGACTGCGTAGAAACATTAGCACCATTTCTCAAAACCTTCATCAATGCATTCTTCAACACAAACTCAGTCCCAACCAGCCTAAAAGAAGCCTGGGTGCGCCCTCTTCTCAAAAAACCCACTCTAGATCCTGAAAACGCCAACAACTATAGACCCAGCACAACCGTTCCCTTCCTGCTCAAGATCCTCGACAAAGTTGCCTACACAAAAATACAGCAATACTTGGAAGAAAATCGCATTTTAGGAAAAAGGCAATCGGGCTTCCGCCCAGGACATGGGACCGAATCGGCCCTACTAGACATCAAAATCCAAATCAATTACCTGATCGACAAAGGCAAACCAGCACTCCTGCTACTGCTAGACCGATCTGCCGCCTTTGACCTGGTCAACCATGACATTCTAGGCACGCAACTTAAAAATGAAGCCCACTTCTCGCCCAAAGCCATCTCTTGGGTCAAATCATTCCTCGAGGGTCATCTTATGAAAGTCTTTTCTGACTCTGCTAATGCTACCACCCCCGCTAACCACTGTGGCGTCCCACAAGGGTCCTGCACTGCCCCCACTTTATATAACATCTTCACCCTCCCACTGTTCAATGACTTGGACCGTCGTCAAATAGCCTACACCAACTACGCTGAAGACACGCAAGTCCTGCTCCCTCTAACAGGTGTCTATGAACAAGACGCCGCGGCATTATCCAAGATATATACAGCCATCCAAATCTGGATGGCAGCCAACGGCCTCTGCTTAAACGGGGACAAAACAGAGATCCTACTAGTTGGCACCAAAGAAACACTAAAACTCCCGCTGCAGTACAAATCCTTTAACATAGATAACTCCACCATCAATGTCTCCACTGCAGTAAAAACGCTAGGAGTATACCTTGACTCCACTCTCTCCATGACACTGCAAGTCAATGCCATAGCCTTCTCTGCTGCACTTACCACTAAGGTATATAATGCCGTTAAACCCTTCCTATCCTCTACAAACTGCATGGCGGTAGCCAGAGCCACAGTAGGTACCAAATTGGACTACTGCAATGCCCTCTTCTTGGGCACGTCTCCACAAAACCTAAAAAAAAAATGCAAGTCACACAAAACAATGCTCTAAGAGCAGCCCTAAGCATCCCTAAAAGGGAGCACATCTATCAAGCCAGAAAAGAAGCCCAATGGTTACCAATAAAACAACGTATATTATTCAAATCCATGGCCATCATCCACAGATGCCTCTCCGCCAATGCTCCGCTCTATCTTTCTGAAAGAATCACCCTTAATACATCCACTAGACCCACCAGGTTACACATGACTAACCAGACCTATGTACCCACATTCAAAAGAAGTAAAGCCGGAGGGTCCAGCTTTCAACACCTAGCACCCAAAAACTGGTACGCACTCCCCACCGCCTTAAGGAAAGAAAAATCATACCATGCCTTCTGTAGACTACTCAAAACCACTGTTTAACTAACCCCTCCACCCCACCCTACCTATTCTAATGTATTTTCACAACTGTATGTAAATAAGCACAACTGTATGTAAATATGCTCTGCATTGTATCTATATATACACCATGTATGTCTGCAACAAGTAAGACTGCTTTCAGCGCCACGATGCCCCCGGCCAGATGTGCGCTATACAAATCCAAATAAATAATTAAAGACATTGGGAATGCTCGTCATCTGTGAAAACATTCTGCAAACAGCAGCTGGTGCAGAGCTTGAAGAGGGAAGCCCTGTCCTCCTCCTTCTCCGACATGATCCGGCACGGTGTAAGCTTAATTGCCTTCGGGAAACTTCCAAGAAGAAGACTCAACGATTCTGCCATGGAGGGGCAATGAAAGATGCTCAAAGACAGGTCCCCATGAATTGGATGAATAAACGATAGAGCAAACGGGCTCGCCTGAACAAAAAAAAAGGGTTTTCCTAGTCGAAAAAAACACAGAAAGCTCTAAGAGCGAACCACAAGGACTCCCAATACTTGAACGTGCGGTACAAAACTGAAAATGGCTGCCAGAGGAGGGGCTTAGGGAGAGGGTAGTCATTGGCTGGGGGCAATATGACCCAGAGCTTAGTGATTGGTTTACAGGAGAAATTATAAGTTACTCACCGATATATATTGGGTTGCCCCTACTTTATTCGATGCACAGAAGGTTGTGAGATGTTACCAAGGACTTTGTCAGATCACTCCCCGGTATTATGGACAGTGTGTTTGGGGGAGCCACTTCCCCGTCCCAGGTGGAGGTTTAAACCAGCAGACTTGCGGGATACTGCCTTTAAAAGTGACATACACAGCTTGATTGAACATTATTTCCTGGAAAACAAAGGCTCGGTGCAGGGTTAGGGAATGATCGGGGAGGCGTTTAAAGTGATGTTTAGAGGGGGGTGTTTGTCTGCAGAGCTTGGGATGCTGAGAACAATACGGAGAGAGCTCAATGTGGTGGAATTGGAGATAAAGCAGTGGGAGAGGGAGGTGGAGAGATTGAGCTCACCAAAGTCGCTAGCCAAGCTGAAGGAAGGGTTGGACAAGTTTAGGGCGCTAGCGGACCGGGAGGTGCAGTACTTTGCGCAACCTGCAAGGGCCCGTAAGTATGGAGAAGAGGGGAGGCCAGGCAGATACCTTGCGGCTCTGGTCAGAGGAGAGCAGGGATTTGGGGAAATAACTGCTGTGCGGTCCAGTCTGGGGGAGGTCCTAGTGAAACCAAGTGAGATAGCGGGGGGAGTTTCGCAGGTTTTACAAATCCCTGTATGCTACAAGGGGTACACCTCCGGGTACTGAACTGAGGGACTATATCGAGGGTGCGGCGCTCCCCAGGTTTGACGTGGAGGCAGTGGAGTCCCTTGCCAGGCCCTTATCGGTAGAAGATGTGTTGGGAGAGATAAAAGCCCTACCCACCGCAAAGGCCCCAGGAACAGACAGCATAACGGCCACATTTTATAAAGAATGGGGACTGACGGTGGCTAGTCACATGGTGGGGATGTGGGAAGAGGGGTTGGATAGGGGCTTACTCTCACCTACGCTTCGGGAAGCTGTTATTACGCTGATTTCAAAGCCAGGCAAAGACCCACTCGATTGCTCGTCGTATCGGCCAATATCTTTAATAAACCTTGACACGAAGATTTTTGCTAAGGTTTTGGCGGATCGCCTCCTGCCGTATGATTCGCAAGTAGTTCACTGGGACCAATCTGGGTTTAATCCTGGAAGGTCGACGTCTTTAAACCTCAGGCGCTTATTCACAATCTTGGCGCAAATAGACCCGGGGACGAAGGCAGTGGCGGCGCTGTTAGATATGGAGAAGGCATTCGACTCCGTTGAATGGGAGTACTTGTTCGAGGTGTTGGCGTGGGTGGGCACTCCTCCATACTATATGAAGGCCATGAAGCTGCTGTATTCGGGATGTAGAGCTCAGATAAATATAGGCAGAAAGTGGTCGGACCTGTTCTCGCTCGGGAGGGGGACAAGGCAGGCCATAGAAGTGCTGGCGGGCAGACTCCGGAAGCTGCATGGACACAGAGGACTGGGTATGGGCGGGCCGAGAGAGCTAATCTCACTGTATGCAGATGACGCAATTATTTATATTAGAAATCCTGAGGTGAACCTTAAGCCCCTTACACAGGAAGTGGCTGAGTTCGGGGGATTCTCTGGACTCCGCCTGAATCGAACTAAGTCTTCCCTGTTCCCCTTGAACGAGGTGACGATTCCTCCAACTAGTATAGAGGGTTTTGGGTGGGAGCAGGATACAGTTACATACCTGGGGATGGTAATTAGTAGCAACGCCCAGTCCCTGCTGGATAAGAATCATGGGGAGTATTTAAGGTTATTGAGAGCAAAGATAGATAGATGGTGCAAGCTACCACTCACACTTATGAGCCGAGTGGCCATTGCTAAAATGGTGGTTATCCCCAAGCTTTTGTATATGTTTTTAAATATACCGGTCTGGCCGGGGAAAGGTTACTTTAGCGAGGTGAAATCTCAATTGATACGGCTAGCTAGGCATCCAAAAGCCCCACGAATAGGCTGGGAGATCTTGACGCAGTAATGGGAGGGGGGGGAATCGGAGCCCCGGATGTCAACGCGTATTTCTTGGCGGCCCAGCTGTCTTTTGCGAGATTGAGTATGCAGGGAGGACGGTGGCCCCCACATGTGCATATTGAAAGAGGCTCAGTGCACCCTTATTCGCTGCAGGGACTATTGATCTCAGGGAGAGTAGCCGACAAATGTAGATTTGATCCTGTAGCATGTACAGTGCACGCTTGGAGGCGAGCTATGAAAAGGATAGGAGTTGAACACCTGTTTGACCCGGGCATCCGGTTATGGCAGATCGAGGTCCTGGCGCCCACATGTGATATGTCCATTGCAGGGGAGGGGCGGGATCGAACAATTGGAGGATATGTATTTTGAGGGGAAGTTTGTGTCTCAAGAGGAGTTCGGGGACATGATGGGCAAAGGCCCTCAACGTACATTACAGTACTACAGAATGAGGGCTGCCTTTAAAGAATGGTCGCCGGTCTTCCCTGATATCCCTCAGAGTACACCCCTGCTGCATTATATACGCAACTCCTTGGGGTGCAGCTGGGTGATCTCGACAATATATAAGATGATTCTAGCATTTACACACCGGGATCCCCCCCAAGCAAAGGGCACTGGGAACAAGACAGTGGGGTCACGTTAGGGGGCAAGCAGTAGGAGAGAATATGTGGCACCACGCACACTGGGGTGTTCAGTTCAAGGTTGCAATTGATTCAACTTAAGACCCTTCATAGGGTCTACATTTCGCCGGCGCGCGCGCATAAATTCGATGCAACAAAGCCTGCTATATGCCTGAGGTGTAAGGTGGATCCGGCAGATCTGATTCATATGCTATGGGGGTGCATTGCGCTGTGCTCTTTTTGGGAGGGGTTGTTCGGTGCCATGACGGAAATCGTGGGGCAGAACGTACCATGCACGAAGCTATGTGGCACGTTGGGGTGGTCACCGGGTATACCCAAGAAGTACAGTAAGCTGTTAGCATCTTGTATGATAGTAGCTAGGAGATACATCCTCATGAAATGGACGCATACCTGCCCTCCGGAGACAAAGGGGTGGCTAAAGGACCTAATACGGTTGAGTGACACTGATAAAGACTACGCTGCCCTGTGTGGGTCGCAGAACAGACCTAAAGATATCTGGGGTCCATTGACAGTGTATTTGATGGCGAGGGATGTGGACCTGGAATGAAGGGGGGGGCGTGGGATATGGGGGCACGCTCTCGCCCTGCAGGCGTAAGCGCGAGGATAAGACTGTAAAAGTGTGCCACGTGTGCCCTGAGGCTTCCACGTTATTGTATGTTGTTAACTTGCAGTTGTGCTTGTATCTTCCTGATATAAATGTGATATGGTCTGATGTGGAGTTGTGAATCAATTAATAAAGAGATGTTTAAAAAAAACATACTCTTAGTCCTTCTTCCATACTGCATGGGCGTCCCTTACAAGGGACGGGAGACGGAACCTTTTTCACCAGAAAAAAACATTCCCCTTGTGCCGCCCTGACTCAACCCTCCGACGTTACACCTCAGAACCCATAGTCGCATCGACAATAGATTAACATTGCCTAATGACACCAGTTTTATTAGGGGGAGGCTGGTGGGACGTACGGAGAAAAGGGGACTAGTGACTAACATACTCCTAGTCCTTATGGTGAGTAACTTATAATTACTCTTACGTCGCGTCACCTTTCCTCCATACTGCATAGGCGATTACAACAGAGTGCAGCCCTAGGGTGGAGAGGAGACCCTCTTTAAGCAAACAGGTTTCTAAGAACCGCCTGTCCGATAGCCGCGTCAGACCTAGAACCGGCATCCAAACAGTAGTTCTTGCAGAAAGCTGAAGGTGTGGACCATGTGGCCGCCTTGCTTATGACTTGCCAGGGGACATGCCCCTAGAAAGCGATGGATGTTGCCTTGGCTCTGACCGCGTGGGCGTGCGTGTTGGTCGGCAGTGGCTTGTGCTGTCCCTCATAAGCTTCTTTGATGGCCGCGACCATCCAACGGGTTATGGAGGTCTTAGAGGCCTGATACCCCGGTAATGATCCGCCGAAGGTGACAAAAAGCACGTCCGACTTGCGGAAACGCCCTTGGTCCTGTCCAAGCAGAATTTCAGGGAACGCCCGACATCCAGGCAGTGCAGAAATCTCTGTGCTGCGTCCTTGGGCTCAGCAAAAAAACGTAGGCAGCACTATTTCTTCATTCAGATGGAATACGGAAGGCACCTTGGGCAAGAATGCTGGGTGTGTCCGCAGGACTACTTTATCCTTATGAAATGTAGTATATGGCCCTGAGGCGACTAGCGCCTGGATTGTACAGATTCTGCCAGCCGAGTTGAGGCCGACTAGCAAGGCCGTCTTAATGGTGACTAGTCTGATGTCCGCAGATGCTATTGGTTCAAATGGCTTGTGCACCAGGGCACCCAGAACTTTGTTGAGGTCCCACACAGGGTGTGGCCTCTTGATGGGCGGGTAGAGTCTGGCGAGTCAAATGTTTCTTGACAATCGGGTTGGAAGAGGAAAAGGTCTCTACCTCCAAGTTACTGTAAGCCCCGATGGCTGCCAAATAAGTCTGGCAAGTGTCTACTTGCTCGCCTGAGTGGGCGAGGTGTGCCGACAAGGAGAGCACGTTGTGCAAGGTAAAGGGGGTTAATCCCATTAAAGTCAGCCTAGTGACAGAACCTGGTCCACTTGCTCTTATATTGGGCTGTGGTAGATTTTCTCCTGGCGCCCTGTATAATCTCTAGGTTAGCCCAAGAAAGGCTGAGGTGAGCTAGCGTGACCTGTTCAGGAACCACACTGTGAGGTCTAGTTTCTGTGGCGCAGGGTGGATGACCCTGGACCCCAGAAGATGTGCTGGGCCCGTCGGGAGGCAAATGGGCGGCTTCTCCGAGATGCTGAACAGCTCAGAGAACCATGACCTGGCCAGCCACCACAGTGCTATTAGAATGATGCTGAGGTGGCGAGATTCCTTGATCTTGCATATCACCCTGTTTATCAGTGGTGTGGGCGGGAAGGCGTATGCTGTCATACCGTCCCACTGAATCTATAATGCATCGCCCAGGGAGCCGGTGCCCTGACCTTGCCAGGAAGCGAACCGTTGGCACTTCCTGTTGTCCCTGGAGACAAAGAGGTCCACCTAGGGGTGTCCCCATTTGTGGAAGATTTCCTGCAGAACTAGGTCGTTCAACTGCCTCTCGTAATTGTCCGCACCCAATCCGCAGAGCCTGTCTGCCTCCAGGTTTGATTCCCCTGGCAGGTGGACAGCCGTGAGGTAGATGTAGTTCTCCAGGGCCCATTCCCACATGCTGACTGCGAGCCTGCACAGTAGGGGTGTGGGGGGGGGGATCTGTTACCTCAATGCTTGTTGACGTAGAACATGCAGGTCGAGTTGTTCGTCTGAATGAGGACAACCTTGCCCTTGATAACTGGAAGGAAGGCTCTGAGCGTCAGCCAGATGGCCTTCAGTTCCAGCCAATTGATGTGGTACTCCTGCTCCTGCCGGATCCAGGTGCCATGGACGCAGTGGTTGTCCAGGGTGGCCACCCGAACCCTCGAGAGAGGAGTCCGTGGTGATGGTGAACTGCTGGGTAGGATGCCGGAAGGGCTTGCCCAGCTGAAGGTTGCAGTCCCTGGACCATGTGAGGTCCGGGTGAAGTGATGGAGGAACGTTCATAATCTCTGACTGAGAGCCCCGCTCCAGGTTCCAAGAGGCTGCAAAGTGAAGCTGTATCCTCCTCATCCTGAGTCTCGTGTGGGGGACAACCAAGAGGACTGCTGCCATTAGCCCCAGTAGGTGTTGGTACCACCAGGCCGAGGTCACTTCTCTGCTTAGGAAGTGCGCAGCGGCCTTCTTGAGGGCCGTGATCTTGTCCTCCGAGGGAAAAACTCTCTTGGAGCAAGTGTCCCAAATGAGACCCAAGAAGGTCAGTCTGTGCGTGGGCTGCAGCTGCGACTTCTTGAGGTTGAGCGAAAAACCCAGCTCGTGCAGTGTGTTCATAAGAGCGTGTGAAGTATGGTGCCCTGCTTCCGGAGATGTAGCCCCGACAAGCCAGTCGGCGAGGTACGGATAGATGTGGTGGCCCTGCGACCGGAGGAGGGCCGCCACTGTGTTCATCAGCCTGGTAAAGACCCTGGGACCCGAGTTGAGGGCCATAAGGAAGCACCTTGTATTGGAAATGGTAGCCCATGACCATGAATCGTAGAAAAGAACGATGAGGCTGCCAGATCGGGACGTGTAGGTACGCGTCCTTCAGATCCAGGGAGCGCATCCAGTCTCCCTTGCACAATGTCTCCGCCATCAAAGGCGTAACCATCTTGAATTTTTGTAGAGGTAGGGAGAGGTTGAGGGTGGAAAGGTCCAGCACAACTCTCAGGCCCGCCTGGTTCTTTTTCTGAATGGCAACAAATCCTGGAGTAAAAGCCCAAGCATCAATGGGACTTCCTCCACTGCTTGGCTCTCGACGAGCGACCAGATCTCTGCCCTAAGAGTTGCTGTCCCAACCTGTGGCATTGGAGGGGAGGCGGGAGGAGAGGCTGGGATGGAAAAGCGGTACCCCGTGTATACTACAGAGAGGATCCAGGGGTCCGCAAACTTCTTGTGCCAAAAATGTGCATGGAGAGCAAGCCTGCCCCCCACTGGAGACACGTGGACACGGAGGGGAGTGTCATGCCTTCTTTCCCTCTGAGGCTGTTGCGGAGGAGGGGGGACGGGAAAAAGCCCTTACTCCCCCCCCACCCCCCCTTTTTGTTGTTTGCGCCGATGTTGAGTTGGCGAACGGTCAGGCTGCCTGGATCTCCGGTCTTGGAAGCTGCAGAACCCTCCATATGTACACCCCTTGTCGTAGCGCTGTTTGACTGGGTGTACGTTTTGGGCATGGTCTTTGTCAGAATGGATAAAGACTTGGCCGTTTGTGAGCTGTTTTTCTTTTTGTCCAGCTCCTCGTCCGTTGTGGAGTGGAAGAGGTCAGCCCCTTTGAACAGAAGATCTAAGATGCATTCCTGGATATCCGGATCGAATTTCGTAGCACGGAGCCAGGCCGTGGGAATGCAATTGGCATGGCCAGAGGTGTCAATGTGGGCCACGGTGGAATCCATGATGTCCTGCGCCATCCTATTGACCTCTGCCAATCCCCCCCTTTAATCGCGATTGGCTCTGCGCCGGAAGCTCTGGGAGGAAATCTGCAATTTCCCACCAGAGCCTCTGGTTAACGGCTGCCAACATGGTATTCGCATTGGCTTGACGAAGGTGCAAGAACGCATTGGAATACAGATTCTTCCCGTACGCCTCCAAGATCTTCTCCTCCTTGCCTAGCAGCGGCCCGGAGGAAGGGGGCGAGGACGACTGAGGCTTGGAGTATAGTGATGCTGCAGCGATCACCAAGGAGTGCAGCTGAGGATGGGCCCATAGCAAGAGTGTATCCCCCTCCATCTGCATTTACTTGACGTCCAGGCGTCGATTGACCGGCTGGACAGAGTGGGGCTTGAGCCAGCCCTTTTTTGCCAAGGCAACTACGTCCTTCTGCATCAGGATCCCTGTTCTCGCCGTGGGACATAGTGTGAGGACTTCGGTGAGGACCCCCTATGACGGTTGCTTGACCTCGGTTTGGGGAAGGCCCAATTATTCTACCAGCCCCGCAAGACGTTCATGGAAGGCCTTAGCTGAAGACAGTGTTTCGGGGTCCACCTCCACATCTGTGTCCACCTGAGTGTCTGGTTGGTCTGGCACCGGTGGAGGGGTGCTGGGCGCCGAAGGCTGGGGAGTTGAGACCGGAGCCGGAGGCTGGCACGGAACTGCCTGCCCTATCGGTTGGGGGGCCGGAGCGGGCAGCAGAGGCTGAAAAGGGGCCAGGGGTGCCTGAACTGGGCCCTGCGGCGCTGAAGCCATTGGCAGGAGCACATCCCTGATGGCGTCCCTGAGGTTGACCCCCATCCGAGGAGATTTCATGAGCCCGAGGAACCGTTCGAAGAACCTGTGCTCGCAGGCCGGAGTGGCGGTAGGCGATATTGACGGATTAGCGAGTGGCTGCCGGAGCCCTTACTGCCCTGCCCATATGAGCACAGCGGGAACCTGCCTAGCGTGAAGGAAGGGTAAGCTGTAGGCCACATACCTGGTTGACACAAGCCCCACCATGACGCACGTTCCTCCACCTGCTGCCTTCCTTGGAGCGGCGTTGGCCGGATGACTGGATATTCTGGCGGGGCGGCCATTTTGTCGAGCTGCCTTCCACATGCCTGCATCGTGTTGCTTGGCTCACTGGGCCCCACCCGTCCAGGACTCTTGAGTGTGGCTCATGGGGCCTACCCTGCTCCTCAGGCCGAGACCTGGTAGGCGTTTCGCCCTCGGCGGATCTGCCGGTAGAACTGTGTATAGGCGCCCCCTCAGACATTTTGCCGGTATTAGGGCGAAGACCCGGTACAAGAACCTTCCGGTCCCTCAGCACTGTCACAGGGAGGATCTACTGACCCCCTCGGCCTGTCGGCCGGTAGCCGATTGAGCCTCGGTACTTGTGCCGGTACAAGCACCTGGATGGTCCCTTCCGCGTGGGCGAGTCCTTAGGAAGGAGTCTCCCTTGCGGGTTGCAATGGAAAAGAGCAGCCCTATCTTGGGCCTGGATCGATATAAGACTAAGTCCTTTAGGTCCTTTGGAGGCGATCTCTGGAAGAGCTCCCTCCACCTGGCTAGTCTGTTCTTCAGCGACCTCGAGTAAAGCGCGTTGCACTCGGTACAAGCTTGCCAGTCGAGGCCAAGGCACCGTATGCAGAGGGCGTGGGGGTCTTTAGCCGGGAAGAGCCTGTCGCAGGATGGACACCTGCTGAACCCTGTAAAAGTCGACATGCGCCGGGGAGGAGCATGTTGCCTGAGGACTGAGTACCTGAATGATCAAAAAGACAGAAGAAAAGAAGTATCCGTGTGTGGAATTACATGGCCGAAGCCAAACCCAGGAGCGCTGGTGAATTCGGCCCGTTCCCGTTGACGCGGAAAAGGGGGCTGGGGGTGTGGTCTTCTTTTTTATGAGGAAGTACCTTGAGTACACTCCAGAGCCTCTTTGGGATGAGCTCTATCGCGCCTTACTTTAGCATGGCCAGCACCTCCAGCAGCAGCTGGGGGACGTGGCTCTCCTGACGGGCCACCAGTGGTATACAGGGACACTTCCTTTGAAACTCCAGGGTGTGTCCGTGGGCGAGAGCGTCCGGCACCCAACTGTCGGTGGAGATGGTCTCCCACATGCCGACGAAGTTCGCCAGCCGGCCTCCCACCGGGGCACCCTGATGCCACGGCTGGTTCAATCCTGCTTGGATGTCGAAGGGCTGCCCTGGGGACCCTGACGACCGCCTCTGAAGGCCTTGGAACGGCCCCTGTTAGTTTCCTGAGCCGAAGATCGCGAGGGCTGGAGGCAAAAAGTGGAGCCCCCGCCGAACCTCTTGGACGAAAATTGTGACTTGCCGCCCGAGGACCGAAAGGACGGCCTCCATTGCTGAAGAGTGGCCAGAGCCTGAGCTGTCTCCGCGTCCGTCTTCATGGTTTGCAAAGACTCATCCACAGCCTTCTCGAACAGATCGTCTCAGTCGAAGGGCATCTCCAACACCTTTGACTGAACGTCCTGGCGAAAGCTGGTGGCCATGAGCCATCCACAACGACGACGAACGCACATGCTGTTGCCGATTTGGTGGAACCCCGGGTCAGCGATGTCCGTGGCCACCGTGATGGCGTGGTCCGACGCCACCTCACTTTCCTGCAAAATTTCTAGCGCCTCTGGCCTCTTGTCGGGGGGGGGGGGGAGCAGGGGAGTCCAAGAGGGGAGCGATCTTGAAGCACAGCTCCCGGTCGTAGCGTGCTAAGATGCCGCCTTGATGGTAGTCGCTGCAGAATAGATGAGTCGTCTCCCCATGGCATCTAACTTCTTGCCCTCGCTGTCCGGAGGAGTGGCTGCTGCCGAGGAAGAGCCGCCCGAAGAAGACTTCTTGGCCGCTGCTGACACCAATGAGTCTGGAGACCGTTGGGCCTGCAAGCATTTGGGTACAGAGTCTGTACTTCTTCTCAAGGCGATCCCTTTTCGCTTGGGCCGTAGAAGGGTTCTTCATGAGGGACAGGCCCTCGTCCCAGGTGTCATCCATGAGAGGGACTGATAGGATGGTCATTCTCTTTGCCTCATGGCATTGATATAAGAAGTGCAAACAAAGCAATTAGAGCTCTGGAGTCCTCTTTTTTAGGGGGCTGTGTGGCAGAGGACTAATGTGAACATATATATAGAAAAGATGCCACAGAAACAGCTACCCGCCTACACACGTACTAGGTGTGTTTATTTGCAGAGAGTGCTACCTATCATGTCAATTTATAGCGACAGAACCAATAGAGATATACATCTTTTAATTTATGAATACAAAACACTCAATAAGATTAATGTTAGAAGAAAAAGACAAAAATGCATTTTGTTTGTAGAGAACATCACATAAAAAACATATAGTGAAAGTCAATATTTTCAACCAAAAACAATTTCTTTGAACTTAATACAATCATCATGTAATGATAGTATTGTGGGGTTAGTAAGGATGCGAGGTGAACATATTATTATTTCATGAAACCACAAGTTACAATAAACTTGTCCTTGACTGTGTCGACACCGAGAAGTGTGTTTCTGGGTCTTAGCAATGTTTGTTGAAGAAGAAAACACTCTGTAGCCAGTTTGAAATTGCTATAAGATGTGTGCTAGACCCGTCTTCAGGACTTTGTATGGGAATGCCCGAGATTAGGTGTCAAAGGTAGTAGTTCAATGGTTGACGCCCTTCACATATGGCAACCTAAAAACCAAAAACGAAAAAGCCGTATTGGTGACATAGTAAAAGAATAGAGTGTGCTGTCTCTATTAGTGTGCACATGCAACAATTTACACTAACCTTTCAGTTGCTTGTTTGACGTGTGTGGCCTCAAATGAGGTGTAAATGTGGACGAAATTCAATTGTCCAGGCTGTAGATCTTCACAATTATTGAAACTAGAACAACATTTTTAAATTAACTTTAAAGGTTTATATTTTCAATTCCTTTTAGCTTAATGCATTTTGTCAGAGAGAAATCTCTATTTGTTCATTATATGTAATGATGTAGTCATTAGTCTATTACATCTTGGCAGGGAAAGTCTCTGTCCTACAGAGGCTTTCAAACAATGGATTTCTATCTGCTTTCTTTGTTAAAAAACACCAAAAAGTAGAGGAAACATCTTGGTTTCTGGCCAAGATGTATGTTACATAAATTAACACATCTCCTATTTTGGACTTGATATAACAATTGTGTAAAAGAGCTAGTTCATGTTTTTAAATAAATGGGTACCTTTCAAAGAAAGCAGAGTGTGCTTTCATTCGTTTCAGCAAGCCGCGGGTATATTAACGCGTGCCTTGTCCAATAGTAGCGAGATGTGCTACTCGCCCAATCTGCGAGTGCGATTACAACCGACAGCCACAGGACGAAATCCCCGCGAGCGTCGGAGTTTGGAAGTTATCAACATTTCACAAAGGTAATCACATGAAATACTGCGCTCGTAATACATTCAGAGATAGGCTGATTTGAAAATTACTGATTGTTAAATCTCAATATTTACATTGACAGATTGGGCGAGTAGCACATCTCGCTACTATTGGACAAGGCACGTGTTAATATACCCGCGGCTTGCTGAAACGAATGAAAGCACACTCTGCTTTCTTTGAAAGGTACCCATTTATTTAAAAACAACATGAACTAGCTCTTTTACACAATTGTTATATCAAGTCCAAAATAGGAGATGTGTTAATTTATGTAACATACATCTTGGCCAGAAACCAAGATGTTTCCTCTACTTTTTGTTTTTTTTTAACAAAGAAAGCAGATAGAAATCCATTGTTTGAAAGCCTCTGTAGGACAAACAGAGACTTTCCCTGCCAAGATGTAATAGACTAATGACTACATCATTACATATAATGAACAAATAGAGATTTCTCTCTGACAAAATGCATTAAGCTAAAAGGAATTGAAAATATAAACCTTTAAAGTTAATTTAAAAATGTTGTTCTAGTTTCAATAATTGTGAAGATCTACAGCCTGGACAATTGAATTTTGTCCACATTTACACCTCATTTGAGGCCACACACGTCAACCAAGCAACTGAAAGGTTAGTGCAAATTGTTGCATGTGCACACCAATAGAGACACCACACTCTTTTACTATGTCACCAATACGGCTTTTTCGTTTTTGGTTTTTAGATTGCCATATGTGAAGGGCGTCAACCATTGAGCTACCTTTGACACCTAATCTCGGGCATTCCCATACAAAGTCCTGAAGACGGGTCTAGCACACATCTTATAGCAATTTCAAACTGGCTACAGAGTGTTTTTCTGTTCAACAAACATTGCTAAGACCCAGAAACACACTTCTCGGTGTCGACACAGTCAAGGACAAGTTTATTGTAACTTGAGGTTTCATGAAATAATATGTTCACCTCACATCCTTACTAACCCCACAATACTATCATTACATGATGATTGTATTAAGTTCAAAGAAATTGTTTTTGGTTGAAAATATTGACTTTCACTATAAGTTTTTTTTGTGATGTTCTGTACAAACAAAATGCATTTTTGTCTTTTTCTTCTAACATTAATCTTATTGAGTGTTTTGTATTCATAAATGAAAAGATGTATATCTCTATTGGTTCTGTCGCAATTAATTGACATGATAGGTAGCACTCTCTGCAACTAAACACACCTAATACGTGTGTAGGCGGGTAGCTGTTTCTGTGGCACCTTTTCTATATATATTGATATAAGAAGCCATCCTTCTCCTCTGGGGTGAGCTGAAAAAGTACCGAAGCTCTGGAGATCATCGAATGGAACAAGCCTATCTCATCCGGCGGTGAAGTTCTAGGTGGCGGAGACGGGATGTCCCCTAATCCACCGCCGTCGTCCATGCCCGCCGTGTCCAGCGTCTCATACCTCAGGGGAGTAGAGGGAAGGGAAGGTGGGGCGTAGGGAGAGAATGGCAAAGAGGGGAAAGGAGGTGGAGGTTGAACCCTTCCCTTCTTGGTTGGAGGGGGTGCCGCCGGCACAATGGGCATCCTTGTCTGTATCTCTGAGGCCTGCGTATGCAGGGTTCAGATGATGTCTACCGAAACGTCTCTGGGAGGTAGCTGAGGTGGGGTTGGCAGCTGAGGTGGTTGTCGAATAAGCAGCTGGGGCACCGGCTGTGCGCCCAGGTCGTCACCTTGCTGCTCCTCCTCGACGGTGTCCTCGCCGTCGTCTCCTTCATTGTCGCGCTTATCGTAGGGCCTGTCCCCTACGTTCATCTCCTCCTGGATGGGTTGCAGGCCGGTGAGCTCCTTCTCAGAGGAGATATCCGTACCTTGGAATGCCATCACCCCCACCCCTTTCTTCGCCTCCAGGTGTGAAGGTCTCGGGAGACGGCTCATCTTCTCCAGAGTCTTCTCTATGGGCTGGAACGCCATCTCCCTCCTGGGAGGAAGGGACACCCTCGCCTTTGGGGTTGCACCCTACGGTGCCGCCTCGGCGGCCCTTGCCAGAGACACTGCCACCCTCTCGATGGAAGACTGGGCCTTCACCGGGTGGACATGGGCCTTCACGGTCAGGGCCGGAACCTTGTCCTGCTGGTACGACGTCCTTTCGTCGCAGGATGTTTTTTCGTGGGATTTTTTACTGCAAATTGTTTTCTGAAAAAAAACAATCTAAATTTTTCGAAAATGGAGGGTTTGGGGGGGAACCCCCCTCCAAAAAATGTGATGGTTTTTTTCAACAAAAAAAAAAACGCGGTAAAAAACCCTGCAAAAAAACCTCCAGCGATGAAATGACATGGAACCGTCCTGCTTGGCCTTCTCCTTAGGGGGATGATCCAAACCCCGATCCCCCGTGGTCTTCTCAGGTAGTGCAGACTTGGGCCTCTCCTTGAGTTTCTCCTCCGACATGGCACACGCGGCGTAGGCCTAAGGATCTTCTGGAAGCCTCCGCGAATAAACTCGACGAAATTCACCCTTCACAGGTGCTGAAGAAATCCGACAACGGGTCCCTGTTAATCGGATGGGTTGATAGATGGAAAACAAGGCCCGATTGACCGAAAAATAGAGTAATACTCTTCCAGAAAACAACAAACGCAGTGAAAGCTTGAGAGCTAAACACGAGGACTCATGAATGTGCTGTAAAAATCTGAAGATGGCTGCCAGAGGACGGGATTCGGTAGAGGGCAGTCATTGACTGGGGGCATTATGACCCAGAGCTTAGTGATTGGTTATTAGGAGAAAGACAGTTCAGAAATAAAAACACATTTTTTCTTTACCGAGGATTCCCAGCCTGATGACTGGGAATATTCATGAGCATGGGAATATTCATGAGCATGTGAATCCATGCCAGACCCCATGCTGGAGAATGCCGATTCTACTACCCTTGAGTGTTTCTCTTAATGCAGGGGTCTGCAATCTGCTGCCCTCCAGATGTTTTAGACAACCCCTCTGCACTATATTGACTCATGCTGATAGGAGTTTTAGCTCAAATCAGCTGAAGAACCAAAAGGATTCAGGCCTCTGCCATAATGTACTATCAATGCCTGAATAACTAAGTTTCCAGAGGCTGAACCTCCACAGAGATACACCAAATAGACTACATCATCCAACACAAGAGAAAGAAAAAGCTGAGGGCTGCAATATCAGACAGAAGGAATCAGACTGAAGCAAACAATTAAAAGACCAGAGAAGAAAACTACTTCGAGAACAGCTTTCAAAAAGAAGAGCTTTCACAAAACTCCATCCTTAAAGTTGCAATGATTTATGATTGCTAGATAGCATAATCGTTATGTCACACAGTGCACTCGTGCTTAAAACCTAGAATGGGAAAGCACAGGCTTTCATCCGTCCAGAGTGATAAAAGAGCTATCATGGCATTGAGATAAGCCACTACATGTTTTACAAATACAGTTAGTTTTGTGTGTAGTATACAGTCACTATAAAGACTAAGAGGCAATCACACAAAATGTGAAATATAATAAGCTTGTTTAAAAATGTAAGGCAGAATGGAGGAGGCATTTCATTGGTCTCGACTAGCAAATACCACACAATGATTTAGAGCAACATAAAATCAAAGCAGCTTCAAACTATACTTTCCATCCTATGCCTCCTCTGTGCTGGTGAGTGAAAATGCACATCTGATGCCCTGAAAATTAAACAAGGTCTCACCTCCTCCTTCGATTCGCTGTTCTCCCGTTCCCTCGGCTCTTGCTTGACGTGCGTTACCATGGCAAAGGCTGCCCGATCATGACTGTCTGCAAGGTTGATTACATTAGTGATCGACGGGAGCATGGCACCCTGACAGCTTGTGCCAATTGTTGTGATTTTCTCACACACTGCCAACAGGAGCTGAAGAGAATACTTTCAAAAGTCAGAACAGTACATTCACTCATTGTTTCAATGAAGGTAGATCGGCAAACAGGAAGCCATGCAATGATATGTTTTAGGGACAATCCATAACAATAAAGCCATTATAAAGAGTACAGTCTGAGGATAATATACAATGGTCAATACACTTATCTTCATAGTCTATGTGAAGAATCCTCGGATGTCGTCTCTTCTCCCCTAGGTGGGGACCCTTCCCATGAGGCCAGGGAGGTGAGGTCACTGCTCGATAATCCCAATGGGGGTGTTACTCAGTGGGAAGATCTCCTGGGGAGGGATTCCCCCCACCCCTTGGGACAAGGGACGACTCTTCGGGGAGAACGCAGTATAAACAAAATGCATCACAACCTACCTCATCCTCTGAGCACAGTACATTAGTCCCCCACACATGCATGTACCTGTGTAAAGCAGATAAATCCAGCCTTTATGAGTACCACTGAGACGAGGAAGAGTAGGGACAACTTGACTGAAAGTTACTGGAAAACTCGCATGAGGAAGAGTCCAGCAAACCCAATAGGGAGTAATCGTACTTGTACTGAGACAGATATAAAAACTGTGAATGGACAATGTTGTCAAGCCCTCCCAGTAGAAACCACGAGAGCAAGCAACGCCCAGGAAGAAGAGAAAAGGCAGACGAGGACACTGAGGCGGGAGCAAGCTGGTGCGAAGCAGGTGCTGTGTGGAGGGACCACTCGATGAGCCAAGAAGAGAAGAGGAAGTTCCTCATGTCCCTGAAGTCTGGCAAGCAGGAGTGACGCAAAGAGGAGGAGGATTTACACTGCATAGCAGCCGCAGAACGGAGGGAGACGCAGAGAGACGGGGAAGCCCCACGGCAGATCGCAGGCGTCCAGGTAGACACTGACCACCGCTGATCACGAGGAAAGGTATGCGGGTGGCCGGGGTGGCACCGGGGCCACAAGAAATAGGAGAAAGCGAGGGTCTGGGACTTGCACCCATAAAAGTAACAAGAAGCATCCTTGTTGTTCTTCATAGTCATGGTACCTGGCAGGGGAGTAAACCAAGTTGACTGTGCCCAGAAAGCAGAGAAAGCTCATGCGAAGCAGCCATTCCCCTGGCATGGTGAATTGCCTAAGCTGTAGGTTGAGAAGGGCCAGGGGAATCAGCCATCACGCCAAGCATTTTGAACTGCCGAAAGAAAGCTGGAAAAACACAGGGGAAGAGAGGCATTCCCCCCCTGGCATTCAGAGTTGTATTTTATAAAGCCGGAAGAGATCAGATCCGGGGTAGCAGCCAACCCTGACCACCCCCCCCTCTCTCCCCTCTTGGCATGGTGAATTGTCCATAGCTGAGAAAAAGGCCACGGGAAGCAGCCATCACATTGGGCATTTCGAACTGCGAAAGAAAGTCTGAAAAGCACAGGGGAAGCGAAGCATTCCCCTGACATTCACAGTTGTGGTTTGCAAAGCCGGAAGAGATTGGGGGATGGAATTAGTTCCCCTTGATATTGTGAAACTAGTTGAAGAGCCTGAGAAGGTTAGGGGGAGGGGGCCAACCCCCTAATACTGGTGAACTGAACATTTGTGAATACAAGAGACTTTTGTTTTTCATTGATGAACATTGTGAGAGAAGCCAAGAGAAGTGACCCCCTACTCTTGGCATATTGAAAAGTCTGAGAAAGGCCAGGAGAAGGGAGTCATTCCCCCTGGTTATGATGGACAGTGTGAAAGAAGTCAAGAGAATTGAGTCCTTGCTCTGTGAAGAGTCAGAGAAAGGCAGGGGAAAGGGGTGTTAGGGAGAATTCTCATAAATGGCTGAATTCCCTTACCTAACGAGTCCCTCAGCAGCTTTGCTGGATTTCTAGGGTTTATTTTTTTCACCTGGTAAGAGTGTGAGCCTTTTTTCCACTCTTATATGTGTTTTGCTGTGTGTGCTTTTACCATTTGTGTGATCTTAGGCTCTGGAGCCTCACCTACTCCATGAGCATCCTTTTTATTTGTGTTACACAGCACCTTCAGTGCAGTGACACAGGGTTGTCTTTTAGACTTCCCACTGACTCCAATTTTCTGGGACTGACTTCTGTCTCCCAGAAACATGTAAAGTTGCCATTAACTTTATGTAGTCTCTTTAAATCACAGACCCAGCACAACCCATCTTACATGGAGTATTGGAAAGGGTTAATTCTTACCCCTTTTTGTCTGTTTCTCTTGAAGCACTGTTTCGCTCCCTTTTCATCAAGACTTGGCTGGTGGCAGTGGTAACTTCCCTATTTTTCATACCGCGGTTATCTTAAATAACCATGGTATTGTTTTAGGCTATTTTATTAGACTCAAACTTAAACCTGCTTGACCAAATATATTTTATTTCGGCTCCGGCTGGATTTATTCACCATTTCTTTTTGTTAAAGTCTTTCTCGTGTTTTACTCTGCACGCCAAACCAGGTTTGGTCCCTTTGTTCGCCGTCTTTTCACGGGCTTCCACCTGAAAGTCTGGGTAGGCATGATGTGAGGGAGGGGTCTTAGGACCCCTGCCATGGGTTCCCTGGGTAACCCAAGTCACACTCCTGTTTGATTGGCTGGGTGACTGTCCTTGCCAGGACAGCCACCCTGATGTGCGATTCACAGCCAGGCTGTGTGAATGGGGGAAAACAAGCAGGTCTCTGGGACTGGAAAGGCATTCTCGCCACTAGAACGAAAGAACCAATGACGAGCTGATGGGAGAGGACACCTACAACGACTGAACCGCCCTGCAGCAGGTCCGAATCTTCAGAATACGACGACAGAGAATATCCTCCAGGAAACTTCTCCCCTTGAGCTGGTGGGACCGACCAGTTCACCCAAACTGCAAGCCAGGACCCCGCCTCTGGTCGAATTCGCTGGACAGAGCTACAGTGGGCCGGATAGCCAGGAAGCTTGGACCCTGCTTGGGTTTTAAGGAGCGCACCTTTTATTAGTTTCGCTCTGCTGCTGGTTTCTTCCCTGGGTAGTGCAGGACCCTCCAGTCTTCCTACTTCTTGTCAGTCCGACAATCGCTTCAGGAACCGTGAGCCTGCAGGAACTACCAGGAACGTCCGCCTCAGCTACAGCTTCTCTGTTTTAAGGTACTGTGCAAATCCGGTTGTCCGTTTCGTTCAAAGTGTTTGAAATCTTTCTCCAATCCGAGGGCTTATCCTTCTCTTCTCTTTGAACTAACTTTTCTGCCAACCAACCTCGTCCGGAATCCGTGGCAAGAACTTTAGCGCGAACTTCCCTGAACCGTGTGATCTTGAGCAAAGACTTTTGACCCATTGACTTTGGCCCTAAGCCTTTTCTACCTGATTCTATCACTGTAGTTCCTCTTGCTCAATTGCCCGAAGTACTTACCTGTTGGTGTGGTTCAATTTCTATTAACTTTGTCTTCCCCTCCCTTTTAAATTGCTGGAGTGCCATTTTGCGAGCTTAACTTGTCTGGAAATTATTGGGAGTGGTGTGGTGTATTAAGATTGTGATTTTTAAATTGCTTTATGATAGTGAAATGTTATATAACTAAAGAGTAAATACATGTATATTCATTTAATTGGAAACCTTGAGTCAGTGTTTGTTTGAATCATAGTAATTGCTGTCCTATGTGTAACTATTTCATACTGCTCACTTGCTCTTGAGATAAGTCTGGCTGCTCAACCATCGCTTCCACTTTACTGTGTAGTACAAGCTTGTACCAAAGGTGAATTTGTACTGTCACTTGTAGTCTCAATTGTGTGTTGTGTTCCCAAAGGCTACTGCATGTAATTCTGCCTAACAAAGGGATTGTCCCATCTTGGTGTTTGCGAACATTGTATGAGAAGGGAGTAATTTCCTTGGCATTCTGAGACAAGGGGAAGGGAGTCTTACCTTCTGGCAGTGTGAAAAGTATTGAGAAACCTGAGGTTGGGGGACGAGGGAGACATCCCCCGTACCACAGTGGATATACAAGACTTTCTTTGTCCGTGTGCATTGGTGGAGTACCAAGCCAAGAAAACAGACACTTGATTTTGACCTTTTTGAATAACTTTTCCTTTTAAATCACACAAAGGTGAACTTTGGTCTATCGTCCAGAAGAAAGGGGCCATTCTTCTGGACCACGAAGATCACCCCTTTACCTAGTTTAATTTAGAGTGTAAGGGAAGGAAATAGTTCAACACACAACAGTGGAATATTTGTTTTTGACGGACATCCTGACAGTCCTTAATATTTGGTTGAGGCAGGGGAACCCCTCTTAGTAATAGGGCCAGGTAGGGATTTCTCTTTTATTTGTACACAATAAAGCTCTATAACCAAAAATATGTCACCTGAGTGTCACCCTCATACTTCTACAACCTTACACTGTTAAGATCAGAAGAACAAATTACATAACTCTCAGTAATGTTCTTTCTAATGGATTAGTGCTTCCTCTCAGACTCCTAATGGATGATCTAGATCTTCCAGCAAAAGCTGCATTTGGAAATATTTGTTGGACACTGTTAGAAAATATGTAACTTTCCCTCCATAGTTTCCTATGGAACCCCATTCTTTTTGCTCCGATTAAATCCTGTCTTGACATTTTGAAGGGAAGTAAAGCCTTCAACTTCACTTCCCTTTTGCTCATTGTTATGGGGAAGCTGAACAGTCCTTCAGACTATCTGTACTGGGAAACTATGTTTCCCTTTTTAATTCTTCTACTTTTTAAACATTGCACTCTGCACCTTACAGTGCAGTGCAATTGGGATACATTTGTATCACTCTAGCTTTCTACACATGGGATTCATGGTCACTTTTATATGTGCCTAAAGCTAAGCTGGTGGCAAAGGACACATTTGTACTGTTTTAGCATTATGTTTGGTGTTCACATTTGCATTAATCGTGTTTGGCTACTAAACATGGCTAGTGTCCTAAAATGGCTGTGCCAAATGTTTTCTGCTGCTTTTTTGGCTATATTGTTGTTTGGCCTTCTCTGTTTTTTTTAAAAAAACTTTTATTTTAACTTGCACAGACATATCAACATAGTTTGACTTACAATTAACAACATTGCCGTCATTTTGTTAAATAGTGAACTGGTACACTCACATACATTATTATATTGCTTCAGAATTGCTCTCTTGTATTTTTATCTGACAAATATTGTTTATAGTTGCTCCCTATGTCTCTTGGGCGAATGCGTAGGGGTAGTAAGCTGGCATATGTTTCTTCACAATCATTGGTTCATACCATGTCCCTTTCCCAGTAATTTTTTGTAGAGGGTTCTGAACATTTCCATCTAATCAATATTGTCTGCTTTGCAAGTACCAGGCTGAGATTGAGTAGTTTATGCCAGGTGGGATTCATTTTATGAACCGTACCCAACATGCATAAGCCCGGGTCCCATGCCATAGGTTGGTCTGCCATTTCATCGAGTACATCACACACTTCAGTCCAGTATATGGTCAAGCGAGTACATGACTACAACATGTGTAGCATGCCAGCCCAATCACTCCCACATCTGGGGCATTTCCCGTCGGTTTCAACTATGTAATACTTTGTAATGTATTATCCGATAGCGAGAGTTATACGAGACCTTTTGGGTTAATGCACACAATTTAGCCCATCAGTGGTCAGTGATGATGCAGTCTACATCTATGCCCCATTTCCTTTTATCTTCTGGGGCTAATGTTTCTCTAGTGGTCTGTGCGATTTTATATAGTGTAGAGATGGATGTCTTGGTTGTGTTAGCGACAAACATGTACCCCAAGCCCGGGTGTATCTGCAGTTCATTAGGGAAAACAGCCCATATTTCTGCCATGGCGGATCGCAGTCTTAAGTATTGCAATTTCTGCAGTGGTTTACCCCCTATGGTCTAGTTTATTTCCTCCCAGCTGATGAACTGTTTATATAGAAACAAATCACCAAACCGATGTACCCCTTTGTCTTTCCAATGTATGGTGAGGATCTTGTCCTGGGGTGGGAGGGAGGTAGTGGGCCTCCCACAGTGGCATGTTAGGGTGATACAAAATTTCGTGTCCGGGGTGTCCGGCCATTCTATTCCAGGCTGAGCAAGTCGCTAGCGCTGGGTTGATGGTGGTGTCATTTTTTACTTTGGCTTCTGCCGCTTTGTGTAAAAGCTTCAATGGGCCCATTGTGTTTGCTTCAATCACAGAATGTGGTGCTTGGGGGTTTTCTTCTATCCAGTATGTAGTATAATAAGCTTGTGCTGCAAGATAATATAATTCAAAATATGGGGCAGAAAGGCCGCCCCTGGGGGTACGTTTGGGAGAGTCTTCGCTAGCTCGCCCTTGGTTGCCCTTTCCAGATAAATGCTGTACATGCTCCCTGCATTTTATTGGAAAAAGACCTGCCTGGCCACACGGGGACATTGCTGAATAAATAAAATAGTGGGTGTAGAATGATCATTTTGATCAGGGCAAGCCTGGCCATGAGCGAGAGTGGCAAGCCCCTCCACCATTCAAGCATGGAACACAGCACGTCTGCAATGGCTGAATAATTTGTGGCGCGGACGATTTGCACTCTGCGCGCTATTTCGACGCCTAAATATTTAACCCGTGTGGGGGCCCATTGGAGCCTGTATAACTGTGGGTATGGGTGTGGCTTCTGTGAGTGGAAATATCTCTGATTTGGTCGAATTCAACTTCAGTCCAGAGTATTCCCTGAATTCTTTGACTGAGCATAGCGCCTTGGCAAGGTTAGCTTCAGGGTTTTTCAAATACAACATTATGTCGTCAGCGTATAGTGTAATGATCTCAATCCTACCCGCCAAGCAGATTCCCATCTTGCTATGTCGAGCTCTCATTCAATCTGCAAGTGGTTCTATGACTAAAGCAAATAATAAAGGGGATACAGGACAGCCCTGTCTGGTACCCCAGGCCAACCCCAGGACCTTCGAGAGGATCCAGTTGATGCAAATTCTGGCATTTGGTTTTGTGTATAATATTCGCACCCATCTTATAAAGTTCGGCCCGAATCCATAATTATTGAGTACTTTAAATAGAAAGGGCCAGTAGACTGTGTTGAATACTTTTTGCATAGTGCCAGGGCTACTCCTTGTGTGTCTTTGGTATTGACGCAAGGATATTATAACAGTGGCGTATATTAGTCGCTGTGGACCTGTCCAATACAAACCGGCCTGGTCCTCATGGACCATATGCAGCATCAGAGGGTTTAATTGTGTGGCCAGTATTTTAGCAAATACTTTCGCGCCAGTGTTTATTAGTGAGAGGGACCTGTAGGAGCCGCATTCCTCTGGCCGTTTCCTGGGTTTTAACAGCAGAGTAATGATTGCCTCTCTAGTTGTTTCAGGTAGTTTGCCAGTGTTTAGAGCTTCAGTCCAGACTGCCAGGAGTCTGGGTACCAAGGTCGTAGTGAACTCTTTGTAGAATTCGGTACTCAAACCATCGGACCCCGGGGTCTTCCCATTTGGTAGAGATGTGATTGCTTCAGTTATCTCAGCCTGGTTCAAGGGAGTTTCTAGAGCTTCCCTCGATTTGGTCGATAAAGGTGTAGTGGGTATCCTAGCTAAGTATCTATCTCTTCCTCTGTGGTGACACTTTAGGGAGAGTATAGGTTTGCATAAAAGTCATAGAATACTTCCCCTATTTCTCCCTGATCGGTAACCACCGACCCATCTGGTCGTGTTATACATGGGATGTTGGAATTGCTGCGCTCCCCTCTCACCAACATAGCCAGGAGTTTACTGGGGCGTTCCTGTTCACCGTATCATCTAGCGGCCGCCGTTTTGTCAAAGTATGGAATTTCTCGTTCTGCTGCCTCATTGTACTCAGAGAGTTGAGTCTTGATATCTAGTTTGGTCTGAGCAGTTGGGTTAATGGTGTATAGTTCTTGCAGCTGAGCTATGCACCCCTCGCGGCATCAGAGTTCCCCACGATGTCTTTAAGCACTCATAGTTCAGTCGACATGGTGATCCCTCTTATGTATACCTTGAAGGCTTGCCATAACGTTGCTTGCCTCTATACCGTACCTTCGTTTATTTCGAAATATTCCTCAATATGTAGGGTCAAGTTGGACTTATTTACTTGATCTAACAGCGCAGGCCGCCTTAAATCTCCACGGGGATCTTCGTGGGGAGACTTTCGGAATGTGTAGTGTCAACAATACTGGAGAGTGGTCCGACAGCGTTCTAGGTAGTATTGTCGCTTCAAGACACCCATCCTAGAACCCCCCCTGGGATGTCAGCCAAACCTTGATTCTAGAGTGCATGTCATGCACCGAGGAGTAGAAAGTATATGCACGTTTCTCTATGTGTACGGATCGCCAAACATCGCGTAGGTTAAGGTCGGTCATGTGCGTGTGATTAGTGCGTGCAGCTTGGGTGAGTGTACTGGGGCTTAGGACGTGCGATCCAGCTGGGTGTTCAATATCGTGTTGAAGTCCCCCACCTATGATTATATGAGCAGTGGGGTATTTAGCACATGCCTGAAAGATGTTAGTGTAGTAATCTGGTTCATCCGTATTTGGGCCATAGAGATTAAGAAGGAGAATCTCTGTTCACGGGAAGCTCACCGAAAAGATCACGAAGTGGCCCTCTGGGTTGCATTTAGCAACCAAGTGTGTATAAGGTAATGCCTTATGTATCAGTGTGAGTACTCCTTGTGCTCTGCTCCAGTAGGACGTGTAAAAGCAGTGGTTATCCCAACCAGGTGCTATTTTGTCCGCCTGCCATCCCAATAAATGAGTCTCCTGGAGGAATGCGATCTGGGCACCCATTCTGTTAATATGTGCTATTATCTTCCGTGTTTTAATTTGCATCCCCAGCCCCCTTACATTCCATCTTATCAATTTAAGGGCTTTTGGGTCAGTTTCAGCCATACTCCGTACAGTTTCTAGTGTGTTCCACAGTGTTCAAGTGTCACTTCGTGTTGTCATATGTCCATCTTATGTATGTCAGTGCTTTTTAACTTTAACACCCTTTGCATTCCTGCAACCTCCCTCATAGTTCCCCGAACTTCAACTATGTGTCCCCCTCCCTTCCAAATCTTAACCCGTTTGTTTAACCATTGCACCCGCATTGCGGGGCGTTTCAGCGGCAGCCGAGGACATGGAGTAAAACAAGACTGCCCATAAATTAACAACTTAAACGTTTCCAGTACACATAATGATTAATGGCAATAAGTAGTATGACGGTGCTAGCAGTAAATGGCTATATAGGAGGAAAATGCAATACTTAAGTGTCCGCTACTTTGCCTCGTGTCCATTGTTTCTGAGTATAGTATGAGTCAACTGTTTCGAACCCCTCAATTAGACAATGTTGGGGGGCTTCATCGCCCCTGCCGGTAGTTCCGGGTGGTTGCATGGATGGCAATGGGATGCTGGACTCGACAAAGGTGACAGCTTCTTCAGGGAAAGTGAAGAAGTACGTTTTATTGTTGGGTATACTGGCCAAATCCTTGTGCCAGTGGGTACCTGAGTTGCGAAACACCAAAATGTATGGTGCTGTGGTATGCCCAGATGTTGGGCCTGAACTTGTAGCGCCCTTTTACTCCGGATGGCTCAGTCAGTTGCTGGTTAAGCATCCCATGTGGTGTGCCCAGGCTCTGTATTATACCAAGACCTCCCCCGGTTGTCGTGCTCAGTGCAGGGCCTTGCTACGCAGATGAGGGCGGTATCTCTCTGTCCAAGTGAGGGTTTTGCGCCCGGTTAGTGCCTCGCTCACAAGGCGCAGTTCGCCCTTTCAGGTCGGGTACCCAGGCATCTCAGCAGTTTCAATGATTGATGGTGTGCTTCTCTGTGTGGATGCTGGGCTCCTTGGCAGTCTGTTATGGAAGACACTTCAGCAGGTTATGGGGGGGGGAGGGGCGGGGAGCTACAACATCTGCCTTCAACAGCCGTATTACAGTGTCGCGGTTGAATCCTGCGTGTCATAGGCCTCCCCAGCTCCCCTCGTAGTGTGGGTTGTGAACGGGGCCGTGATGATTGAATCCCTGCTGGTGAGCGCCTTAATTCAAGGGTTAGCGAGCCTCGCGATTGCGTAGAGTTATAGGTGTCCCTGGGGCCCCTGCTGGAGTTGTCGGAAGGTTGGCCTGCGGGTGCGCTCTGGCTTCAGTGTAGTGTTACCATTTCATGCAGAGCAGGGAGGGCTTCCGAACGTGGCAGTCTTCCCAAATCAGAGAGATCTGGCTGTGTTGTCCCCTGTGAGATTATACAATGTCCCGCTGTGCGTTGGTACGTTTGGTTTCTGAATGAGGTGAGGAGACAGGGTTGGCCTCACCTTAAGCGTTGCATCCGTCTGCTGGGGAGAAGCGTGGCACTATCTGTAGATTCTGCCCCGGTAGCCGTGCATGTGCAGGCGCTCTACGGATGATTACCGGAGCGCCCACATGCTCTTCAGGGCTACCTATGTCTCGCCACCGGTATAGCTTCATCTGTGCCGCCACAGGTCTTCGAACTCCCGCTGTGGAGAGATAGTGGCAGGCAGCTTGGCTGCCTTTCTGCCGTGGTGCTGCGCCGCGCGAAGTGAGCAGGGCTGACCAGAAAGCCCCTCTGAGTCGCACTAAAAACACAGTGCAACTCTGGAACCGTGCAGCCAATTCTCCCGACATTTGGTGGGTGGATGGTGAGTGACTTTATACACCTCCATGCAGATTTTGGCAACAAAAACAGGATGTATTCTGAGAGCTTATGTCAACGGTCCTCGGCTTGCTAACAGGTTAAGCTCCATCCGGCAGCATGCCCCCCCCCCCCCCTGTTTGGCCTTATTTGTTCCTTGCCAGGTCAGGAAATCCCTTATACAGTCATACACTTGCCCAGAAAAGCTGTTGCTTATCGCAGGCTTAGTGATGCCTTTGTGTGCGGCCCAGAAGTGGGTGAGATTGTCTAGTCTCAGTCCACATCCTTGGTGCCAGAAATTCTAGGTGTGGGGCAAATGTGAAACCAGTAATGGTCCCTGATTGGACAACAACTGGCTGTTTGAATGGTGCAGATCCTTACGATTGATGGGTTTGGACTTGCTTCCAGCTTAGCTTTTGGATAAGAAGAGGACCTCTACAGACGTTTCTTCAGATCATCCTTGGAGCCAAAATCCCTTGTAAAAGAGCAGCCTGCTGAAGATTAAATGACAACTCCTGAAGCGGCCCAGCATCCCTTCCAGTTGCCACCCCTGTGAAGCCCTGCTCCTCTGCTGGATCTCAGTGCTTCAGCCCTTGGAGTAGTGGTACCAATTAGACTTGATGCCTTCTCGTGGAACCTGCCTGTCTGACCCTTCGGAATTGTACCTGGACTGCCCACCTCTCCCGTCACCTCACCAAAAGCAATGCCTGTCCGCATTCAAATCCATAACTTCTATGGTCGTCAGCTTGTGCCACTAGTAGACTTCTCCCTGAATTTTAGCTTTCCATCTTCACAGGAACCTGTCCAGGAGCAGCTGCTGTGACGAGGACTGGAAGGACAACTGTAATCGCCTATGTGCAGAGACTGTCGATGGAACTCACCTTCCTCGAATCTGTGAAGTGTCCTGAAGAGGCCTGAATCGGCAGTTCTTGCATTTCTTATTTATTTATTTAACATTTGTAGAGCGTGCCAAACCCGTAGGTATCTGGGCACTGAAAAGCAACAGATGTTGCATCACATGCATGAGCTCAACCAGGAGACTCTCGAGGGAATCTTCAACCTTTGGGGGACCCCTCATGTTGGGTTTCTTTGCCTTCAGTGTCAACAGAAAGCAGGAGATTGTCTGCTCGAGAGAGTCTTGCCCTTTTGAGAAAAGCATTGATTGACAAATGTAACTTTGCTACTGAGTTCTTAAGGGGCCAGTGTCTCCATATATACTCCCCCTGATGTCATGTGTGGCACCAGGAGTGCACATTGAAGTGGAGACTGATGGCATCCCCTGAAAAATGTATGCTGCAAAACAACATACTTGCAATACAATAGACATGAGTGACTTAACGTTGAATTGGATTGATATACAATTTACCAGTTGGAGGAAGTGGTCGCTCAAAGGGAGGCTTGATGATTGGGATGAACAACGTATTTGCCTCCACTATAGTTTTGGCTATGGACATGGGGGGTAATTTTTTAGCTGTTGAAGTCCAAATAAATAAGCAAAATAAAAAGGTGAAGGCTGGAAGGTTTTGAATTAATCATAACCACGGGCATAGCTCTGGGCAACCATCCAGACCATCATTTTTCAGCGTGCCAAGCTATTACAGAAGGGGAAAAACCATATGCAAATCAGGCTTGGTCCTACCCCAAAAGGGGCAGTCCAGCCAGAACTGCTAGGTCACATCCCTTCTGCACAAGACCACAAGAATCTCCAGACATGTTTCAGTCTTGTTGGGCATCATCAGTGAGGAGTAGCTGGGGTCTCTAGGCCGGCAAGACTTGGGACCCACGTCTGTGCATACCCGTCCCACTCGGGGTGACTTTAGCAAAATAAAAATGTGATGGCTGGAAGTCCAAATAAATATACATGGGGGATTTCAAAGGCATATGTTGGTGATTAACATCTGTGATCCCCCTGGTATACACACTAGTGAACAAGTACTTGATTATTTAGACATGATTTTAACACAGCGGGAGAACGCACGATTGACAACCCGGTTGTGATTTGTGGTGACCTGAACGCGCGATGCGTTGACATCAATAAGTCCCATCGGTATTAGAACATAATGGAGTTTAGTGTAATCCACAACATCCAATGGATGGGGTCTGTGGTGGCTCTCCTACCTGAGGAGTTGGGATACCACACTGCTGAACGGGCAGGTGACAGGCCGAGGGCCTCAATGTGGCACTGTGGTAGAAACAAGTACATGTTAGACTATTTTGGAGGCAATAACCCTCCGATGGAAAAAGTCCAAATCCTTAAGCGTCACACCAAACAAATGTAGTGATCATGCCATGTTGATCCTTGAGCTCAACTTAGTAGTCAGAGATCCTTGGAAAGTGGCATGTGGTGATCTATGTTCCACCAATGTGGGAAACGGTCTAAGTTGGACCAAGGCCAATATAGACAAACTCTCTAGATTAATTTTCCTTCAGGGGATTTGATCGCATGCACTAAGGGGCAAAAAAGCAAACGACATTGAGGAATGGCATACCCAAGCAGCACATAAATCTGGAGCAAGTGATCGAGTGCTTAACTTGATCAGTGAGAAGCAGAACAGGATAGCATTTGATGTTATATATGTAATGCAAAATGTAATAAACGTAGACTTACCAGAAAAGTTAAAGCAAGTCTCAAGGGCAAAGGCTTAACAGCCTTGGTAGTCGGGGAGCTTGCCAGGACAAACAACGCATATCGGCGTTGGTTAAAACAATATAAGCTGACTAAGACTAGGAGTAATTGGGAAAAACTGGTACGTATATTTAAAAACAGAGACAGTGGAGCGATCTGCAAAATGCTGGCGGTGACGAAACCAGAGGGTGTGAATAGGTTGATAAACACGATCTCTGGAGACATCTGGTGTACATTTATAAGAACAACATTTTTAGATCAGACATCCCTGGGGCCTCATATTCATACAATAACCCCTTTGCCGCTAGACCTGAAAAGAAAGACCATCAGCAAAGCGATCATTAAATTGAAAAGCTCTAGATCACTGGGACCAAATGGTCTTGCTAACGTTGTTCTTAGAGATTACCCGGATAATTGGTCACATGTGCTGCATATATTATTTGCCAGGGTATGTAGGGAGAAATAAGTGCCATCCACATGGCAACAGTCTGTATGTGTCCTAGTATGGATGTGAATAATTACAGACTGTTGTCCATGTTGGACGTAACCGGCAAACATTTTCCTTCCCTGGTTTTAAAAGAATTACATAAGTGGGTGGATGCTAATAACAACCAGACGTGGACTCCCTGCTCACTGTGCTCACTCATTTTTGCTCACTGATGAGGCCCAACAAGGCTGAAACACGTGTATGGGGTTGCTTTTGGTACTCTTGTTCAGAGAGGAATTGCCATAGCATTTCGGTGCTGGACTGCCCATGTGGGCGGGACAAAGACTGATATGCAAATGGATATTTCCCCATCTGTGAAAGGCATAGTGAGCAAAAAGCGCGTGCTGCAAACTCTCACGTCAGAACAGGTGATCATGCCTTGTTCTTTCTGGAGAGGAGCGCCAATAATAACATCTTACATCCGTTCCAAGCGGGCTTTCGGCCAGGCTTAGCCACTTCTCAAAGTTAGAGCGCTGAACTACTTAATGCAGGGTGCACGCAGCAAAAATAGCCCAGCACTATATGCCACGATTAAGTCAGCATTCGACCAAATCAATAGAAACATTTTATTGGCTAAACTCAATAAGCTTGGCTGTCGCACATGGCTGTTACACATACTTATAGAACTACATACTGAGAATTTGGTGCAAGTTTGTTTGGACAATGAGAGTGTGCTATTCACATGTGGAAGTCAACAGGGGAATCGAGCAAGGATGCGTCTTGGCTCCCCAGCTGTTTAACTTTTACATAGCCAACCTTATTCAATGCTTATTGAGTAGTGCCCCAAAGATGGGTAGCTGTCTGATAGTCGCTATGTTCAGATGACTTACTAATGTTCAACCATACGATCACAGGTATGAAGAACATGCTAAATTAAATATCAAGATTCATGTCAGAACAGGAGATACCCATTACCCTAAATAAAATGTATATTATGCTAATTGCAAATAAAAAGGTTAATGAGAGTGAAATTATCCACTGACCTGGGACTAATGAACTATACACCAATTTACGAGTACTTGGGGCAGGAGTTAGGCACATCAGGTTACGATGTTACGACAACGTGACGACAACGTGGAGGAGGAATTGCGACGGAACCTTCTGCATGAAGGAGGGGTGCGTCTGCAGCACCAGCCTTGTGTCGTGAATAGTCAGGTAAGGCTGTTTGCAGGAAAGGGCCTGGATCTCACCTACCCTCCTGGCAGAGGTGATGGCCACGAGAAAAGCCATCTACCACGAAAGCAACTTGAGAGGGGTCTGATGCATAGGCCCGAAGGGAGCACCCATGAGCCTTGTCAGCACCATGTCGAGTTCCCACACCGGGGCAGAGGCCTTCACTGGTGGGTACGATCGAAACAGTCCTTTGAGGAACTCTGTGACTAGACGGTCAGACCAACGAGAAGACCGCACTGGAGACCTGGTATAGACGGAGATAGCTGCCAGATGCATCTTGATAGAGGTGTGTGCCAGCCACGCCTTGGCCAAGGACAACAAGTACGGATGAATCTGTGGAGCCGAGACCATCAGAGGGTTGATCTTCTGCGTCCGGAACCACATTGCAAAGCGCTTCCACTTGTGCCCGTAGCACTGAAGAGCTGAGGACGCTCTGGCCCTGGCAAGGACCTCCCTGCAGTCTGCCGGCAGCTCATAGCCTCTGAACTCTAAGGCTGCAGGAGCCTAGCCTTCAGGTTCAGCGATCCTGGGTCATGATATAGGATTGCACCTCCTTCTCTGGCGAGCAGATCAGCGACCACCGGCAGCTTGATCGGGGGTGACGCTGACAGGCTGAGAAGTTCTGGGTACCAAATCTGCCTGCCACGCCGACGAGGATCATCCTGCATCGGCACTGTTTGAGTTAATTGATTATTCGCAGCAGGAGAGGCAACAGGGGGAACGCATACAGGAACAGGCTTTCCTTCCCACAGGAAGGAAAACACATCTCCCATGCTCCTCGGCTGGTGGCACCTGCTGGCGAATCTCTGGCATTTGGAATTCGTCGCTGTCTCAAACAGATCGATCTGAGGTCTGCCCCATTTGAGGAAGAGGCTGTGCACTTGATCCTGTCGAAGTTCCCACTCGTGGCAAGAGCGCAGCTCCCTGCTGAGGGAGTCGGCGAAGGTGTTCTCGACTCACGCCAGGTAAAAAGGAACGAGGAACATGTCTTGGGCGACGTCCCAGTACCACAAGTCCTGCGCCTCTCTGGAGAGCGCTGTGATCTGGTACCCCTTTGCTTCCTGATGTAGAACACCTTGCACTTGAGGGAGGAAGGAATGACTTGAGGGCCCAGAACACTGCCTGCGGTTCCAGGACGTTGATGTGGAGATCCCTCTCCTCTGGTAGCCACAGGCCTCTGGTGTGGAGACGTCTGGTGTAGGCTCCCCAGCCCACCAAGAAAGCTTCTGTGGTGACCGTCTCCGTATGGTATGGGAGGCTCTGGAAATCCGTGCCCCCGGCGATGTTAAAGCGCATGCCCCACCACCTTATGGCTCGATGGAAATCCTCGTTGAGAAAAATCTTGTCTACAAAGCTTTCGGAAACCTGGATCCACCGAGCGTCCAGGAATTCCTGAAGGGGTCGCATCCGCAAACTGCAGTCATACCAGGTAAATGCACAACATGATGCTGAGCAGCAACTTGATGGTCCGCACCGTGGTCGTCTTCGGTGCCAACAGCCGTTGTACCTTGCCCCGCATCGCGCTATCCTCCCTTTGGAGGGGGCCGCCAGGGAGGAGACGGTGTTGAGCCTGGCCCCCAGGAATAGCACGTTCTGCAATGGTATCAAGCAGGATTTTGGATAGTTGGAGAAGTCCAGATCCATCAGCAGCCGGACGGTCCTCTCTGTGTGTTCGACGGCTACTTCCCTGGACTTGCTGCAGATGAGACAGTCATCAAGGTATGGGTATACATGTATTACTTGTAGACGCAGATGGGCCGCCACTGGCGACAGGCACTTCATGAACACCATGGGCGCCAACTTCAGTTCGAAGGGAAGGGCCTTGAACTGGTAGTGCCTTCGCTGCACCACAAAGCACAGGAACTTCTGATGCTTCTCGTGAATGGGGACGTGGAAGTATGCGTCCTCCAGATCCAGCGACGACAAGAAGTCTGTTTACTCCTGTTGGCCAATCACGTGCCGCAACATGAGCAGCCTGAATTTTTGGGACGAGGTATTTGTTGAGGTGCTGCAGGTCTAGAATGGGCTTCCAGTTCTCGGCCGCCTTATTTGCCAAGAAGTATCTGGTGTAGACTCTGGATCCTGGGAGTCGCTTTGGAACCAGCTCTATCGCCACCCCCTTTTTTAGCATGGCCCGTACTTCCTGCAGGAGTTGAGAGATGTGTGTCCGTGTGCGAAAGCATCCAGCAACCATTGGTCGGTGGAGATCTTTTTCCACTTGCTGACGTAGCCTGCCAGCCGGCCTCCCGCTGGGGTGTAATGATGGGGCCCTTACGCCCCGGCCAGTTCAATCTTGCTTCAGGGCCTACGTGCCACCTTGGGAGCAACAATGACATCGGCCACTTCCGAAAGCCTTGGAACGGCCCCTGTACACCTCCTGGGTCATGGGACGGGAGGGCTGGCGGTACGAAGATGATCTCCCCCCTAAACCCTTCGACTACCTGCCGGATTTCACTTCCGGAGGCACGAAAAGAAGGACGATGTTGCTGAAGTGTCGTGCCAAGGGAACTGGCCGTCTCTGTGTCGGTCTTAATGGCTTGCAACAATTCGTCAACAGGCTTTCCAAAGAGGTCGTCTCGGTCGAAGGGCATGTCCAGAACCCTGGTCTGGACTTCCTGCCAAAAGTGGGTGGCTTTCAACCAACCACGACGACGGAGGCAGACACCGTTCGGCATCTGTCGGAACACTGTCCGCGATGTGCAGAGCCACAGTGATGGCATGGTCCGATGCCACCTCACCCTCCTGGAGGATCTCAAGCGCCTCGACCAGTTTGTCATAGGGGAGAAATTCAAGGAGCAGGGCCATCTTATACCACAGCTACCTGTCGTATCTAGCCAGGATCGAAAGCGCATTTGCTGACTTGGCTGTCGTCGCCGCCGAGAAGATCACTTTCCTATCCACAGCGCTCAACTTCTTCCCCGTACTGTCCAGGGGAACGGAGGCTGAAGATGAGGGATTAGAAGACTTCCTCGCAGCCGCTGAGACCACTGAGTCCGGGGAGGGTTGCGACCATAGGCACTTGGGTGGGGACTCTGGCACCCGGTACTTCTTTTCCAGCCTGTCCCTCTACGCCGGGACTGAGGCTGGGTTTCTCATCAGCGCCCACGTCGTCATTCCCGCGGTCGTTGTCCACCTTGGTGTTTCCGCAGTCATTCTAGTTCCCCCACGTCCTCCGGGACCATGTGAACTGACACCAGGTCCTCCTCACCCGAGGAAGAAATATCTGTGCCCTGGAGGACGATTGAGGCCTCCACTCTCCCCCCTTTTTTTGCATCTAGAGGGGTTGGTCTCTGACTTAGGGATGGCATCCTCTTCTCTGGCGTTTACTCCACTGGCTTGGCCGAGGCCTCACAGGGAAAGCCACTCTGGGCGTCGTCGGGGTCCCCTAGACCGGGTCAGCCCCTTCTGCCTTCGAGCCAGTAACAATCGTCGGCGATGACTTCGTCTGGACCACCTGGGCTTTCAGGGGCAGGTCGGACACCTTTCCCTGCGCCTTGATCTTCTCTGGCTTCTCCCGCAGTTTCCCTGGGTTAGCCGATTTCCACTACGAGGAGGAGCTGGAGCGATGACTGGAGATCGAGGCAGACGGTGAAGATGAGCGCGTCCTGCCCGTCGCGGGACCCACTTGTGCCCCCACAGAAGGAGCACCCTCAAAGGACTTAGAAGCCTGCTCCTTGGACCGGGCGTTCCTAGGTGAGGCATGCCCCTGATTGCAGCACAGGGTAGAGGCATTGGCATTGAGCCACGCCGCCAACCTACTGTGATGATCCTTGACAGTGCGCTTGGAAAATCTAAGGCAGATTTGACAATCTGCTTCCCTGTGGTCCGGATGGAGACAGTAAAGGCACTGGGGGAGTGTTTGTCCTCCACAAACCGGTTACTCAATCCGCAGCTGGAGCAGAGCTTGAAGAGGGAGCCTCCCTCCTTCTACTCTGACATGGTCCGGCGTGCGGTGTAGGCCCAATGGCCTTCTGGAATCTTCGATGAAACTCTCGGTGATTCTTGCCCTTGAGGGGCAGTGAAAGACACCAACAAACGGATCCCTGCTTGCTGGGCAAAGGAGCGAATGAGCATACAGGCTCTATTTGAAAAAAATAAGAACTTTGTATCGAAAAAGTGCGAAAACGTAGAAAACCTCTCGGAGCAGAACACAAGGACTCCCAACACTTCAACGTGCGGTACAAATCTGAAGATGGCTGCCAGAGGAGGGGCTTAGGGAGAGGGCAGTCATTGGCTGGGGGCAGTATAACCCAGAGCTCAGTGATTGGTTTAGAGAAAGACAGTTTGTAAGTGAAACTGTTTTTCTTTTACCAAGGATTCCCAGCCTGACAGGGAATATTCAGGAGCATGCAAATCCATGCCAGACCCCATGCTGGAGAATGATATTTGTCAACCCCAGAACTTTTTGATTTTACTGGTGGATTATTTTTCCTCATACCTCTCTGAGTGGGAACCTTTTCCCAGACCCACAGAATCTTTTACTCTTTTTATGGGTGTCCTTTTTAAGATTCTCCATAGTGTCTTTTAAAAGATATCCACTTTTACAACTTTTTGGCAATAAGTGCCTATTGTTGCTGGGTTGCCCTAGGGGCTCCCCTTTTAACTTTCTCTGGCTAACCCTGTGAGAACTACAGTTCCCCAGGGTACAAAGAATCTTCGGATCTATTTTACATTTTATTTGGTTAAACCAGCACACCCCACCGTATGTGGAGTGCTCGGGAGACACAAGGTATCCCCTTTCACACTAAAACTAACAATTCTGTTACAGTGACAAGCTTACCTTTAATGGCTAGTGACAGTGATACATTTTATAAATGTGGTGCATCTTTATCGCGGGCTGTGTGCACAGCCCTGGTAAAGGCAGCCATGAGTGCGAATTTTACCAAAAGGGCCCCCGTCTTGTTTTTTCGCCATTTTAGTGTTCCTTGTCCTTTCGTGTTCCTTCCCCTGACCGCCAGAGCCGGAAATTCCTTTGTGTAATGTTTATCTTCGGCGGGAGTCCTGTGGACTCCCTGCCCAGACTGCAGAATGTCTGAGAAGGCAGGAAGCGAGGGAGGAGACCAAAACTCTGCAGCCCTTTGTCTTCCAGACTGAGTGCGAGATTCCAGCTCAAACTGGAAGGCTGGCTGTCCTGAAAGGATTGCCAACCCCTGTAAAGCAACCGGAAGGGGGTGTCTGTACTCCTGCTCTCTATACGGCAGAGGAGAGGGACAGAAGACCCCAGCCAAGATTCTCTATTACGGTAGCAATGGATGAGCAATCAAGGCCTAGCTTCTCAGGTGATGTAGGCTGGTTCTTAAGTACAGTGTAGTCCCCAAGCACCCACAAAGGAATGTCCACATGCTATGTTAGTTAAAACACAGCTCTTTATATAATACGGTTCAAGGTTATGTACACAATCACAATAATACACTTTGTGCTGAGACATTTCTAAAATGGTAAATATATACAGTTCTAGGTGGTACCACGATTACTCTTATTCCATTAAAATGCATCAACTGTACTCAGTTCAAATAGCATACAAATCAATACAGAAAAACAACATCAACCATAGACTTAGGAGGAAGATAAATTGGTTTAGACAATTGGCAGAGTACTGGCCCCATTCCCTAGACACCGTTCCGTGTGAGGATCCCCCCCCACCTGGGCAACCTGTAAATGAAGATGCACTACAAGCGCAGTCCATATACTGTCTATTAGAGTCTTATGTTCTTCTATAGTTCTGCAACCCAATGTACCTTGTGTTGTACAGTTCTTCGTCGGGGAATCAACAGGCCCTTCTTGAGTGCGCTCTCTTTCAAGCAGGAGCCACGGGTCGTTGAACTTCCGAGATGAAGAAAAGGTGAACGCTGTCGTTGAGGCAGCAGCTTCGGTCCTTGCGGTGCGCGTTGACGGGTCATTGAAAACGTCCTGCAACAGGGGAGGCGTGCGGTGCACCTCGACGATGATACTTTGTTGCCGCAAAGAGTTTGTGAAAAACTTTGGCCCTGCAAGGGCGTCGAGACATCTGCGAATGGGACATGACCACGGCTTGCTTCAGCAGCTTCGTTGGCGTCTGAGGTCTTCAGGTGGCGGGAAACCCACTGGTGGATTCTCCTCAGTCGTAGGCGGCCTTGACTTTCTTCGGCAGGACAAAAGCGGTCGACGAGGATGAACAAGGGAGTCCTTGGATCAAATGTTCTTAGGCAAAGGGAGCACTGAGGCTCTGGTCGGTGATGGCGGTCATCGACGGTGGACGGCTGTCCGGTGCTTCTCTTCGTTCTCAACGGTCCCCTTCTCCGGTCGGCATCCTTTCATAGGTCTGTCCACCAGGGAGCTTTGGCAAAGATCAGCTGGTGCACGATGGTCCCTCGTAGCTCGGTAAGAGGTCTCCTAACCAGGTCCTCTCTTGGATCAGTTCCTTGAAGGCATAGCAGCTTTCTGATTTGCGAAGGACAGCAGCAGCAGTTCTTCTTCTTCTTCCAGTGGGCTTCAAAGTTAAGCATCAGTTTCAACTTCAGCTTCTGAACGATTTCTAGCAGTGAGAGGCCCCCAGATATACTAATTGATCTCCCATTCATTCTGCTGGGTCACACTCAGGCGACCAATCATTCAGCAGGGCATTCAGGCAGTCAGCCAGCCAATCAGACGCACAGTGCATTCAGGCCATTCTTCTCCATCCAGACACTCGCAACACAGAATGTGGATTCGGACAAGTTCTCTGCCATTCAGCACTACACACTGCATTCATACCAGTTTCGGGCAGGGCTGTCTCAATCATTGGGCCTCAATACGAGGTAGGTGGTAAGGGATTACCAGCACCGGTAAGGGCACCAGTGCCGGTAATCCCTTACCACCCTATTCCGAGGTCCCTTAGCGGGTCCCTTCCTCAACGCCTGGTCTGACCAGGTGTTAAGGACGGGACCCGTAAAGGGACTTCGGAGCTAATAACGGTACCGCAAACTGCGGTACCGTTATTAGCTCATCCCCATTCCCTTGTGCCCTATGGGGGCTCGAATGGGAATGGGGAATGGTTCCCGGAATGGGGACTTACCGGGTCTTCCAAGGTTGGAATGACCCGGTAAGTCCCTATTTCGGGAACCCGGACCCAGAATGCGGTAAGGGGGTAGCCATGGTGCTAATAGCACCATGGCTACCTCCTACCTCGTAATGAGGCCCATTGTGTCAACCACCAGATACTAGACACCCTTAACACAGAATGCGTATTCGTCACACACTCCATTCACCCAGGTCCCACCCCACGGGCGTACCCACAACATACAGTCATTGGGAAGGCTTCAGCCAGTCTGGCCTGGACTTCCCCACACTACCATATATGGAACTTCCATCCAACAGCCAGTCAGGGGGAAGGGACAGAGTCAGGGTTTCTCGGGACTTAAGGGAAAAGCAGGTAACAGGCGACAGAAAGCAAGTGGCCACATGGGCCATCTTGTTTCCTATCAGGAATCCACTAAGTCCAATGACAGGACCTGGGCATCCGAAAATAGAGGATGCGCAGGGCACCTGTCAATTCAGTACAGAGCAGTCACAAGCCCGTACCCTGCTCTGTGGGCCACACACAGGTGCCCAAAAACATACACTAGGAGTACAGGGTCATACTCCCACCCATAGGTGCCATAAGGGTATCTAATATGTCTGTCAATTCGTAGCCCTGAACAGGCACTGAAGAGGACTTCAAACCTAGGTTGTCTACTACCCTTTCCACCAGGGCCCTAAACTTAGCATGGGTGTGAGTTTATAGCTGACCCTGCTGAAGTTCTACATCTGGAGACTTGTACAGGCTGCTGGCATCGTGTAATCCTCTGGCAAGTGCCAATGCCAACAGGTCTGCCTGTTCACCGAAAAGAATCGACACCTCCTCACCGTTTATATGGTGTCTATGTCTGCTTGGTCATCACCCTGGTCGATGCTGAAAATCGACAACATCGCCCTGATGAATCCTGACCTTGAGAGAGGTGCAAAAGATCCGTTGCCGAAGGCTCCTTGCTCGTCGACGAAATGGGTGTCGGCACTGGATGCGGCTCAGACAACCTTGTGGCATTGGGGGGCGTCAGTTTACCAACGCTCTCTAGAGGGGCCGGCCATCAATAACTTTTGCGCATGTGTCAACGTCAAGCCCGAAGGCTTCTCTGCCGCAGATTTTTGGCAAGCGTGGGGTCGGGAGTGCTGAGGGCTGCTGAGGCCTGCAGTTCCAGGGTTGGGGGGACCCGCACTTCAGCAGCCAGCGCCTTAAACATAGCCAGCATTTGGCTTCTGAAATCTTCCCAGTCCTCCCGAGTTTTTGGCCCAGCCGAGGGCTACCTTTTTCTGACGAGCTGGACGGTGGCGCTTCTTCTTCTTATGGGAAGACGACGAGGAAGAATGGCTCCTCGAGTGTGACCGCTTTTAGGCCTTACGTCAGTACTTTTCTTTTTCCTTTTTGGGAGTGGGCCCTTCGGCAAGTTTGGCAGCCCTCTCGCGTATGGACTGCGTGTGCATCTTGGAGCATGACGCACAACCCTCTGTCTCATGAGCCATACCCATAGACCACAGATAAAGGTCACTGACATTTTGGAATGAAATTCGGGGCACCTCTTAAAAACCGAAGAGCCGGGGAACGTACATACTCTCAGTCAATGATTTTTTAAAAGAATTTGACAAATTTAGTCAAACGCAAAGTCGGCGTCGTGTTCCTCACAGCAGCGTGTCGAGCGTGTGGAAAAAAGGAACGGCGGTATGGGGCGTAGTAATGTGGTATATATATGACGCCCGACATCACGCCCGTAGCCGACGATCGAGCACTGAGCAAGACGGATTGACGGCTGAGTCTAGGTCCACAATGCCCCCTGTCGAAAGGTTTCTAGCAGCAGAGCTGGATAAGGATATCTATCGGATGAGGAATCTGCAGGAGAAAAGCAATCCACTGAATTTGATTTATTATTTTTTTCACAAGCAAAAGGAATCACAATTATGACTACAAGAAGGAGGCGTGGCTTAGTCCTCTCAGCAAATGAGGATGCTCAGAATGGGGCCTAGCCCCCGCTCAGAGCCTCCTCAGAGCTGCAGGCTGTATCTTCCCCCGCCAGATCACAGGTAAGTGAGCGCTGGCCGCGTCACCGTCCCCTTCCCCTTCCCACCACCCCCCTTTTTTACCCTCCTCTCCAACCCCACCCGACTTTGCAAAGCCTGCTCGCTGTCTGGCGCCTGGAAGACTTGTGTTACCGGCGCATCACCGACCGGGCAATGGGAGCCATGGAAAGGGAGCAGAGACTCTGTGTAGTTCCCTTCTCCCTGATCCATGGCAGCCATCTTTTTTTTCTTTATTTTCTTCTTTAAGTTTCTACCACCCCAAAATACCCAAGAGGCCACAGGAGAACAGGATCCAAGACAAATCTGGGACCTCTGGACGACTCCTGAGGTTAGAAGATGCTCTTCCTCGTCACAGTACCTTTGGTGCCTTGGCAGGCGAAGTGGCAGAGGTTCTCGGTTTCACTCTAAGATTCCCTCTGAGGATGGACCCGCCTTGGAATAAGAAGCCACTGGGATGCAGAGTCCAAGAAGAAAAATGGAACCCAAGTCTTTCTGAAGTGCAGCAGTTTTGCTCTTCGCTGTGCTCTCCGTTGGTGGATGATTTCTCCGGAAGATGAAAGTTGCTGTGGGCTCCTTAAAGGCTTGGCAGATGAGAGTAAGACCCCTGGGATCCTTCAATGTCTTTTTCGGGGCGACGGGTGCATAGGTCACTTTTGGTGTCGGGTTTCAGATTTACGCGGTTGTTTGACTGTCGGTTCGTCGGTGCTGCAGTCACAGCACAGACCTCTGGATTTCGTCTGGTGACCTGGACTCGACCACTGGAGTGGACCTCGGACGCTCACCAATTCTGGAACCACAGACGTCTTTGTTAGCTTCTGGTGGCGGGGAAACCACTGGCGGACCTTCCACTGCACCCAGCGGCTCTGGACTTTCTCCGGTGGGAAAAAGTGGTCAGTGGTGATGGCAAGCATGTCCTTTGAAATAGTCTTGGGCAGTTTGGAGCTTTTGCAGGCCCGGATGTCCAGCAGCACTATGCCAGTGTAGCCCCTCTCCTGGGCAGTAGACTGCAACGGCTTCCATCGGTCACAAAACATCTCTGGACTTGTGGACACACCAATGAACTTCTTCGACTCAAGATGTCAGGCACTCATAAAGACCCCCTTCTCCGGATGGCAGGCACACACGACTGGCTTCCAGGGTATTTCGGATGAAGAGTAGCAGGTTGCACAATGGTCCGTCATAGCTCGGAGAGAGGTCTCCCTTGCAGGTCGTCTCTGGATCAAGAACACAACAGTTTGAATTACACAAAGAAATTGCAGCAGCAGACTCCTCCTCCAGCTAGGCTTCAAGGAGCAGCAGCATCTTGCTTCAGCTTCTGAACAAATTGGTGAGTGAGAGGTCCCCTGGGAAGGCTCCAGTGAGTCTGACAGGAGGCAGCCCCAGGGCTGTATATGGTATTTCCACCCAAGAGCCATTCAGGAGGAAGGGACAGAGTCAGGGCCTCCCAGGGCTTTGGGCAACAAGGTAAAAGGCAACAGAAACCAGCACAGGGGCAATCTTGCCTTCCTGCAGGAATCCATTGATTCCTATGGCAGGGCCTAGGTGTCCCAAAAATGGACACACAGAGCCACTATCAAGTCAGCATGCAGCTGCCACCAGCCCATACCTTGCTCTGTAGGCAACATAGAAGGGTCCAAAAACACACAAAGGGTAACCCACCCATGCGTGCCATAAGGTTAGCCCATGGGTGTTGTTCACCAAAAGGATAATGTGAAAAAGTGCACCGTCAGAGGTCCAGGCTGGACCTCAGTGGCAGAAAACAGAACACAAATCTAGAAAGGGGGGAAATCCCAAAGAACTACTCAAATGAGTAGTAATTATTCTACCTTTTGATTTGGGATAATCAGAGAGATCGTATATAGAGGAACAATGTAGAGTTATCCACAACAGCACTTCCAAACAGTCAGTTAATACTTACAAAACGTATACATTTTATTCATAATCCATAAAAAACATAGTAAAAATCAAGCATTTATAAAAACAAAGTGCTAATGACATCGAAAAAAGGTAGCAACTTAATAGCAGCAGTTCATTCCTGATGTAATGATGGCATCAGTTTGCTTAATCCTTATAATTCATTTGACATGTAGAGATGAAGTATAATCAATAAGGATCTCAATACGTATCTAGTATATCGAATTACTAGTATTATTCGTCTCAAACTTTCTTCAGGAGGATTTCTTAATAAGTCACTTGAACTTTATGGTTTAATCTAAGAACATATTTCCAAAAACCGCCCACAAATGCGTTTTTGACATGGAAGTGCATGCGTTGGAGTAGTGTTAGTCTTAATGAACTACTGGGTTCTTATATGATCGTCCAGTAATCCTTCTGTCCATAAATCGACGCAATCGTCTTTAGATGGAAAATAGAGGAAAATAGAGTCCCGTTGTTGGGGTGGTCTACTTGATAACTTGATAGATCTTCAGGTACACGTCCCTGCTACTCAATCACCTCTATCAGTAGGGGAATAGATTTTGCACTATTCACACAGCTAGTTTGATCCGACTCGTGGGTTCGGGTAGAGCTCTCACTCTAGTAGACCAGTCACCAACCACTCTGGGTGGCACACATGGGACAGAGAAAACACACACAAAGAAGTGGTAGGACAAGGACTTGGAGGCCCTGTCCCTTCGTAAGGCATTTCCAGCATCACAACGTTGTTTCTCAACTTACACTACACTGCATTACACTAATAGTACCCGGTACAACATTCTGGGTACAAACAGCAACATTACCCAAGCAAAGGGGGCAACTGCTGCTCCAGGCATCACTTAACCCGGTAATACCCCCCGCCCCCAGCTCAGGTAATATTGCTTAAATAATTCCCACAAAGCTGGATTGATGGAGACATGAACATTATTACTGGGAGTAACATACATTCAGAAAAACACAACTGTTCACGCTCAAAAGCCATGAAAACATTTTAGATCCTGCATTGAGAAACAAATAAAACTCTAGTGTGTAAACCTGTTTGGCATTCCAGGAGCGACAGGGCTTTGTAATGAAAATATATTCCTCAAGCACATCATGACCCGTGCTTGATTTGTTTAACAATGTAACTTTTATTGCGCAGTTTGAGCATATCCTACCTCGATGCACTGCTTGATCCAGAAGTGGTTGCCCATCGCTTCCCAGTTCTGAGAACATGTTATATACAGTAAGCGGTCATAAACACGACGCTTCATGGAGCTGTCAAACACCTCAAAGAATTTGGCTCGGATAAGAGGCTGTGTACACCGCAAACCCGAGAGAAATGCAGGCTCCAATTTAGCAGTGAGTTCACTGCCAGACAGATTATCGTCCCTGTAAATAGAAAGCAAGGAAGCAAGACAATGAAACTGTACAGGCTGCCACATATTTTGTATGCTTATTTTTATAAGAAAAATCCAGTCCATCCATTTTAATGTAAATTGTTGGAAATACTTCAACAAATTGAAATACTCCTATTGCTGGAGCCTTTACAATAATATAAAAGATAATTCCACAGCTGTATACACCATGTAAAGCTACAATGCAGTGTGTGAACAAATTTGAACCACCTCTAGAAAAAGATGTATGTCCGACAGGTGGTTTCGGATGAAGACAAAACAAGCAAAGTGAAAATGTTAATTTTGTGATTGCCCACCAAAATCCCTGTCCAAAAAAGGTTGAATGAATTTCATTGCCCTGCATCTGGTTGCAGCCACTGGGATCAATCTTCATTTTGAAGGCCTATATTCTAAACACCTGTAGGCACCACTGAGTAGATACACAAATATTATGGAATACATGGGAAGAAGGAACAAGTTATTTACCTGTAACTGTTGTTCTCCAGCATGGGTCTGGCATGGATTCACATGCTAATGAATATTCCCCGTCGTCGGGCCGGGAATCCCCGGTAAAAGAAAAAACATGTTTATTTATACAGCGCACCTAACCCGAGGGTATCTGTGCGCATTTTGTTAGGGAATCCACAATAGTTGCATACATAGAGAATACATGGCAGTTGGCAACTTGCCAGACAAAGCATTGCTCGATTCATACACAATAGTAACAAACAGAGAATACACGACATTTGCCTTGTGTTACAGATCTAGGCAGCTATCTGAGCAAAGCATGCGGCATTTGCAGGAAAAATAGTCAACCATTAACTCTCCTGGGCAAAGAGCCAGGTTTTTACCAGAATGAGGGTTCAGCTCTTCGTGCTATGGGCAAGGCGTTCCAGATTTTAGCCGCTAGAACTGGGAAACAGATGCCACCTGCTTTTTGTAACTTGTATCTAGGTATACTTAAGCATTGTGTGTATTTAGACCAGGTGGCCCTGTTGGATTGGCTTCTGGTGAATTTGTCAACCAAGTATTTTGGAGCAGAATTTGAGAGGCATTATGGAGTAATCGCGAATGTTTCGAGTGCGATTCTGTCTTTCACTGGGAGCCAATGGGCATTGCGCCTTACTGATGAGATGTGGTTGGCTCTCGGGACGTCTAGAGCCGTTCTAAGCACTTGTAGTTTATTAACATTTTTCTTATTTGTGTCTAGGTATAGAGCATTGCAGTAGTCCAGTCGCGATAATGTAAGTGCTGTGGCCAGGGTGATGCAGCTATTGGAGGACAGAAAAGGCTTGCAAGCATTAATCAGTTTGGATGTGTAGGTTGTTGCGGACGCCGTTGCATTGAATTGTCTGGTAAGGGAGAGGGTAGAGTCCAAGTATATGCCTAGTGTTTTAACTTAGTTTGAGACTTTGATATTATTACCGTCGATATTGAAGGAATTGTATTGGTTGTCTAGCTTATTTAGTCATGTCTGCGATCCAATAAGAAGTAACTCAGTCTTGTCGTCATTCAGACAGAGGCCATCCATGCTCGAATCCTTTAGGCATATTTCATTTAGGAGTTGGCTATCTTTGTAGCAGGAGCATGTCAAAGTGATGAGGATTTGTGTGTCATCCGCATAATTGGTGTAGGTTTCAGCCAAATCGTCCAATTGGTAAAATAATAGCTTAGTGAAGATATTATATAAGGTAGGGGAGACGCAATTTTGGGGGATAGCGTGCGCCCCACTCTTCACTGCGAAGAAAGCTGACTTTCCCCAGTTGATTTTCAGTCCACTGAATTCAGTGAAGGGTGTCAGCATCCGTGTGACTATTGGGCAGGTCTGGGTTGGGTCACTTAAGTATATTAAAAGATTGTCGACATATAGGGATACTTTATCTTTACTACCTTCCGGCCATTTGAATTCCGACCATTCGTTGCTTTGGCGAAATCATAGGGCAAGCGACTCAATCGCTAGAGCAAATAGGAGGGGGGGATAAGGGACATCCCTGCTGTGTGCCTTTCCCGAGCGGGAACGATCCTGAGGGCCACCCATTCACCCTTACTTCTGCCCCCGGGCCCGTGTATAGCAATTGTACCCATATTAAGAAGGTCTCGCCGAACCCCATGCGTCACACAGTTTCCCAGAGGCTATCCCATATTACCGAATCGAACGCCTTCTCGAAGTCGACTGCTAGTAGCGCGAGTGGTTTATCTATGATAGGGGCACGCTCCAGCAGGAGATGAAACCGTCGTATATTCATCCGCATTGATTTGTGGGGCATAAAGCCGCATTGGTCCGGGTGGACCAATGAGGAGATGAAACGTTGCAGTCTATTGGCAAGGAGTTTAGTGAGAATCTTGGCCTCTCTGTTAATCAATGAAATGGGTCTATATGAGATGCATTGCTTGGGGGGTTTGCCAGGTTTAGGGATAACTACGATCGTAGCTCTGCACAGATCTTGTGGGAGGGTACCTTGCTCCCTGGCTCGGAGAAACATCATATGGAAGGGAGTTACAATTTTCTCGCCGCCCAGTTTCTTCCAGGTTTCAACCGGGAAGCCGTTGGGACCCAGTGTCTTCCCAGATTGCAGCTGTGCAATGGCCTCAGCAATTTCGGTCTCAGTGATGTCTCTGTCTAAATCTATTCTCTGCTGCTCGGAGAGACATGGCAGAGCGATGCCATCTAAGAAGGAGAGATTCGACGGGGAGATGGGGCTGCGATAAGGGGAGGCATAGAAGCGACCGAAGGCCCAGGATGCGAACGTAATTGCGTCGCGATCTTCCTTCACCCTCTTCTATTCGTGCCTGGAGGGTCTTTAAACGTGCCATTGTCTGCGAGAGTTTTTGGTGTGCCACTTCTCCGGTGCGAGAGGAACGTTTTTGGAGGTCATGTCGAAGGAAGGACCCCTCCGCCATGATACCATCCAACTTTACCTCCATGGAGGAGCGAGAGCTAGCAATGGCTGCCATCACATCTTTCAGCGTCAAGGTTTCAGTTACAGAGGTCGTCGGCAGATCTGTGTCCATCACCGTGGTGGAGATATTGGTTGCATACTGGTCCATGGTGCTTTGTGTGGATACTTTCTTGGTTTTGTCTTCCCCCATGATTGGATTTGAGAGGTCACAAGAGACAGAGACTCACCAGTTCTGGTCAGAGCGCCAGTTATCAGCCACACTGCTGGTGTGGAAGAGTCAGCCTGACAGGATGGTCTGAAGTACAATTCTTCCGAGAGGCCGAGGAGGGGAGCCGAGCACGGTTGAGGACTATGCCCCCTTCAGGAAAGTGGAGTCTCTTGCTTTGGTCAAGTTGCAGGGTTGGCCCCAATCTGCCGGGGAGCCTGGTGCAAGTATAGCGCGCTCGCCAATCTGCTCCGCGTGGAGATATCTCCCTTGGTTTGGTCTTCACCACAGTGGAGTACAATAGCGGGTGTGTTGGTTGGTGTTGTCACCAGTCGGTCAGGGCATGTCTAGCACAGCCTTACCCAAGGCGGCGCACTTGTCTCAGGGTATCTACAACTTATCGAGCTGCCGACTGCTGCGGTGTTGACTGCTTTTGTTGTATTGGATTCCAGGTTGGTACGGGGATGTCTTACACCCCGGTTGATGCTGTGCGGGAACGCAACTTGAGTGGAGTGTCCCCTGCGCCTAGACGATAGGTATTCATGGAAGGGTGCTCTGCCCGTGTAGTGGGGTCACCTTCACAAAGAACCGGGCCTCGCCGTCTGTCCACTTTGTTGTGGTCTGGCCCCTCTTATAATGTACCCAGCTGTTGCGTTGAACACGTAGGGTGCACTCGGTTAGGGGGAATAGGCTCTTGCATAGATGTGCGGCAGTCCAGTCCTTGGATCTAATCACATGGTATGACATGGCTCAGGCCAATCACTCCCCGATCGGAATCCAAATGAAAAGGGGTGGGGGGGCTATGCACAGCACTGCGATGTCGGCGTTACTGTGATATGGGAGTATCTTACAATGCAGATGAAGTTCTCCTCAGCAGGCATCCTCGCCGCTTTATCACCCCCCCCCCTCAGCTGTAATTCAGTGGACCGTTATTCCCGCGGGTCCAACACCGTTTCTGACCAGTGTCTGGGTTCAGTGCGCGAGCATGAATGGTGGAGGGCACCACAGCACCGGTATGGTCAATGTCTCGAGAGATCCTGGCCTCAGCTCGTAACCCCACTTCCTTAATGGGAAGGTCGTATCACGCTTGCCATGGTATTAAGCAGTCCCAGTGCTTTCCAGTTTAGGTACAGTGCTTCAGTTCATCCAGCCAAATACAATTCCCCAGTCGTCGGGTGCTTACCCTCATGTCTTGCTGTGCCGCGAGATCAGCCAGTTCCTCCACCCCACCTGCGGCCAGTGTGGCGTCGATCTTGTCAGGCGATTGAATGGGCCGAGGCGGGCTGCACTCGCCGGGATCTTCAGGCACCACCCCGCCACAACCAGCGAACAGCCCGCGTTGTGTGTTTATTAGGGCAGCAGGCTGGAGGTGCCACGGACACGTCGGCTGTCTGTGCAGGGGGCAGACACTCTGTCCTTCGCTCCCTGGCCAGAAAGCCGCACCCGCCCAAGGCTGGTGACGCAGTCTCAGCCGGTAGGGTCCTGGCAGCTCGGTGCGGGGAACCAGAGTCGCCCCAGTGCACCGGACAGGTGGCGGGGGTGCATGTTAGCAGTTGTGTTCTGGGGTGCCCAGAAACGAGATGCGGATCCTCAGCCGCGTCGCCGGGGTGGCACACCCGGAGTTTGAACGTTCAGCTTGCACGTCGCGGGGCTGAGCACCAGACCCCAGACCTCGTCGGATCCCAGAACACTTGTCGTTGGTACTGCGAGTCGCATATCACGGTGAGCTATGACTCCATTGTCGATTTCTCCTAGTTGCATCGTCCCTCTCGGGTAGCACTCTTATCTTTACTGCTGCGGGGCGACGCACTTCGCAGTTGGAGGGTTCGTTCAGGGCAAAGGGGTCCCGTCGGCCATTTTGGCTGTACTCGTTCCCGCTCACAGTGCCCAAAACCTCGACTCGGATATCTTCTTCACAAAGTGGATTCAGCTGCTCATAGTGCGTACTAGCGTTCCCCACACCTTGCCAGACAGCTGGGTGCCCTTCTTTTTCCCATCTCTCCTGAAGAAACAGGATTTAGTGCAGGATATATCAGGCGGCCGCGGGTGCTCTCAAGGATTCACGTCCTCATTGCTCGCTGGCTGGCCTCGTCCCCTCAACTCTCCACTTCTTGACTGGCGGTTCGCCTGATGGCTCATGTGCCGCAGGGTCTTCCGCCGGCGTAAGGGGCATCCTTGTCCGGATCTCCGAGCGCAAAGTGTGTACAGCTTTGAGAATGACCACTGCAATGTCTGCCGGAGGTGGAGGCGGTTGCTGAGGTGGTTGCGGAGGGGTTAGCTGTGGGAGTGACGGTTGCAGAGGTGTAGGGACCTCCAAATCCTTTACACCTTGCTCCTCTTCGTCGGTCTCATCGCCACTCTCGATGTATCCCTCATCGGGGTCCCTCCCAAAGGACCTGGCCTCGAACTTCTCTTCCAAAATGGTCTGGATGGTAGAAAGTTCCTCCTCCGAGGAAATGTCTCTGCCCTGCGGATGATGGATCGAAGGAGCTTGAGGCTCGATTGACCAAACAAAATGGAATAAACGCTAGAAAAAAGCGTTAAAACTCAGTAAGAAGCCTGAGAGCTAATCACGAGGACTCTCACCACTCGAACGTGCTGTAAAAATCTGAAGATGGCTGCCAGAGGAGGGGTTTAGGTAGAGGGCAGTCGCTGGCTGGGGGCAGTATGACCCAGAGACCAGTGATTGGTTGTTAGGAGAAAGACAGTTCAGAAGTGAAACTGATTATTTTCATTACTGAGGATTCCCAGCCTGACAACGGCGAATATTCATGAGCATGTGAATCCATGCCAGACCCCATGCTGGAGAAAGCAGAGTTTCAGGATCCTTCCTGTTTCCGGTCCTCGCAGACACACTGGAGCCTGGGCAGACTTCACAAAGGATTCCAGTCTAAGACAAAACTCAAACCAGGACCTCCCCACCACGAATGGTAGAAGGACCAAGAAAGGACAAGCACACAAGACATTGCGATAAAAGAAAAAAAGCCACCATTTTGGGTCAACGGTGTCCCTTCTGTGCATAATCTCTGCTGTGGAGACAGCCTGCGGGTACAAATTGCACAAATGTCGGTAAAACACAGCCACTGCCACCAGCCATAAGTGTATGCCTGTTACTGTAACATAAATTTAACAGGAGCAGCAAGAACGGGGATACAAGGTATCTCTCAGCACTCCACAAAGGGTGGTGTGTGCTGATCTCAAAAAAGGAAAAGCTAAGCAGGATAAAAAGTATCCCCCAACCTTGGGAACAGTAGTTCTCAAGGGGAAAAAAAGAATTTAAACAGGAGAGCTCAAAGGGCTCCCAGCTACATTGTACACAAGGTGATGTGAGCTGCAAAAGTGAACCACAGATGCCTTTAAAACGTATGGAGGAAAGCAAGACTCCATAAAGCAAAGTCCAAAACACAATAGAGTGGGTTGGGGGGGGTTGAAGGCTCCCGCATTCAGGAGATCAAGGAAAAAGGTCCAGAGGTCCAGCTAAAAGTACTGGGAGTCTAACAGGTAGAGGGGATTTGGCATAAAAATGGAAAATCGCCCTAACAGTAAGCCTACACCAGTCTTAAAAGTCATGCTTCAAAATAAAAGTGTTTAAATAACGTGTGCGGATTAAATACTTTATTTACCTGTAGACATAGTTTACGAGGTCCAGAAACTGGGCATTAAGTTCAAGGTCTTCCGCAAAATTCTTTTCAATGTGTGTCATCATTTTCACTAGCAGAATGGACTTCTCGCGGAGTGTAGGTGTCTGTTAAGGGAATAAAGTGGCACGATTAATTTCTTCATCTACTTGTAATGCCAAAACAATGAGTCCTAAAACATTTCAGCCACCCTTTGGAGTGATTTGTTTGTACCTCGAGAGCAGACAAATGGTTTGAAACAAGTTAAAGTTTATTGAAGGGGACAAAATGAAATCTGAAGCCAAAGATTTTCAGTTACATTTTTCAGGCACGTTGGGAAGATTAGATAACCTTCCATGTTTTATCTTACCCACCTATTCCCACTCAAAAAACATATGTAGATTACATCGCATCTCTAACAAGCACAAAAAAGAGCATGTATGCATGAATTAATAAATATTGTCTTTCTTTGAAACTTGCAGACAACTCTAACTCCTTATGGGAAACTGTTAACCAGGAGCAATTACAACATTCATTTGCTGACATTCAAATTCACAGATGGAATCAAACGTTTACAGCATTTAGTACCCACACAGTACACACATTGAAAACATAGGTTAGAGCAGTCTGATGGGATCCACCATTGCAATCAAGTTCAATAATTTGTATTTCATTTTTATACTGAGAAAATGCTGGTCTGGAAATGTGACTTAACTAGAAGACAACTTCATTAATCTAGATTCTAATCTGACTTGGAACCTAAATGTGTCCAGGGAAAGGAGACCTTGGGAAACAATGCAAAAAACCAGCCAACAAGTTGGAAATTTAGGGAAAACAAAATTATTTTTATTGACTCCATTTATTTACTTAAGAAAACTGTATTTTGATAACCAGAAAGTAGTAGTTTCAAAGTGCTATTTTAATTATATGAGTGTTGCAGAGAGGCAAACGTATTGCAGTAAAGTAGATTTGGTCTATTGGTAAGTTACTGATAGGGAGATGTATCATTTGTATGCTTCATCCCCTCGCCTAGTGAGACACCCAGCACTTTTTGCTGGACTTCTGGACCTTTTTCTGAAATCCTGAATGAGTGGAGTTTTTTTCCCACTCATTGATTCTTCTGGGCTCTGTCGTTTGGAACTCTATTCTTTGTAGTTTACCTATCCCATGCAGTCTATTTCTCTCCATAGCTCTTAAATGCATCTGGATTTTACTATTGAAGCACGCAACTCCTTATGGGCAGTTTTGCTGTGGGCCTTAGGGCTCTCGGAGATTCTTTTCTTTATTCTAGATTAACTACAGCTCTTTTAGGATCTCTCTTAAAACGTTATAGTCTGAGAGATTGGCACACGCCATATGTGGAGTACCAAAGTGATGCCTAGTATCCCCCTTCTTTCTGCTCCTGTGACTTTTTAGTCACATGGACAATCTCCTAGTTATGGCTGGTGTCAGTGGATGCGTTCTACCAACTGTTGTGTGATTTCTCTACCGCAGGCTATGTCCACTAGTGCACAATAGGGGCATCCAAGTACCAATTTCGGGCCTCCCTTCCTTTTTCGCCATTACTAGCGTGTTTGTTTTTTGTCAGCCCTTCTTCTACCATTCTGGGAGGAGGCCGGTGTATGTGTTTTGCCTTTGGGGGAACCCTTGTGTATCCCTGCCTAGACTCCAGAGTGTCTGGGCAGGCAGGAAGTGGGCGAGGAGTTTTGCACCCCCCTGTACTATGTCTGCCAGAGTGTCTGAATAGAGCCAGCTCCCACTGGGGGTCTGGCTGTCCTGATTGGACAGCCACATGCCCGTCTCTGTAAATTGTTGAAAGAAATTGCAGAGGAGTGTGTGCTGGAATTGTATAAAAGGTGAGGCTCCTGGAGTGAAAAGCAAGTCGACCACTGGAAGCTGAAGTAACCGAAGAAGAAAATTACCAGAGATGCCAGCAGACGCTTCGCAAAACCGTGAGGCTACCACTGCTGTCCTGACCACACTTTCTGTGCGACAGAGGAACTCAGAAGAGGACTCCTCCTTGCCTTTGACTGGTGGGAACAACCAGTCCCAAGACTTTAATTTCAGGCAACTTCCGAGGTCCTGCGAGTTGGCAGAGTTGCGGAACCCCAATACCAGGAGACCTGCTGCCCATTTCGAGTGCATCGTTGTGGAAAGGCCGAATCCGTCCAAATCTTTGCTGAGCCCTCCAGGACACTCCAGAGATCCGATCCAACTCGCCCAGACCCCCCTCATCAGAGTGTGGGACTGCAGGAAGCGAAGAAGATTGACTGGGCGAATCATGTCCTTGGTTGGTGCTGCAGAAAATGTGCCAAAACTGCAGTGTGACCAAAAAAGTTGATGAAAGCTGTGCCATAGGTACTCCCTCGAGACTGCTGCTGAGAGATCCTGTCCAGTGTTCTGCCTTCAGTCATCAGACCAAGGAATCTGAAGATTGGGTCCAGAGCTGGAACATTGCGGAGCATCCACCACAAACGTTTTCTTTTAACCTAAGGTACAGTTGGGGAAAATGGTATTGCTTACCTTATTCCAGAAAGTCACTCCAGAGCGTTGGAGTGCACATAGAGGTGTCCAGGGAAACCCCCTCTTACCTCCGACTCAAGCCGCTGCTTGTGTGTCCCTTTAGTGAGTCCTTTCTCAAGGTTTCCAATGTTTGTTAAGTCTTCTTGTATCTTCTTCCTAGAGACTAGCAAGTATCCACAGTAACTTTTGACTTCCATTGCTTTTCGAAGACTCGAAGCCTCTCTGAACTGCCTTTTAGCTAGGGTTGCGTTTTGGACTTTAAAAGACTTGCTGTGCAGGGAAACTGCCTCCAGAATCTGAAGCTCTGCTAGGATAACCATAACCAACTGTTTTCCTTCCTAAAAATCACTATCTTATATGTGTATGAAGACTTTATACAATTACTATATTACTTTGTGGGTGTGCTTTATTACCGATAAAAGGAGAAATTACTCGACGTAATGATCTTTCTATGGATTCTTCTCCCGCAGAATCCTCATCTTGATATATATCCATCATCCCGCTCTGCTGCTCAGGCACTTTCGCCAGGGGGCATAGTGGACCTCTACTCGGCGTTGATCGGCTCTCAATCGGCGGCTCCGGAAGTGACGTCAGGCGTCGTATATATAGCACGTCACTACACCCCATGCTTCATTTCCTCCCCCCCACACGCATAAACGCTGCAGAAGGAAAAACCATAGGAGGAAGCTAATCAGCTGGTAAAAAACTTAACTAGGATTCATCCTAACCAGGTGATCCCACACAACAATGATTACAAAGAAAAAATAAATCTTTTTCAACATTTTTTTAAATTGATTTGAATGAGACAGGAGAGGTCGTCTAAGAGCCATCACCAGATGTCTTCTCGTTTGGACAGAAGCGACAAGCCACAGAACTTTCTGAGCGGGGATGGATGGGAGGGTCAGTGATGAATCTGCAGGAGAAGAATCCATAGAATCATTACGGTGAGTAATTTCTCCTCCAATGGATTGCCTTTCTCTCGCAGATTCCTCATCTTGATAGAATCCCCAAGCAGTTAGAGGATGGCAGAACGTTTTAAACAGTACATTCTGTAGAACTGCCCTACCAAACGTGCATCAGCTCTCCATACAACATCCAAGGCATTGAAGTGGGAGAATGGAAGACCAGGCTCCCGTCCTTCACCTCTCGCGCTTGGCCTAGAGGGTCACGGCCCAGACACCCGCCGCGGGAAGAGTTTGTCCATTTACCAGACGACCAGGTACCCTGGTACAGGAACATACGGATGTGTCCACCTGCCTGCCCAGCAGCCCGCACTGGCCATGCCGGCACCTGCGGCTCGGATCAGCTAGACTAAAAACCACACGTCGTTAGAGATGCCATGACGACCTAGACAACGGGAAGCACATCTGTACAAGTATACACACTTAACATTTCCACACCAATTTACACGAAGAACATACTCAGTGCTCTGACGTAGGCGACAGGCATATTCACGGACGTGCATCTTTATTATTTTTACATAGGCTTTCAGAATGCAGAAACGCAAGATGCATCATGAGCTCATCTATAACGCTTGCTCACGCTTCCCTTGAAACCCGTTACCACCATGAGAGGTATAATGGAAACACGATACTGGTCATGGAAATGTATGCTACTATAATCTAAAGCACCTATGCACCAAACAGACTACTTAAGCACCAGGCCCGAGTAGGCCTCAAACAAGAGCTCCCGTGGACATTAACAAAGCAAGAGTCAGGTTGCTGATCCTGCAGAAAGAACCCGATGGAGCAACCAGCCAAGGTCGCAATGTTGCAAGCCCACATCCAAGAACAAATCATCAAAGGCACGATGTTGCAACCTCGTACTCCGCGTACCAACGTTAAAGTCATATCTACAAATTAAACCAGACACACAGTGGAAAAGCAATATTAATTGTGCAGAATTCTGCCTCAAACACGGTCCCGCCTCACGTGACCAAGCCGAATCTGACGAGATGCCAAAACCCAGGAGAAAAGGCGTCTGGGTCCCTCACTACGAGACACAGGCCGAGACACTTGAAAGGCTCAATGGACACCTGCTACAGTGGGAGCGGTCAGCGGGAGCGATCAGCCTTCCACCTATGAATAAATCCTCACATTGTCTGCACGTACCCATATTGAAACATTGTTGCAAACACAGGTACACCGAGAGCTGGGAACAACGGTGGTCCCAGGCTGGGGAGCTCACGGATGCACCAATCAGAACATGGGGCTCTTATCTCAGACGTCAGTAACATTAGCCAATCCTCAGGAGCCTTCATGTAACAATTCTTATGTATCTAATTGTAGGGACAACCCAGATATACCACCTGACTACACCTTGTCCACTAATATCATTCTCTATATGTGTACTATACTAACCCTACCACTCGAGCAACCAATTAAGAGTGGCGATAGGTTTTTTGTTAACTTTCTGAAGTGACGCAAGTAGCGCGTCATAATGCAGTAAAAAGGGCCTGCGAGCCCCACGATTATGTGTGTGTCAGGACGGACGCGTACGCTCCTTGACCCATCCCTGCCGTTTTGTATAAATAAACAGCAGAGTCGCCTTGCTCCTTGTGTGCGTCTCATACTCTATCTCATCTGGGATATACGGGAGGAGTTGGGGCCTCCCTGCCCGGAGGTCTGCGGACGGCCCGGCCGACCCCGGCAGAATTTCCCCCCCGACAGCATAGTGCTTGGTGAATGTATGTAAGGATGACCAAGTGGCTTCCTGACATATGTTCCTAACAGGAACCCCTCTCTGGAGGGCTGTAGAGGCCAAACCCACTCTGGTTGAGTGAGCCGTGATGCCCGCTGGAAGCTGCCTGCCTGTCGATTGGTAACACTCAGGTATACACAAAATAATCCAACATGATAGGGTTTGTTTGGCTATGGCAAGACCTTTTCGAGACAAAGAATGGGCCATGAACAACTGGTCTGACTTCCGAAACTCGGACGCGCGAGCAAGATAGAAGTTTAACGCTCTCTTGGGGTCAAGGCAGTGGAACCGCTCTTCCTCTTTGGAGGGATGTGGAGGAGAGTAAAAGACAGGCAAATAGATAAAATGGCACAGGTGAAACTCAAACCACCGTAGGAAGGAACCTGGGCCTGACTTTGACAGAGACTTTCTCCTGAAAGAACTTTAGAAAAGGAGGTTTGCCGCACAAAGCTTGCAGCTCGATTACCCTCCTGGCAGATGTGATTGCAAACAAGAAGGCTGATTTAAGGCATAACACCTGTAAAGAACATGAGTGCATAGGCTCAAACGGAGCCGCCATCAAGTAGGTCAAAACCAGATTAGGATCCCAATCTGGGACAACAAAAGGGGTTGGCAGAAACGTATTGAGAAGGCCCTTCAGGAACTGGGTCATGACCGGAATAGTAAAGAAGGAACCTTGTTCTGGGGACCTCTTGAACACAGACAGGGCCGCCAAATACTAGTTGACTGTGGTAACCTGAAGGCCTGACTAGGCCAGTGACGGAAGGAACTCCATCACTGTGGTGGTGGGGCAAGAGATCGGGTCAACCTCATATTGCCTGAACCACGCCTCAACTCTTCTCTATCTGCATGCGTACAGAGATCTTGTAGAAGGTCTGCGTGCAGCAAGCAACCTCAAGTACCTCCTCGAAGAGGTCCCAGTCATCATACCTCATCCTCTCAAGAGCCACGCATGCAGGTTGAGAGAATCAGGGGGTTGGATGGAGCACTCAACCCTGCAACTGGGTCAGGAGATCCAACCTGTGAGGGGGACAGATGTCAGATCCGAGAGATCTAAGTACCACGTTCGCCTCGCCCAATGCGGGGCAATGAAGATCATGGTCGCTCGAAATTTCTTCAACCTCCGGAGAAACCAAGGGATGATGGGAATCAGGAGGTGGTTGGGGGGGCGTAGTGGAGAGGGAAGGTTCAATCCACCAGAAACACACGCCCCAGTGTGCTGTTCACTGGGAATTACCTTGAGCAAAACTGTTACCACTTCTTGTTGGACTCCGTGGTGAACAGATCCACTGCTGGGGTACCCGAGAGAGCAAAGACCGCCTCTAGGACTTCCTGACACTTCCCACTTGTGTGAGACCGCGTTCTGCCTGCTCAGAGCATCCGCCAAGGTGTTCTCTGTCCCTGCCAGATGAACTGCCGAGACCGAGATTTTGTTCTCTCGTAACCAGGACCACAGCTGTATCGCCTTTGTGCAGAGGGGGTGGTAGTGCATACCACTCTGCTTGTTGAGGAAGTGCATGGCCACTGTGTTGTCCGTCAAGATGAGAACTTGCTGCCCTCTGAGAGATGGGGCAAAAGCCCTAAGGGTTAACCTGATTGCCCGCAACTGCAGCCTGTTGATGTGCAACCTGGCTTCGGATGCAGACCAGAGGCCGCATCACCTGCAAATCCTCACAGTGGGCACCTCAACCCTTCAGGGATGCATTCGGTGACCACTCTGGCCTGAGGGCAAGGAGGTCAGAAGGCCCCCCCACCCCCCAATGAGATTGCGTCGCATGTTCCACAAGACGAGGACACAGATGTGATCCGTGAGTGCTCCCAGATACTGAGACCACCGGTCCCTCAGGAGCCACTGAAGGGATCTCATGTGCAGCCTGGCCTCTGGCACAAACAAATACAGGAGGCCATGAGACCCAAAAGGCAGAGGAAAGCCGCCGCTGGAAGGGTGGTGTGGTTCTGAAACAAACGCACCATCTGGGCTATGTTGCAGACTCTCTTCGGGAGGAAAAGCCTTTCCCACCCGAATGTCCAGGATTGCTCCGATGAACTGGAGCCGCTGAACTTGTGTCAAATGTGACTTTTTAAGTTGAGGGAGAAACCCAGCCGTGGTTTCCAGATGAGAAAAAACATGCCCTGCCGACTTCCTCCGGATCAACCAGTCGTCCAGGTAGGGAATACATGGACCCTGGATCTCCTCAAGTCAGCCGCGACTACCACCATGAGCTTGTTGAAGACCATTGGAAGGGAGGTCAACCCAAAGGGCAGCACCTTGAACATAAGTGCTTGTCCCCTATGATGAACCTTAGGAACACCCTGTGCTTTTGGTGTATTGGCACATGGAAATAAGCGTCCTGCAGGTCTATTTTCATCAGCCAGTTCTGAAATTCAAGAGTGTGGAGAATTTCTCTCAACGTCACCATCCTGAATGTGTCTTTCCTCAGGAACTTGTTTAGCGACCCGAGGTCCAGAATGGGATGGAGACCTCCTCCCTTCTTGGGTACCAGGAAATACCGGGAATACCAGCACAATCCTCTGTGTTCGGGAGGTACCTCTTCCACGACACCCTTCGACAACAATGTTCTCAGTTTGTCCTGGAGCTCCAGTCCTGATTGGAATGGGGGCAGTGGGGGTCTGTCTAATTGTCTTTTTAGAAAAGGCAAACAATAACTCCACCAAATCAACTGCAGGGCCCAGGCATCAGAGGTTATCTCCTGCCACTGGGGCCAATGCCCTGCCAACCGGTGCATCGTGCAAGGGTAAATCAAAGCAGCTTAGAGGGTGAATGCGCCTGTGCCACTGTTGCTGCTTGTTGGCCTCTAGAGGCCCCTCTGCCCCTTCCGGGACTCGAGAAGTGCCTCTTCCCCTGCCTGGCTCGCGGAAGCCGTGCCTTCCTGCCATAGGGTACGTGATGCCTATAGCCCCCTGCCTCTGGAGGCAAAGCTGAAGGCAGGTTTGGCCGGCTGCACTGCTAGGCCCAGTGATGGAGCAGCAAACTTGGATTCTTTAAACTTCAAGGATTCGTCAGCTTTCTGACCGAAAAGCAAGTCCCCCTCAAAGGGGGGGGGGCTTCTCCACAAATGTTCAGACATGCCTGCTCTGAACATTTGGGGAGAAGCCATACGTTTTCAGGTAGGCCTGCCGCCTCATTACCACTGCTGAACCCATTGATCGGCCAACCCAGTCCGCTACGTCCAGGCCTGTTTGCAATGACTACTTGGCTACCTCCTACACATCCTCCACCAACTGTAAAAATCTGTCCTCAATGGCACCCTCAGGGACGTATTCAGCAGCACGTTCCACAGCTTTCCACAAGCCAAACGAGTATTTTGCAAATCCGCAGGCTACGTTTGTGGCTTTGAGCGCCATGCTGCCAGTGGTGAACACCTTTCAGGCCAATGCGCCCAATTTCTTTCCCTCTCTGTACGGAAGCGGATGCCGCAGGTCTGGTGAAAATAGTTGCAGCCTGTATAACTAGCCCTTCCGATGAAGGGTGTGTGGCAAAGAAAGAAGGGTCTCCTCTTGCCGGCCTATACTACCCTATAAAATTGGCATTTACAGGTGGAATAGTACAAGGCTGCTGCCATAAGGAGGATAAAGGGTCCTTAATGCCTCGGATAAATGGCATGTTATGCTCAACTGCGGGACCCTCGTCCAAGATATCAATGAGCTCATACCCTTGAAGAGATGTGTTAGATGACTTCAACCAAAGGGCGTCAACAACCCTGTCACCCAGAGCCATGAAAGTGTAGGGCTGGCTTTGCTGTAATTTAAGGTATATGGAAGTATCTAGGCCACGAGCGTCCTGTAGATCTTGAGCCAGGGCAAATAAATCTGCATGGTCATCGAAATAATTGACTATGACTGCTCCCGTGTAAACAGAGTCGACTTGATCATCGTGGTCATTGATGTCGAAAATGGACTTCATCGAGTCAAAGAACCCCGATCTGGACAATGGTACAAACGAACGATCGCCGACTGTCGGCGTCGAGGGCTTGATAGCCAACAAAATAGGTTTCAAAGCCAAAGCAGCTTTGCGATGACGATGGTTCTTTCGGCGCCGAGGGAAGCTCAGACAACCGATAGATGCTGTGGGACTCAGCTTTGCGGCCTTCTGGCAATTTATGCCTAGTAGGTGTGACGCCTAAAGGCATTTTCAAAGTCATCGACTGAGTGGCTGGCTTGGGGTCAGAAGGAGCGAGCGTCCGTATCGCTGCCAAAGCTTGCTGGTCTGGGGGCCGAGCGGCACTACAGCAGCTTGCTGTCTAAACATTTCAAGCATAGCAGTTTTAAAACTTTCCCACTCTTCCCGAGTGGTCGACCCTGCTGAGGGCTTACCTCGGTCCAACGAGCTGGACTTGCACAGATGACTGTCGTGCAGCTTCTTCTTCCGAAAGGAAGACGAGGAATGGCTCCTGGAATGGAACCCTTTCTTGTTCTTTTTGCAATGTTTTTCTTTCCCCTTCTCGAGGGTGGGATCTTCAGTCTTGGCCTCGGAAGACCGGAAGAGAGACCGCACCAGAGATTTTGTAGATGGTGAACCGAAGGCCAGTTTCCTGGCCCTCTCACGTAGGGATTTCAGCTTCATTTACGAGCACGACAAGCAGGCCTCTGTGTCGTGACCAACACCTAGACACCACAGACACACATCGCAGAGGTCGGCTACAGACATTTTGGCCTCGCAATCGCGGCATTGCTTGAAGCCGAAACCCGGTGAGACGACATTGCGTCGAGGTCTTCTAAGGAAAACTCAAAGTCGTGTTCCCGATGAAGTGTGCAAGTGGGTGGGAAAAAAGGAACTTAAGCATGAGGCGTAGTGACGAGCTATATATACGACGCCTGACCTCACTTCCGGAGCAAACTATCGAGAGCCGAGCAAGAAGGATCGACGATCGATGGCCGAGTCGAGGTGCACTACGCCCCACGGTGAAACGTTTCCGAGCGACAGAGCTGGATGATGGATACCTATCAAGATAAGGAATCGGCGGGAGAAAGGCAATCCCCTGAACTGTCACCAATGGCGACGTGACATCAGTGGCAGTGTATTATAGAACAATTTGTGCCCCATGATCGCAGTTTTGCCTTTTTCTCTAGCACTCTGTATTTAAGGGTTAGTGGAAGAGAAAGCGATGAGGAATCTACATCAATCAGGAGGAACTGGACGACATTACTTGCTTCTCGATAATTTGTTGCTTGTAAGGAATCTTTCTTTGTGCAACTTTCCTTCAATTGACATCCACTGAACCCTTGCCTGAGGTTGGAGGTGAGTAATTCACTTACCTGTTATTTTTGGACAGATTTTTAGGAGGCCACCCAAGTTATAGTGAACACTCAGAGGTTGGGCAAAACCCAATCACGGTAATCATGGAGAGCAGTCAAAGCTATTCTCAAGAGAGTGAGAGTGGGGTCAGGGGCCTACAATTAGTCCACACAATGAAGCAGACAAGAAACAAGTTACTTACCTGTAACTCTTGTTCTATAGCATGGGTTTTGCATGGATTTGCATACTCATGAATATTCCACGTCAGGCTGGGAATCCTCTGTCAGGCTGGGAATCCTCTGTAAAAAGAAAGCAGTTTAGCTTTAAACTTAAAACTGCTTGTCTCCTCTATAGCCGATCTGTGTGTTTTGGGTCATACTGCTGCCAGCCAATGACACTCGTCCTCCTAAACTCCACCAATGGTGGCCATCTTAAGATTTCGTAGCACACGTGAAGTGGCAGTAGGAATCAAGAAGAGCCAGAGAGGGACAGGAGTGAGGGTTTGCATGTGAATACACGCAAGACCCATGCTGGTGAAAAAGAGTTACAGGCAAGTAACTCGTTCAGTATCCAGCATGGGGCCTTGCATGGATTCACATGCTCATGAATACTGTAAAGAAGAGGGGAGTATCTGTACTTCTGCGCTCTATATGTTTGGCACAAAGGCACAGAGCACCCCAGCCAAGGTTCTCTATTATGGTTGAATGGCTCAGAAAAGGTGATGCAAGCAGGTTCAAGTGCAGCAAGTCCCTAAGCCCCACAAAGTAATGTCCACACACTATGTTAGGTGATAACACAGCTTCTTTAAGATTGCTACCCAAAAATATACATATAAAGAATAGCACTTTTTACTTGGAAATCCTTATTCAAAGAATGGCAAATATATACACTCTATGTGGTACCACACAATAGTTTCATTCTGTAATAGATCCACTAAGTGCAGACAGTTTTAAATAGGCATGTGAATTCTTAAGTGAGGTGTATTTGAATAGAATATGACGAAAGGCAGGCGTTAAGGAGAATTCTCAGAAATGTGCCAATTCCCTTCTACCTGAGAGACCCTGAGCTGTTTTGCTGGACTTTAGGACTTTCCATTTTTATCCTGTAGAGAGTGAAACCCTTTTCCCCCTCTATCTCAGGTATTTTTCTTTGATTTGAACACTGTGTTTCTTTTGATTTTGGAGTCTGGAAAACTCCATAGGCATCATCCTTTTACATTTTGGCACACAGCACCTTTAGTGCAGTGGCACAGGCTACCCTTTCAGATTTCCCAAAGGTTTAAATACCTTCTCTTGGTTAAACTACTGTTTCCAAGAGCAGTGAAATGAAATTGACTACTTACATATGTCACATTCTAGACCCAGCACACACTACCCTACCATAGGATGCTGGAGGGGTTACTTATTATCCTCTTTGTCTAGTTTCTCATGTAACATTTTTATGTTACCCTTTCTACAATCAATGGCTGCTGGCAGTGGTTTACTTTTTCCTACCATTGTGTGTTTCTACCGCGGGCTGCAATTGCAGCTGCAGTAAAGCACCCATGGGTGCCCATTTGGTCAAAATGGCCCCAGTCTTCTTTTTTCGCCATTTCTTGTAGGAAAGGTCCTTCTTGAATTGTACTCTGTGTGCCAAACCAGGTTTGGTCCCTTTGTTCGTTTTGTCTTTGGCAGGGTTCACTGCTGAAGCCCGCCTCTGGCTCCAGCGTGTCTGGCAGGGCAGGAAGTGAGGGAGGTGCCCCGAAACTCCCTGTGCTTAATCCCTGTCGTTACAGGAACGCACCCAAAGGTCATTGGCTGCCACAGGGCTAAGTACTTTGTGAACACTCTTGTAGCCGATTGTAGGCCAAAAGGCAGAGGATTGAACTGGTAGTGCTGGACCCGGACCACAAAACACAGCAACTGCCAATGGGGATGTCAAAATATGTGTCCTCCAGGTCCAGAGTCGCCAGAAAATCCCCTTCCTCCAGCTGGTCGAGCACATGCTGCAACGTGACCATCCTGAACTTCTGGGACTTCAAGTACGTGTTGAGGAGTCTTGGATTGGCCGCCACACTGCTAATGTCTTCCCAACAGAAAGTATCAGGGGTACAGCCCGGCTTCCCCAGATCACTCAGGTACAGGATCTATTGCCCTCTTCTTTAACATGGCTTGAACCTCCGGCAACAGTTGAGCCATGTGCAGTTCTTGACGCGCCACATGAGGAATGCAAGTGCACCTGTTTTGAAACTGCAAGGCGTGCCCTTGCCGAAGAACGTCCAGCACCAATTTGTCCATGGTGATGTTTTTCCACGGTTCGACAAAGTTCGATAGCCGGACTCCCACTAGCCACGGCCAGCTCAGACCTGCTTGGGCGTCTGCGTCCTGTGGGAGCCGACGCTGGCCTGGGAGCGTCCCCTGTAGCCTTCCTGGGTGGTGGAGCGGGATGGTTGATGATAGAGGGCAGTGTACCCCTTGGAGGACCAGCAGGGGACCTTCCCTCTCGAGGATCGAAAGGACGACCTCCTCTGCTGCAGGGTCCCTAGAGAGCGTGCCATCTCTGTATCAGTCTTGCTAGCCTGGAGCTTCTCGTCAACTGCCTTCCCAAACAAGATGTCCCCCATCAAAAGGCATTTTCACCACGTTGGAAAGTTTGTGGCCTTTAGCCAACGCTGGCGGCGAAGGGCCACACCATTGCCCATTTTGCTAAACCCGCAGTCCGGTATGTTCAGCATGAATTTCTGCCACAGGTTGGTGAGAATGTCCAGCGACATATCCCTGGGCACTGGCAGGGGTGCGAAGGGTGCATCTGGGAATGGATTTGGGCTGAAACTGCTTTGGGGGTAGAGGGAGCAAACTGCCAGGGAGATCTCTCTTGGGACATGGGCCCCGGGACCCCTTCATGGTCTGAGTAGAAATTCTCAGACAGATGTTTGTCAGAACTACTATAGATGAGGGGGCAATGGGTCTTGTAATGAAGTGTGACGGAAGTAATAACTCCATCACCCTACCCGAGTCATGGTCGGTACAGCAGACGCAGTCGTTGTCATCGTGACTGTGGAAACGACAGTCGCCGCCAAACCTCTCGTCGATTAAGTGATGGTAGATGTTGACAAGGTGGTCACTGATGTGGTAGTCGTCGACTGAGTCGTCAAAGAGGCCGTCGACGAGGTGGAGGTCTTGGCCGACTAAGTGGTTGTCGATGAGGCTGTGGTAGATGAAGGCGTCATCGACGGGTATTTTGGACCAAAGCTGACAAAGACAAGGGAGCCGAAGACGGGCCTCCCGCAGGTCTCTCCATCGAAGACTTGTCATTGGAAGAGGACTTGTGTTTGGAAGGGGTCAGGGATTTCCTAGCAGAAGGCACCCCACTATCCGGGTAGGTTTACCGAAAACAGTGCCGGAGAGCGGGCCCTACATAAACGGGATCACGCAGCAGCAACAACTCTCGTGGGTGTAGATGCGTAATGTTTCAAACTTCTTTTTGGATCCCCTTGGAAGGAGCATCCTCAAAGGACCTCAACCTCTTTTTCTCAGAGGGAGCATGATCATGGAACCTGCCGGTCCTCAACGAGGCATGACTGCGCCCAGAGGCCGAGCCAGAGTCCTTTCTGTCCTTGAGCCAAGCCACCAACCTGCGATAAAAATCTCTCTTCGTCTTCACCAGGAAACCACGGCAGATCTTGCATCCGCCTTCACCATGGTCTGGGTGTAGACAATACAGGCATTTGAGGTGCCGGTCCTCGACAAACATTTTCAGGCCACAGGATTCACAGGCTCTGAAGAGACTTCTCTTGCCCGCTTCAGACATCGTTGAGGTGAGATGTAGGCCCAAGCAAAGGCATGCCGAAACTCGCTAGGAGAAGATCCAACAATGGAACTTTATCTTCACCAACAACGGATCCCACTGCCGGTAGTGAACACACAACGGTTGAAGAGGAAATAGATGAACAAAAACTAGCAAAGGTGACTTAAATGGTCTAGGGTCCTCATCTAATGGAAGAGATCTTTTAGGGAATCTGTCCGAGAAAGAAATTCAGACACATTCTCCATGGTCTGTTCGAACCTCTTCCTTGTCATGGTTCCTGTATTAGGAGTTTGAGGGAGTGGCAAAACTACCTCCTCTTCAATAGGACTTTTGTGACCCTGTAAAGGACTGAGACAAGGTGGAATAGGCCGGTACATACCCTTGTGATAAAGCAGGTGGGGAAGACTGGGTCATGGTTTAGTTTAGTTTATTTATAGAGCGCACCGGGCCATCAGGCATCTGGGCACTTTAAGCAGGCTTATGTGTAAATACATCTTTAGGTTATAATTGCAGCAATTACATCATTTAAGGTTACTGTTACAGTATAATACATAATACAGGGCAATAAAAAGTAAAACAATGTGGAGATTTACAAGAATATATACATATATAACAAGGTGCATTGGTACTAATAATATACATTTCAACTCTGTTGATTCAGGTAATTATGCTAGGAATGTCAGAGTATAGGTACATAAAGCCAGGTCGTGGAGTTAAGCGTCAGCAGTCATTGGTATGTAACCAGTGTTTAACATTGGTTTTGAAGGAGTGGAAGGATGGCAAGGCTCTTAGGGGGTCCGGCATGGAATTCCACAATTGAGCTGCCAATATCGGGAAGCTAGATCCGCCGGTTCTTTTCAGGTTAAAGTTAGGGATTCTGATACTGTTGGCTTGTGCCTTTCTGATAGGTCGTTCGGAGGTGTGCTTAGTGAATTTCTCTGTATGTAGGTTCTTTGTTGTTAAGGCATTTGTAAGTTAAGTTTAATGTTTTGGACTTAATTCTGTCATTGATAGCTAGCCAGTTGACAGATCTCCTTTGGTTAGATATGTGCTGGCCTTTCGGGATTCTTAGGGCTGTTCTTAGGGCGTTATTCTGAAGGGTTTGAAGTTTAATAGTGTTGTGTTTGCTCGTGCCTAGGTAGAGTGTGTTACAGTAGTCGAGTTTCGATAAGATTAACGCTCTTGCAATTGTGGTACAGTTATCCGTGGAGAGAAATGGTTTACATGCGTGGATTAGTTTGCATGTGTAACTTGTTGCCGATGCAGTGGTATCTACTTGCTTGTTAAGGTTCAGAGCCGAGTCTAGGTAGAAGAACTAGTTACTCTTACCTTGTAACGTTCTTTCGATGGGATGTTCCTCCGACGTATTCCTTATCTTAGATATATAAATCCTTCAGCTTTGCTGGCCTCGGAAAATTTTTTCGCCAGAGGGCGCTGCGCGTCGATGATCGCCGAGTCGATGACCCTCGACGGCCTCCGTGCCGACGTCGACGTCATCCTGCCTATAAAGGCCGCGCGCAGCGTCCGTTGCTCAGTTCCGTTTTGTAGTCCCCAGTAATGTTTTTGGATTAGACTAATCACCTTGAAGGAGCATAGGCTGCAAACCCACAGGAAGTCATACTGCGGGGATGGATGGGAGGGTCGATAAGGAATACGTCGGAGGAACATCCCATCGAAAGAACGTTACAAGGTAAGAGTAACTAGTTCTTCGAAGGGATTGTGTCCTCCGACGTATTCCTTATCTTAGATAGACTCCCATAGCAGTGGTATTGTGACTGGAGGCGGGAGTAATAAAAGTTATGTTACCCTTCCAGAATGGACAGAGTGTAACACAGCCTTGCCGAATCTAGTTTCTTGACTAGAGGAGGAATCCAGGCTATAGAATTTGGTAAATGTATGTGCGGACGACCATGTGGCAGCCGCACATATATCTCGAATTGGCACCCCTCTTTGAAGGGCTGAGGATGTTGCGATACCCCTGGTAGAATGAGCCCTTAGATTTTGAGGAGGCTCCTTTCCTGCCAATTTGTAGCACTCCAGAATGGCTAAAATAATCCATCTGGAGATGGTTTGTTTTGTTATTGGAAGGCCCAACTTATGTCCTGCATAACCTACAAAGAGTTGGTCTGCTTGTCTGATCTTAGCCAATCTGCTGATATAGAAGCTCAAGGCTCGCTTAGGGTCCAGCCTGTGCAGTCTCTCTTCCTCCTTCCCCGGATGAGGAGGAGGGTAGAAAGAAGGTAATATAATCTTCTGAGTGATGTGAAACTCCGAGACTACCTTCGGGAGGAAGTTAGGCTTCACCTGAAGAACAACTTTGTCCTTGTAAAAGATTGTATGTGGAGGTTTACACGATAAGGCTTGCAACTCGCTAACCCTTCTAGCAGATGTCAATGCTATTAGCAAAACAGTTTTGAGGGTGAGAAGCTTCAATGAACAAGAGTGTAGTGGTTCAAAAGGGGCACCCTTTAGGAAGTTTAAAATTAGGTTTAAATCCCATAAGGGAACTTGAAAAGGTTTCGGGGGATAAACATTAGTTAATCCTTTTAGGTATTGTATTACCAATGGAATTTTGAAGTATGAAGGCTCCTCTGCAGTGCGCTTAAAGATTGATAGCGCTGCGAGATAGCCCTTAATTGTGCCAACCTGTAGGCCTGAATTAGCCAGGTAAAGTAAGAATGACAACACCATAGGTGTACCACAAGAAAAGGGTTCAATATTCTTTTCTCTGCACCAGCTGCAAAATTTGTTCCAACGGCAGCGGTATAGAGTTTTAGTTGCCGGCCTTCTGGCCGAAAGCAACACCTCCATAACATCATCCGGAAGGTCCCAATCCTTGTACCTCAACCTTTCAGACACCAAGCGTGAAGGTTGAGGGTCTTGATGGCTGGATGGAGAACCTGACCTTCCTTCTGCGAGAGAAGATCCTCTCTGTATGGCAGTCGAATTGGAGGGCAGATGGACATGTCTAGAAGGTCCGGGTACCACGTTCTCCTGGCCCAATCCGGGGCAATTAGGATCATGGTCTTCCGAAACCTTCTCAACCTCCTGATCATTTGAGGAATGACAGGGACCGGAGGGAACGCGTACAGAAGTGGGAACTCCCAGTCCACTACGAACGCATCTCCTAGAGCTCCTCTCGGGGGAAATTCCCTTGAGCAAAATCTGTCGCACTTCCTGTTGATACTGGTGGCGAACAGATCCACTTGAGGGGTTCCCCAAAGGGCGAAGATCTCTTGAAGGACTTCCTGAGCTATCTCCCACTCGTGAGAGACTGTGCTCTGCCTGCTCAGAGCGTCCGCTGTCAAGTTCTTCTCTCCGGCTAGGTGAATTGCCGATAGAGAGATTCCTTCCTGAATTGCCCAAAACCAGAGCTGCATCGCCTCTCTGCACAGTGGTAGTGAGCCTACGCCTCCTCTTTTGTTGAGGTAGTGCATGGCCACTGTATTGTCCGTCATTATTAGGACGTTTCTTCCCCGTACAGACGGCAGAAAAGCCTTCAGCGCTAGTCTGATGGCTCTCAGCTCCAACAGGTTGATATGTAGTCTGGACTCCGATGGAGACCAACGACCGCTGATGGTCAAGTCGTTGGCGTGAGCTCCCCACCCCGTGAGTGAGGCATCCGTGACTACTGTTATCTCCGGCCATGGTTGCCAAAACATTTCTCCTTTCAGGATGTTCTCCCGACAGGCCCACCACTGAAGGTCTCGGGCTACTTTGACCGGGATCCGAAGGAGATCTGTCATCCTTCCTGAGAACTGTGACCACTGAGTTCTCAGTGCCCACTGGAGGGATCTCATTCTCAGGCGAGCCTCCGGCACGAGGAATATGCAGGATGCCATGAGGCCTAGCAACCTCAGAAAGTCGTAGGCTGGGAGATATTGGGCATTCTGAAATCTGATGACCATCTGCAGAATATCTCGAGCCCTCACCTCTGGTGGCAAGGCTTTTCCCAGGGAAGTGTCCAGGACTGCTCCAATGAATTGGAGTCTCTGTGATGGTATCATCTGTGACTTCTTTAAATTGAGGGAGAAGCCCAGCTTGTGAAGGAAGTGGCAAACATAATCTAGTTGTCTCTGAGCCTGTTCCGAAGATACAGCTCTGATCAACCAATCGTCTAGGTAAGGGTAGACATGAATCCCTTCCCTCCTTAGACTTGCAGCCACAACCGACATTAGCTTGGTAAAGACCCTCGGGGCGGAGGTTAGCCCAAATGGCAGAACTCGAAATTGATAATGAGAGCTGCCAATTGCGAACCTCAGGTATCTCCTGTGCCTGGGATGGATCGGCACATGGAAATAAGCGTCCTGGAGGTCTAGAGATACCAACCAGTCCTGAAGCTGGAGGGCCTGAAGGATCTGAGAGAGAGTCACCATCTTGAACTTGTCCTTTCGGAGGAATTTGTTCAATTCCCGTAAGTCTAAGATGGGTCTCAGTCCTCCGTCCTTCTTCGGTATTATGAAGTAGGGGGAGTACCAACCCTTGTTCCTTTCCGCTACAGGTACCAGTTCTATGGCACCTTTCTCTAGCAGGTCTAAAACCTCCTGCAAGAGGAGCGGATCTGGAAGCTTCAAAGGGTTGTTCCCCGGTGGATGACTCTGAGGGATATGTAGGAAGGGCAGGCAGTAACCTTGGGCCACTGTCTCCAGAGCCCAAGCATCTGACGTAATAGCCTGCCATTCCGTCAGATGGTGAGTTAACCTGCCCCCTACTGGTGTTCTGTGAGGGGAGACCTCAGAGTGGTTTTGAAGCGGCTGATGCAGTTGCCGAAGGTAAAGTGGCTCCTGCTCCTGCGGGTGCGGCTTTCTTTCCCCTACCCCGTCCACCACGGGTAAATCTTCCTTGGCCTCTTTGAGCCGGTCGTCCCCTGCCCCTTCCATATGAGGAATAGTAACGAAAGGACCGTCCTCTCCACGATGATCCCGAAGGACGAAAGGTATTCTGACGGATAGCAGCTCCCAATGACTTGGCTGCTGCCTTGGACGTTTGCAGTTTCTCCAAACTGTCATCCGCCTTCTTTCCAAAGAGGGTAGAACCGTCAAAGGGCATATTCAAAAGCCTGGTCTGCACGTCAGAGGCAAAACCAGACTTCCTCAACCACGCATGCCTGCGGATTGTGGTACTTGCCGCCATGGCCCTGCTGATACTGTCAGCAGAATCTAGGCCAGTTTGTAGGGTCCCTTTCCTCTCCTTCTTGGAGGCAGTCAGCCGCTGATGAAGCGCACTCCCAAAGGGTGTGGCTGAACCTAGCGAGCGTACAGGTCGCGTTAATAGACTTTAACGCCATGCTACAGGCAGAAAAAACCTTCTTAGCCATGGCATCATACTTTTTGTCATCCCTATCCTGCGGAGCAGTGGGGTATGCAGATGTGCTGCCTGATGAGGTTGCAGCCTGTACAACCAAGCTCTCAGGAGTAGGGTGTTTTGACAAATATTCAGGGTCAGAACTAGCCACCCTGTATTTTGTTGACAGTTTTTTATTTACTGCCGGGATAATTTCTGGCGTTTCCCAGTTTGTCAAAATCCTTCTCTGTAGAGCAGAGTGAAATGGAACCACAGGATCCTCCTGTGGGCCCTTGTCCAGTATGTCAGTGAGGTCATCCTGCTGAAAGGCAGGAGAAGGTGCAGACCAACCCATAAATTCTATGATTCTAGACATCAGAGCTCTATATGGAGTCTCCGCATGTTCTCCTGGGTCTGGTTTGATAAATTCTGCTTCAGGAGAAGTGTCCAAGCCACTAGCTTCCTGAAGTGCATCCTGAAGATTTTTTAATCTTCCTTCCTCAGAGGCGAAAGTCTCTGGCTCTGGTGATGTGGTCCTCTGTAAATCAATATCTTGGTCTGAATCCTCCCTTTCCTCAAAAATCGAGGTTAAAGGGGGATACATTGGTTTTTGGAATGGTATAAACCCCATTTCCAATGCAGAAGGAGCCATCATCACAGGCCTTGAAAACGTCGATGTCGTCGACACCGACGTGAAAGTACTCGAAGGCGCCGTGAAAAGCGTCGAGAAATGTGTACTAGGCCTCGAAGAACTCGAAAGGATCGGAGTCCTGCTCGAGAACGACGTCGACGTTCTCGGCGTCGAGTCGGAGGTCTTTTGTCTAACCGTTGGCTGTGGAGTAGCCGTGGTTCTTTCCTTCACCGGCGTCGATATCGGCGTCGACGTCGGCGTCGACTCGATCGACTGATGCGCCGATGAATCCTTCGACAACGGCGTCGATGGCGCCGACCTCTGTTTCGAAGGAGTTTTCGACGATGGCGTCGATGATGCTTTATCTCCCGATGGCTCGAGGCGCTTTCGGGTTGACTTTTCCGCCGGGTACTGCGACTCGCGGCGTTTAGATTTTTTGGGTTTTTTACCCGGGGTATCACCCTCAGCTGTCTTCGAGGGGGACGAGGCCGCTTTCTCGAAGACGCTTAGCATCTTTTTCCTGAATTCCTCCCACTCAGCTTGCGAGCTGCGTTTTGTGGGGCAATGAACTCTCTCAGGAGAACTCGACGAAGATGACGAAGGGGATCTCCTACGTCTCTTCTTCGAGTGTCTCGATGTCGACGAGTGGTGGGAGCCACTTCGTGATCTAGATCGAGAGTGTTTTTTATGGTGAGGAGACGAACGTCTCGACTCTACCGAAGAAGCTTTCGAGGAAGTTAAAGTTGACCTACCTCTCTCGAGCTTCCCCCTACGCTCCTTCAAGGCTTTCGCCGTCATGGAAAGGCATTCCTCACACTCTGAACTCTGGTGCGTGATTCCCAGACACCACAAACAGACCCTGTGAGGGTCCGTCAACGACATTTTCTTCCCGCAGTCTCGGCACTTTTTGAAACCGGACCGAGGGGTCGTCGGGTCGGAGGAGGATGCCATCGATATCGAGGTAAATAGTAGTTATTATATACGTTATCTTGACGAGAACTGAGCAACGGTGTTCCGAGGCACAACGAAGCGCGGAAAAACGGAACTGAGCAACGGACGCTGCGCGCGGCCTTTATAGGCAGGATGACGTCGACGTCGGCACGGAGGCCGTCGAGGGTCATCGACTCGGCGATCATCGACGCGCAGCGCCCTCTGGCGAAAAAATTTTCCGAGGCCAGCAAAGCTGAAGGATTTATATATCTAAGATAAGGAATACGTCGGAGGACACAATCCCTTCGAAGCCTAAGGTTTTAACTTCCTTGGCGACTTTGATTTGAATACAGTCAATGGTGATGGTTTTGTAGAGGTTAGGTAGTTTGTTTAGTTTACTGGTGGATCCAAAGATTAAGAGTTCAGTTTTTTCATCATTAAGACAATCCGTGAGTGGCCATCCAAGTTTGTATAATTTGATATATTTTATTTATAAGGTTGGTATCTGTCATAATCTCCCTGGATTGGGATAAGGATCTTGGTGTTGTCTGCATAATTCATGTATGAGACACCCAGATTGTCCAATATATCAAAGAGCGACTTTGTAAATATATTGTACAAAGTAGGGGAGACACAGGACCCTTGTGGGACACCACATGTGATGGGAGGTGAGTCTGCTGCTGACGAGGGTGAGAAGACTCTTATAGTTCTGTTATCCAGAAAGGAGTTTATCGAAGCAGTGACCCTTGTGGAGAAGTTAGCAGCCGATTTGAGGAGGCTACATAAAACATTATGGTCGACCAAGTCAAAGGCCGCTGCTAACTGCTCCAGATCTAGAAGTAAGAGAATGGAGGTTTCTCCTCTGTCTTTGTGTTCATCCAATTGATTTTTGAGATCAAGGACAGTCGTCTCAGTCCCATGTCTGGGTCTGAATCCTGATTGTCTCGTACCCAGTAAGTTGTTGATATCCAGGTTATATTGAATCTGTAGATAGGCAGCTTTATCTAAAATTTTCAGGAGAAAGGGAACTGTTGTTATAGGCCTATAATTTGTTGGGACACTGGGGTCTAAGTTCGTTTAGGTAGTATTCAGGCATATTTAAAGTTAGTTGGGACAGAGCAGGATTTAAAGGAAGAGTTGATGAAGGTGGTAACGAAAGGAGCTAGGTCTTGAGCAGCATCTTTGATAATGGAGGCTGGACAAGTGTCACCAAGGCATCGAGACGATTTAAGTGAGGAGATGACATTTTTGGCTTCCACAGGCGAGATGGACCTGAAGTTGAATTGGTTATATGGTTTAGTTTGGTTGATGGCAAGTTCTTGTAAAATGGCTTCTTGAGAAGCAAGCGCAATCTTATGGAGGGACTTTTTTGCCAATATTTTGTCTTGTAGCATGGTAATTTTGTTGCATAGGGCATTTTAGATATTTGTACACCAAGCTTTATCTTTAATGCGCAAGTCTACTGGTGCAATAGGAGATTCTAATTCTCTGAGAATAGAGAAGATTTCCCTGGTGCTTGAATTAGCTTTCTTTATTCTGTCATTCAAGGGATCTTTTTTTGATTGTATAATTTTCTTCTTGTATCTGTCAGTGAGGGACAAGAGGAGATTTTTGTTTTGGGATGATGGATTTTTTTTTCAGCACGATTCTGCTCGTCTTTTTTCTTTATGTAAGGCTTTTAGGCGAGGGGTGAACCACGTGTTAAGATGGGCCAAAGGTTTAGCTTTGCTCAGTTTCAGTGGTGCTATAGCATCTATGGCTTTGTTAATGGTGTTATTATACAGGTCGACCAGTGCATTCGGATTGGGGAGTTGGTGGGAGTGTTTGGTGATGGCCTGAATCAGTGGTAGGAGATTTACGACCGTTATATTTTTCTTACATCGAGTAAAAGCTGGCGGTGCTGTTGGTTTGGTTGCCTTACATTGGGGAATGCCATCAACGGAAAGGGAGATCAGGTAATGATCAGTCCAGACACAGAGTTCAGTGGCAGTGATGCGGGAAGTCTAATTGATAGCAGTCACCTAGTCCAAGGTGCAGCCTTTAGCGTGAGTAGGGCCATTATTCCTGATGGTGAGGCCAGCTTCCATGATCGTGTTAGCTAGGATGGAGGCATTCGCGCCTTTGGGGTCGTTCAGGCCCAAGTTAAAGTCATTGGGCGATCTCAAAAGTGGCGAATAAATCGATCTCTGGGAAGCCCCATTCTGCAAAGACATTGAGTACAATGTGCTCCTGTAGCCACCACTCGTGCTGTACGGCTAGGGGGTGGGGGGGGAGTCTCTGCTGAGTATGTCTGCCAGAAGATTGAGTTCCACTGGAACATGTTGTGAAAGGAGGAACATGTGTTTGAGAGCCCACTTCCATATGTTCTGGGACAGTTTGGACAGCCCTAGAGAGTAAGTGCCCCCTTGTTTGTTTAAATATTACATGGCAGTAATACTGTCCGTGAGGACTAGAAAAGTTTTCCCCTGGAGGTTTGCCTGGAAGGCCTTCAGGGCCTTGAACACTGCTAGCTCTTCCAACAGGTTGATGCGATTGGATGCTACTGCTGGAGATCACACGCCGTGCGCCAACTGTTGAAGGATGTGAGCCCACACCCCGTCAGAGATGTGTCTGTGGCGAGAGTGGCTTCGACTGCGGGGGTGGTGAAGGTTTTCCCTGCAGAAGGTTTTCCGTAAACCGCCACTGCAGAGATTGAACAAAGGCTGCCGAGACAACCACGATCATCACACTGGCCGCTGGCCTCACACCATTTGCTCGAGAGACACTCTTGCATGGGGCGCATGCGCAGACGAGCGTGAGGAGCTAGGTAGACGCAGGAAGTCATCATCCCCAACAATCACATGGCTTTGCGTACGGTCACCTGGTAACTGGCTACATAGTGAGGGAACTGGAACAGTATGTTTTCAACCCTCTCGTTGGAGGGAAAGACGAGGCCGCATTTGGTCAGGATTAAAGCCCCCAGTAACTGTTTCACTTGATTGGGGTCTAGACTGGATTTTTTCTCGTTGATAGAGAAACCTAGGTTGAAGAGGAGATCTACGGTCTTCTGGGTATTTGTTTGGCATGTTCTGTATGAATCCTCTGTTATGAGCCAGTCGTAGAGGTAAGGATAAACTGGGATGGACTGCCTGCGTAGGTGAGCAACTACTAACACCAGTACCTTTGTGAATATCTGTGGTGCTGAGGCAATGCCGAAAGGGAGAACCTTAAACTGATAGTGAGTGTGCTCTATCATGAACCCGAGGTACTTTCTGTGCGCTGGCAACTTTGAAATATGAAAGTATGCATCTGTCATGTCCAATGTTGCCATGTAATCCACCTACTGCTGCAGTGGGATTACATCCTGCGATGTTGTCAACCTGAACTTTTGAGGTTTGACATACTTGTTCGCAAGGTGCAGGTCTAGAACAGGGGGTATTTAACATAATTGACCTAAAAACATTTGATCAAATTTTGTTAACCTTTTTTTTGGTCATATATGATATATTACTCACCGTAATCGTATTTCTGATGCTTGTATCTGCTTAGATTTACATGCTGTGCATATTCCGACAGCTAGTGGAAGCTGCGGAGTATTACAGTTTATTTTTTGAAACTCAAAAAGGGTGCGAACTAGGGCGTGCCAGTAATGCTATTGCTAGTGTGACGTCCACTGTACCCATGATCCCTCACGCGTGTAGGACCCTCAGATTGTATTTTTTCTGACATGAGGTAGCATGAGGAGTAGCGCGAGTACAGAGTATCCAAGCAGATAAGATAGAGAAGACTACAAGCATCCATGCGCCTTCTCTCAGAGGCGAGGAAGGGCTGGCGCATGTGAATATAAGCAGATACAAGCATCAGAAATACGATTACGGTGAGTAATGTATCCCTTCTGAGGCTTGTGGAATCTGCTTAGATCACATGCTGTGCATAGATTAGCGAGCAGTGTTAGAAGGAGGTGGGATGTGAGAAGGGTCATGAGCGAACAAATGTCTTGGAACCGCTTGTCCCACTTGAGTATCTGTCTTGGAATGAGTGTCGATGCAGTAGTGCTGATTAAAGGTGTGAAAAGAGCTCCATGTAGCTGCTTTGCAAATGGTATCAAGGGGTACATTTGCAATGAAAGCCAGAGTGGCCCCAGTAACTCTTGTAGAGTGGGCCGTTGGCGTAAAAGGCAGTGTTTTATCTGAAAGGGAGAAGCACAGTTGGATACATCTGACTATTGTAGGGGAGGACTGGCCGCGAGGCCCTCCTCACCTACAGCTTTCTCCCCAGGTGAGGACCATGACTCGGTGGGCGCCCCCTCATGCCACCCGGGCCCAGGTGGAGGAGGATTCACCCGCCGACGACATTGCCCACACGTATCCTTTTGCTTGCATTTAGTTAGGCCTAGACGCCATCTTGTCTAGCAAACATGGCGTGAGTTCAGCACACTATAAAGAGGCCCCCACCTTTGGAGGGCCTTTCATGCATCTCTGCCGCCTCAGCAGCCCTGGCAGATCCGCTGCGAGCGCGTTCCCATGAGAAAGTCGGAGATGAACTAAACCCGAGACGCCAACACGGCAACATTATAGTAGTAACAATGTGATATTGCACCCCGTATGACCCGGACCGCAAGGCCGGGGTAGCGAGGAAAAAAGCTGAAGCATCACTATCTGAAGAAGGTAGAAAACAATTCAAGTATTGGTATTAATGAACTACCTCTGTTTAAAATGTGAATAAGCCATAAAAATGTAACGTTATATGATATCCCTCCAGGTCTGGACTAGTGCTGCTATAACCACGGAGAAAGATGTTGACCAAACGTATAACCTCTATCTGTAAAAGTGTTTTTTCCATAGTATGTAGAAACTGGAACTCATATATGTTTTCTGAATCACCCAAAGCGGCGAGCATCAATCTCTGTAGGCCATAACCTAGATATCCTTCGTATAACGTCTAATGTACATACAATACGCACACAATGTAGTGAACGTAATGTTAGGTAATGAAAAGGTACTGGAACCGACTGTCTTAAAGAAATGTGTAACGAAATTGAAATATATATGTGTGTCTAAATAACGTCAAAATAAGGCAGAACAGTATAAAACTTCTGCATTCACTGATCAGCAACGCACGAGGAAAATACCTTTGTGGATATGCAAGGCCATTCCCTCTCCCACCCTACCAAGCCTGCCAGATAAAAAAGCTAAGACTTGTGCCGCGCTCCCTCACCTCCCCCAACCAAGCTGGCGTTACTTCAGAGAGTCAGAGGCCCCGGCGCCGCAACCAAGGCCACAGCCCACCACCTGTGTTATTTACAGCACGGTAATAAACCCACGGATGAACCCACTGATCTACCAGCACCCTTTCATAAATCCCACGAACCCCCCAAGAATCCTGACCCCGTGTAAGGACGACCCCCATCATTGAGACAAGACACAGAGACCCATCTATATAATAACTTCTAACGCAGCAGACAGACATGTATCATTCGGCCCAGGCCCCAGAGCCCCGTCCTGCGACCTAAAATACCGGTCAATAGGACACAGGTAAATCTCACCCCAACCGATAACCACCAGACCTCTCACGAGGTGCATTCCGCATGTGTTGCGTTTATTTTATAAGATAAGCTACAGAGCGATTTATTAGTGAACGTAAATGTCATTTTCTGAATAACCGCAAGGTGCATGGCCTAGGGCAAATGAGACAGGGAAGGTATTCGTCATTGTCACAGGCTGCCCCAGCATACCAACACCGCACGGATGACCTCAAGCCGGCCTGCCAGGCCCAACCCAACCCACGAGGCTGACCAGTGACGTCGTCTTGCCAAGACCAACCACGCTGCAGCAACACCTATAGTTAGTCGACGACACCCAATCCCAATTAACTTGTGCCCCCTATAGTGTTTAGGTGTTGATGACGTTTTTTGTATTAGAAATACGCCTGTCTTTGCTATTGTCAGACAGAGCGCTCTCGGAGGTTGCAGAGTTCTTTGCATGCCTTATTCTTGGATAAACTCCCATTTACGCTCACCCGCACTCTGTCTTGGCCTTATTCCCACTAAGGGAGAGTCCTTTATTGTCTCTCATTGCGGGGAGGATCGTGCTGAATTGGGGGCGCTTCCCTTCAGTGGTGACCCCGACGTGATGTCTCCAAACTGTTTTTCCTAACTCCTTCTTAACGACCCCCTTGTGGCACGAGAATCTCCGGTCGAGAAGGGATACGCACGGCGAGCCGTCTCCGGGAGGCCGCCCGCCAACGGCGACCGGCACAATAAGAAGTGCGCACTCAATGAGAAAGGGTACGGGATCCCGATTGGAAAAAAATCCCCTTTGAGTGCCGCTCGCCGGAGCCAGGGGCTGACCGTTGAGTTACCGGTGACGCCGCCTGGACGGACCCAGTTTCGGAGAGTATCGGTTCAAGACGGGCACGTGAGTACCGAGTGCGAGTGATCGTCAAAGGGAAAAGAAGGGGAATTGGGAATAGAGGAACGGGGAAAGGTAGAGGAGGAGAATTGCGGGGGTCTACTAAAGACGGGTCTTGAAACTCTCTTTATTCTTTCTTTTGCATATGGCCATTAGGAGTAAGAAATAAGTGACGTGGTAGAAGTGACGGGAACCTAGCTCCGAAAGGGGGTGGAAGGCGGCGCCGCATAGTACTATCTAGACTAGTACTGGGAATATATGAAGAAGTGAGAAATAAGTTATTGGTGTCTAGCAAAAGGAGACACCGGGAATATTTTTTAGTGATTGTGCTCTCTCTCTCTATTTCTTTTTTTCCATTTCCACGGGGTAGGGGGGGGGAAAATGAGAAGGGTATAAAGTAGTTAGACTTGGGGAATAAAAAAAAAAAAAAAAAAAAAAGGGGTAGAACATCTTAAAAGGTGGGGACTCAGTAGTGGCACGTACAGACGTGAACACAGTAACCTTAGCAGGAAAACAGGGACAGCTGGCTAGGGAGGAAAGGGAGGAAAAAGACAAAAGTGTGAGTGGAAAGCATTGTGAAGGGTGCGCGCACCGTACGAGTGTTAGAGACGAGCAGGTGGCCGTGAGGTGGTGTCAGAGAGTGTGGCCATAACCAGTACTTGATCAATTACAAGTGAGATCACATAAGAGTGCCTGGAAATGGGAAAGAGATGAGATATGGTGAGTGAGAAGAGATTTGTTCAGTGAATTACAGTGGGTGATAATTTTGAGAGGTCCGCTCTTGTCTGTGCCATAAAGGTATACATACGCATATTTACACCTAATCAAAAGTTACGAAGGCGAACGCGGTAGCGCTAGCAATTTAGAGGATGGGGGCTGAAACTCCCTTGTCACACATTTGTAAGAGCTTGCCAGGATATGCTGAACGCATAAATAAATATCATGATCAGTGGTTAACAGAATTGAAAGGGGAGGGGTTGCCCCAGATTTGGCCAGAAGGAGGGTCTTTTGACAAAAGCGTTCTTGATATGGTATGTACATGTATTCGCCTCAAGTATAAGGGGAAAAAATGGCAGAATAGGAAGGAGATATTAGATCTCTGGAGATTGTTTGAGGAAGTACCCCCACCTAAAGCCCCAACTCCAAATATTGATTTACCCTCCACCACAGACAATCCACTAATGATCCCGCGAGAAGAAAAGGAACAGGTAAGCACAGAACAACCTGCAGAGGTGGTTATGTTGTACCCAATGTTACCTAAACCAGCCCCTGCAGCAGGATATAGCGACCCGATTTATGTGCCTCCCCCGTCGACCAGCACACCACAGAGGCCAACTGCACCCCCACCATACGAAAACACCAGAGAGCGCGCCCAGGGAGGCACACAGAGGGTGGATATAGAGAAGTTAACGAGTGACTTAGAGTCGAGGCTTACAGTGGCAAGAGATGAACTCTCAAGAATAAAAGACATATGTGAACGCACAGCATGCGCCCCTACACAATCTGGACGCACGTCTAGAGCGTCGAGCGAAACTAGACAAATTGAGGAGGGATGGAAAAAGGGGGAAATACTGTTCAGAATTGAGGAAGAACCGACAAGAATAATAGAAGTGGGGACAGCAGAAGGAAGCATTGGAGATGTATCACGAGAAAGAGGGATCAGAGAGGATTTGTTATGTGATGTCAGAGGAGGGGTGGATGAGAGTGATAGATTGAGCATGGCAATAGGAGGAGAAGGCGAGGAGCTAGATGGTGCCTGTTCACTGGAGACTATAGAAGATGAATGGATGGGACGACTAAGAAATAGAGTGGGGAAGATGGCGTCATTAGAGTCAGCAGTAACTAAGGAAAAGGAAGCTGCAACGGTAAAAGGGAAATTACAACTCCCATTACTCCACAGAGGGGGCAGGAGGCCAAACTATATACCGTGGGCTCAGATGGACAAGGCTAATTTAATGAAATTACTACCACAGCTGTCAGGAGGGGCAAGCAAGTGGATATATGCATTTGAGAAACATACCGCTGGTATACCGCTGGCAGTAGGCGATGTGAAAAGCCTACTAGTGTCCGCAGTAGGGGATCAGGCGGACAGAGTGTGGGCTAAAGCGGGTTTTCCAGCTGTAACTTTAGAGTGTGATCGCCATGATGGGGCTTCTTTTAACACCGTGCGAGCAAGGGTGTGGGACGCACTGCGGGAAACCTTCCCAGATACCCCTGATTTGCAGTCAGTAATGCAATGTACCATGAATGACGGGGAGGACGCTATGGATTACATTCTCCGGGTGCAGGAGATGTGGAGAGCGGAAACGGGTACGCCCTGGCACCAATCCACGTCTCTATTTTATTTCATCATTAAGAGAGGGCTCCCAAAGGAAGTGCAAAAGGCACTAGATAAAATAGCAGGTGTTGAGGCAAAAGGCTGGCCGGAGATCCAAAGCATAATAGTACACCATTGTAAACGGATCAAAGAAAGAGAGAGGGAAGTAGCACAGAAAAGGTTGGCGGATGAGGCGAAGTTGGTGCAATCAAAATTGGTGAAGGTCGCAGCAGCGGTAGCAGGACTCCCACTCATACGGGAGGGAGAGGAAGGAGAGGAGGGGCAAATAGCAATACAAGGAAGAATAGCAGCGAATTGGGCAGGACAAGGGCAACGACAGTGGACAGAGCAGGAGCAGAACGGAGGTCCAACGTGGCAAGAGTGGGCCCCAAGAGGAGGAAGAGGTGGGTACAGGGGTCGAAGAGGAGGACAAGGGTATGGAGGAATGGGAGGAAATGGGTGGCAGGGTCCCAGAGGTCCACAGGGGAGCTGTTGGAATTGTGGGAGATGGGGGCATTACTCAAGAGAATGTAGGAGCAGACAAAACAACGGGTTCCAAGAGATAGAACAATACGGACACCCCCATCCGGGAAGCCCCTACGGCCTCCCCATGGGACAATACCAGCAACCAGACAATGTAGTACAAAGAAGTAACGCACAACTGCATGGACATCAGTACCGAACACAAACCAGCCCACAGAATAATGACAATGTGCACTACACGCCTGGTAACACTTTCGCCACAGTAGCTAATGGGGCACCCGCCCCCGCACCTTACAGTGGAGTGTCAGTGGTTTCGGGGAACATTTTCGATCAAGGGGGGGCAATGAGACACCCCGCATAGGACAGCCCACAGAGAGCACTTGCGTGTCCAGTACTGTCTACGACCCACAATGCATCAGAGGAACCATTGATAGGTGCGCAGATAGGAGACAAGCAATTCATATTCATGGTGGATTCGGGAGCGGAGAAATCATGCATTAGAGAGGGCCGGTTCCCGTTATCTAATAGAACGTTAGAGACGCAGGGGTTCTCTGGGGCTGTAATTGAAGTTCCTTACACAGAGGTATTGGATGTGACAGTAGGGGGAAAAACAGTGAAAGCACCCTTACTGTACTATGAAAACTCTCCCATCAACTTACTGGGGAGAGATCTCTTGAGCAAACTAAACATGACAATATCATTCACAGGGAGCGGTATCGTATGTTCAACGCCAGGCATATGCCCCCTCCGTATATTAGCAGTAATACACGGCCACACAATCATGAAAGAGATCAGAGGGGTACCGAGAAATGAGGAGATGTTTGTCGAAGGTATGAGAACATTGGCTCTCATAGTACCAGAACTAAAAAGGGTGGAGTGGAGGATCCCAGCAGAATTCCTTTTTCGTCCCATAGCAAGCCCTGACACTGCTCTTGGGGCAGTACTATCGTTGGATTTGCATGCAATACATGTATCAGTAAACAGGATATGTGTGATTGGTATTGACATGGAAGGGTGTGAGTGGCGGACAGTATTGTGTACAAATGCAAATATCCCGCTGAGAGAGCTCTCGGACGAGGAGCTATTTTCTGACACTGAGGGAGATGGTGAAGTAGTGATGGAACTGGCAATGCCCTGCGACATTGTAGTTACAGCCAGACAAACTAAGGTTGAACTAATGGCGGTAGTAGGAGCACCGCACACATTTTTTAATGAAGACATGAGTCCAGTACCCACTAACTTATGGACTAATGGCCCCCACGATGTAGGGTTGCTGCATGAAGTTCAGCCTGTGGTGATAAAAGTAAAAAAGGGAGCAATACTACCCCGGGTGAAACAATATCCACTGTCGCGAGAAGCAGAAGAAGGGATCAGAGAGACAATAGAAGCACTGCTAGCACAGGGTATAATCGTGCCCTCAAACTCCCCATGCAACACATGCATTTACCCAATCAAAAAAGCGAAGGGGGGTTCATGGAGGATGATACAAGATTTACGCCCACTGAACGATGTGGTAATAAAGGAATTCCCTCTAGTGCCGAACCCGGCGACAATACTATGCAACATTCCAAAAGTAGCGTCACACTTCACAGTAATTGACTTGAAAAATGCATTCTTTTCGATTCCCTTAGCAGAAGAAAGCAGGTATTTGACAGCATTTACATTGGGAGGAAGGAGGTTCGAACACTGCAGACTACCACAAGGATATTGCGAGAGCCCAAGCATATTTAACAGGGTACTACATGAAGATCTGGGGAATTTGTCTGTAGAAAGCACAGTGATTCAGTACGTTGATGATTTATTGGTTTGTGCACAGGCTGAGGAAGAGTGCAGAAAGGACTCAATAACACTCTTGACATTATTGGCCAACAAAGGGTACAAGGTGGACAAAGGGAAATTGCAATACTGTCTGACAGAGGTCCTATACTTGGGTCAGTTGATATCAAAGGATGGCAAGCGAATTATACCCGACAGGGCACAAGCGATTAGAACAATTGGAGAGCCCAAAACAGTAAAAGAAATGCAGAAATTTCTGGGTATGTGTAACTATTGCCGAGCATGGATATTGGACTATGCGGCGTACACAAGGCCCTTGTTACAGGCACTGAAGGAAGCACAACAAGAACACAAACACATAGAATGGACAGAGGAAATGAACACAGCATTTAACTCACTAAAAGAGCTAATATCAAGCGCTCCAGTACTAGCAAATCCAGATTATGGGCGCGAATTTTTCTTATTTTCACACTGCAAAGGAACACTGATGACAGCAGTACTGACACAGAAAACATCTTTAGGGCACAAACCACTTGCTTACTATAGCGGCACCCTAGACGCAGTAATGCAAGGTCATTTCGCGTGCGAGCAATCCCTAGCTGCAGCAGCGTTCGCGATTGAAAAAAGTGCCACGATAGTGATGGGCTGCCCGGTGACACTGTTTGTGGAACACTCACTTTTTGCAATATTAGAGCGAACAAAGAGCACATTGACAACACAACGCGCCACAGCATATGAGATAATACTGTCCAGCGCTAACATCCATATAGTAAGATGTAAAACAGTGAACCCAGCAACATTCATCACAGAGGCATGCACCGTAGAGGACATACAAAACCATAACTGCGCCACGTACACAGGTGACGAAAGTAAGGATCCAGTGATTTTTGAAAATGCCCTGACCGAGGGTGAGGTGTATTTTGTGGACGGGTCAGCATCAATAGACATGGAGACAGGAGAAAAGCATGTGGGTATGGCAGTGGTACGATTAGAGGAAGATGAATATGAGATACTAGTACAACACCGCCTCCCATCACACTATTCAGCGCAAGCAGCAGAACTAATAGCGCTAGTAGAAGCATTGCATGCCGCCAAGGGGTGCGCAGTGACCATATATACAGATTCAGCATACATGACAACAACAGTTCACGGTGGGTTGGCCCGGTGGGGGCGGAGAGGGTTCCGACGAGCAGACGGAACGCCAGTCCAGCATGCAGAGTTATTGAAAGAGCTGATTGAGGCCCTGCAAGACCCCACGGCAGTGGCCATCGTAAAATGTCAAGCTCATACCACCAATACAGATTTTGTATCTTTGGGGAACGCGGCAGCAGACGCCGCTGCCAAAGCAGCTTCATATCTACAAAAAGGTGAAATAGGAGAGTACATGTTGCACCACACAGAAAGCCAAGAGGTCCCCACAGGATACAACATGATGTCCACACAGGAGATAATAGAGCTGCAAGAGGGAGCTAGTGCAGAGGAAAAATTGCTGTGGACTAAGAGAGGATGCAGCAAATCACCGACTGATTTATTGTGGCGACGAGAGAGTTCAGGAAAAGTGGTAATGCCAATTACGCTGTTAGAAATAGCATTTCAACAACTACACTTTCCCGCACACAACACGAAGAAACACATAATGGCAGAGATACAAGAAGATTGGTTTGCACCTTGCCTCCAGGAACACGTCACAAGGTTAGCTTTAGAATGCACGACATGTCAAATTTACAACTCAGGTATGACTTTGCGCACACTAAGGGGTACGATACCAAAACCAAGTGGCCCATTCAGAGAGCTCCACATTGATTATGTAGACATGGGAGAAAGGTGTAATGGGGCACGATACATGATTGTGGTTGTATGTCCCTTTTCGAGGTGGGTGGAGGCAGGCCCATGTGCCCGCCCTGACGCGAAGGGCGCCGCGAAGTTCCTAGTGCGGGAAGTATTTCCGCGCTGGGGAATTTGCGACGTTATTCGCTCAGATAACGGGACACATTTTGTTAATGAATTATTTAAAGAAGTGACTACATTATTGGGAATAAAGCACAAATTATGTTCGATTTATCATCCTCAAAGTAATGGCGTCGTGGAAAAGATAAATGGCCTGTTAAAAAGCAGATTATCAAAACTTTGTTTTTCCCTTAAAAAGACTTGGATGTACTGCCTGCCTTTGGCCTTGTTTGAACTACGAAACCAGCCAAGTAAGGATCACCATTTGTCCCCGCACGAGATCGTCACGGGAAGAAGAATGCATACAGCGCATTCGCCTCTCCGTGAGCGTTCTGATGCACACAGAAGCGCAGCTATATTGGGGGAGGAGTTCACAGAATATCTGCGAAAACTGACACGGGCAGCGCGCGTAATTGCAAAGCAACTAGCCCCCCCCTCGACAAGAGAGGAGGGGAACGCAACTGAACCAGACAGGTTGCCTGAAAAACCACTACAACTAATGCCTGGTGACCTTATATATGTCAGAAGTTTTGTGCGGAGGTGGAATGCACCACGTTTCCATGGCCCCTATGAGGTAGTGTTTTGCACACCTACAGCAGTAAAGGTGAAGGGCCTGCGATATTGGGTGCATTTGACAGACGTACGTAAAGCTTACAGCGCTGCGGAAAGTGAGGCGCAGGACGAGGCACAGGCAACAGCGGACGATGAAGTTGTGCGGAATGAATGATTGGAATTTTGTGTGCTTTATGAGATGAACAGTGAGCACAATTAGCGCGCAACAAATGTCCTGGACTAAAACATGTACATATGTATATGTAAATTTTCTTTTTATTACAATTTTTGAAAGTTTTGCGTGGGGTTCTTTTTTTCCCCTCCTGTGCTCTTTAAGATGTTTTTATTATTGTTGTTTTTAAAAATGTCATGTTTCTTATTATTTATATATATATAGTAAGGTACGAATAATGATGATTGAAAGGCTACCTTGTCTGTCAACACACCCCCTCCCTCACCCAACCCTATATTTTATCACCGAAACGTTACAACGTGGAAATGCTTACATGTTTGTATTTAATGAACTCTTGTGTCTCAAACAGGATTTATCATGGCATCGAATGGGCAGCCTGCAACAAATAGATATGTTAGATTTAGAGAAATGTTAGTGGCTAGATTAACGTATTCATTTGAATGTGGTTTATCAATGTGTGCTATCGTGTTCTTCATCTCAATGTTTTGTCTGGTAGTACACTGGACTATAGCGTTCATCTCTACCGAGATGAACGAGGGGGGAGGGGGGAACAACACCACCCTTGCCCCTGGAACGAAAACAATTCCGACTGTAGGTATCAAAGAAGGTGATTTCTTGATCTGGGATGGATCACACTTTGTGTGGGGATACTATACTACACCACCCACTGCTGTCCTCTCACAATCGAGAACCAAAAATGTAAATAATGACACAATGTCCCAACCTGGAACATACAACAACCATACGATCCCTCCCGCCCCAATTTCAAACAACGATCTCTTGTTTATTAAGGAGGATGGAAAAGTGATTATGATGACAGAACACAAGTCCCTACATGAAGAATTAGAAAAGGGGGGTGGGGAGGAGGAAGGGGGGCCTGGTTCTTCACCTACTATAACGAGAAGGTACAGAAGAAGGGAGAAAAGTAGGCGGAGAAGAGAGATTGGTGGGAAAGGGTATGATGAGTATTATGGACTAGGGCTAGACAAAATGGAAGACCCACGACACCCACACCAAGCAAATAAATGGTATGCAGATATGAGCACAACAGCCAAACAAACAACCAATGAGAGCTGTTATGTCTGCTCACTTATCCCCCATGCATCAGGCACACCTAAAGTATTGTTGCCACGAGAATTGCCCATTGTGGATGCCCAATGTCTCCTTCATCTCACGCTGTGTAGAATAAAGAACACTTTCCAAGCACACGATGTCTCTTTCAGAATGCTACAGAACAACAAAACGTGCTATTCGCAAGCGTCTGGAGTGATCTGTCTTAAAGAACCTTTCTTTGCAATACAAGGGACACTGTTTTCCGAAAACAAATGGAAAGACGAAGAAGTGCTGTGCAAGGCAGAAGCACTGAAAGGTGTCCAACCGGACAAGTTGCGGTGGATGGAAAGAACGTGCTTGCCAACATGGAAAGAACACATCCCTAAACTAACATGGGTAACAGCGATGGAGAAACCCTTCAAGCTACAAAGTGAAATACAAAACGAACTATGTTTCAAGGGAGAAGGAAAAATGGCAATGGGAACGAACAAGAACTGTAACAAAACTCTCACCATCCCAGATATGAAAAAAGGGACAGCAGCACTAATGGACACCTACTGGGTATGCGGAAACAAGGCGTACCTGCATCTTCCCCAATCATGGAGTGGTAGCTGCTCAATGGCCACTTTGCACTCAACACTAATGGTGATTCCAGAAAGCCATATTGACAGAAGTAACATGATGAAAGAAGGCTTGAACCAGAATGCAGCTTCTCCAACTACACAAGCGCACCTTTATGTCCTGTCCTCCGGAGGGAAGGGAGAAGAGCTCTCAAGGAACAAGCGAGCCTCGAACTACATATCACAAGCATCATCTGATTTATTGGCACAGATCCCAGACAGGTATCGCCTGTTCAGCTCCGTGGAAACATTCTTTGCTTCGCTAGTATCAAGTGTCCAAGCAAGAGCAAATGCAAAATGGCTCCAGATCACACGGTGGGAACTGATCCAGTTGGCCAATGACACTGAAGAAGGGTTTAACATAATAAAGGTGGAACTACGAGCTCTGCGATTAATGACCATGCAGAACAGGTATGTTCTAGACCTGTTAACAGCAATCGATGGAGGTGTTTGCCGAAAAATAGGAAGTGCGTGCTGCACGTTCGTACCTTCCGAAGATGCAGAAAATGGGTCCCTGTCCCACGTTATTGAAGCAGTACATAACCTGGGCGAGAAGATGAAAATAGAAGGTGGAGCTGAGGATAGCTCGTGGTTCGACAATATCTTCTCTTGGGTTCCCTCATGGCTTGGAGTGACAATGAAGTTCCTGATACCAATAGTGGTGATCGTCCTTGTGATGTTCTGCCTGTGCCAGGTGGGCCTCCGATGTTGTGCTAATGCAGTTCCTAACGGTGCAATGATGATGGTGACAATGGGCAACTCCGGTGGTACAATTAAAGCAACACAAGAAGTACATGTGCAGACAGGAGCAGACAACACCCCCAGGTACCAGTTAGTGCCTATGTGCCGTGATAAGTACATAGTAGATAAACTATGGCACACCACTATCAAAGAACCACGAGACGTAGAACTGGAATGGTATGAGGAGGTCTGGGTAGATCTGGAAGAAACTGGCGATTGTATATATTTAACATGTACACCAGACGAGTATGCTAGGAGAGGTGAGAGTTTAAGGGGGGTGTGCAGAGCATGGATGCCTATAAAAGGAACCCCTGCATGGGATGGTGCAGTGTTAGAGGAACAAGAATGTAGAAGATTGGAAGAGCTAAAGAAATTCGTTACCTTAAGTAACGAAAGGGGGGAAATGTAGGGGAGGACTGGCCGCGAGGCCCTCCTCACCTACAGCTTTCTCCCCAGGTGAGGACCATGACTCGGTGGGCGCCCCCTCATGCCACCCGGGCCCAGGTGGAGGAGGATTCACCCGCCGACGACATTGCCCACACGTATCCTTTTGCTTGCATTTAGTTAGGCCTAGACGCCATCTTGTCTAGCAAACATGGCGTGAGTTCAGCACACTATAAAGAGGCCCCCACCTTTGGAGGGCCTTTCATGCATCTCTGCCGCCTCAGCAGCCCTGGCAGATCCGCTGCGAGCGCGTTCCCATGAGAAAGTCGGAGATGAACTAAACCCGAGACGCCAACACGGCAACATTATAGTAGTAACAATGTGATATTGCACCCCGTATGACCCGGACCGCAAGGCCGGGGTAGCGAGGAAAAAAGCTGAAGCATCACTATCTGAAGAAGGTAGAAAACAATTCAAGTATTGGTATTAATGAACTACCTCTGTTTAAAATGTGAATAAGCCATAAAAATGTAACGTTATATGATATCCCTCCAGGTCTGGACTAGTGCTGCTATAACCACGGAGAAAGATGTTGACCAAACGTATAACCTCTATCTGTAAAAGTGTTTTTTCCATAGTATGTAGAAACTGGAACTCATATATGTTTTCTGAATCACCCAAAGCGGCGAGCATCAATCTCTGTAGGCCATAACCTAGATATCCTTCGTATAACGTCTAATGTACATACAATACGCACACAATGTAGTGAACGTAATGTTAGGTAATGAAAAGGTACTGGAACCGACTGTCTTAAAGAAATGTGTAACGAAATTGAAATATATATGTGTGTCTAAATAACGTCAAAATAAGGCAGAACAGTATAAAACTTCTGCATTCACTGATCAGCAACGCACGAGGAAAATACCTTTGTGGATATGCAAGGCCATTCCCTCTCCCACCCTACCAAGCCTGCCAGATAAAAAAGCTAAGACTTGTGCCGCGCTCCCTCACCTCCCCCAACCAAGCTGGCGTTACTTCAGAGAGTCAGAGGCCCCGGCGCCGCAACCAAGGCCACAGCCCACCACCTGTGTTATTTACAGCACGGTAATAAACCCACGGATGAACCCACTGATCTACCAGCACCCTTTCATAAATCCCACGAACCCCCCAAGAATCCTGACCCCGTGTAAGGACGACCCCCATCATTGAGACAAGACACAGAGACCCATCTATATAATAACTTCTAACGCAGCAGACAGACATGTATCATTCGGCCCAGGCCCCAGAGCCCCGTCCTGCGACCTAAAATACCGGTCAATAGGACACAGGTAAATCTCACCCCAACCGATAACCACCAGACCTCTCACGAGGTGCATTCCGCATGTGTTGCGTTTATTTTATAAGATAAGCTACAGAGCGATTTATTAGTGAACGTAAATGTCATTTTCTGAATAACCGCAAGGTGCATGGCCTAGGGCAAATGAGACAGGGAAGGTATTCGTCATTGTCACAGGCTGCCCCAGCATACCAACACCGCACGGATGACCTCAAGCCGGCCTGCCAGGCCCAACCCAACCCACGAGGCTGACCAGTGACGTCGTCTTGCCAAGACCAACCACGCTGCAGCAACACCTATAGTTAGTCGACGACACCCAATCCCAATTAACTTGTGCCCCCTATAGTGTTTAGGTGTTGATGACGTTTTTTGTATTAGAAATACGCCTGTCTTTGCTATTGTCAGACAGAGCGCTCTCGGAGGTTGCAGAGTTCTTTGCATGCCTTATTCTTGGATAAACTCCCATTTACGCTCACCCGCACTCTGTCTTGGCCTTATTCCCACTAAGGGAGAGTCCTTTATTGTCTCTCATTGCGGGGAGGATCGTGCTGAATTGGGGGCGCTTCCCTTCACTATCCATTTAGATATGGCACCTTTAGAGACGTGGTGATCTCTGCCTAGAGCTACGGAGATGAACAGTTGATCTGTTTTTCTTAGTGGTCTGGTCTTGTCCACTTAGTAGAGGACCACTCTCCTCACATCTAGTGTGTGGAGTTTCACCTCAACAGAGCTTTTGGGTTCTTGGAAGAAGGCCGGTAGCTCAATGGACTGGTTTACATGGAATTTTGAAATAAACTTAGGTGAAAACCTAGGGTGAGTGCGTAAAACCAGTTTATCCTTATGAACAGTAAAGAAAGGATCCTGCACTGACAGAGCCTGAATTTCACTGACCCTTCTTATGGATGTAATGGCTACTAAGAAGGCTGTTTTATAAGTCAGGTGTTTGAGACTAGCTTTATGCATGGGTTAAAAGTGAGGTCCCATGAGTGTAGCAAGCACCGCATTAAGGTCCCAACCTGGTGGTGTGTTAGAAATTGGAGGGTGGAGTCTCTTTACCCCTTCCATAAAGGCCTTAACCACTGGTACTTTCCACCATGACACCTTATTATGGGAGGTGGTGTAGGCTGACAGCGCCGCCAGGTGTACCTTTAGTGAATTAAATACTAACCCTGCATCCAGTAGGTGGAACATATAGGTGACAATATTGGAAGGAGTACAATCAATTGGGTTGATTTGTTTATTCTGGCACCAAATAACAAATCTTTTCCACTTATCAAAGTAACAGTGCCTTGTGTTAGGTTTTCTAGACTCTTTTGATGTCCATGCATCTCTGGGGTAAATTGAGATGCCTGAACTCTATGACTTCAGGAGCCATGCTGCCAAGTTCATCGAGTTGGGTTGAGGATGCACTGTTTGTCCTTTGTGCTGTGAGAGTAGATTGTGCCAGCACGGGAGCTTGATGGGGTCGCACACCGGCAGTCTGAGTAGGTGTGGAAACCAAGGGTATTCACCAAGGTACTGGCGGTGGTGGCGGCGCACCTACGCAGGGAGGCAATCCCGGTGTACCCTTACCTGGACGACTGGCTCATCACAGGGGAAACCCCCGTAATTTGCAGATCCAACTTTCAAAGAACAATCAACCTCCACTTGCAATTGGGCTTCTTAATCAACGAGAAAAAATCAAGCCTGGTGCCAAGCACCTCAAAACAGTTCCTGGGAGCTGTCCTAGACACCCAAGAGGGGTTGGCCTTTCCATCAGAGGAAATAATTTGAAATCTGTTGCTGCAAATTCCTCAATATCAGTCCGTTCACCAGATAAGGGTGCGCAAAGCGATGTGTTTGCTAGGCATGGTGGCTTGCGTCTCGGGCTTAAACCCTGATTGTCTTAACCAAGCATGGCGTTTAATAACTGTGCCTTCTGCTATTAGTCTCCCTGCATTATCTGCTGCATCGAAGTTTGCCTTAAGAATACATCCAGACACTGATCCTCCGTCTGATGCAATTTGGGCCAACTGGCTCTTTAGAGGTTCGGGTGCAGAAGCAATCAGGGCAGCTACCTGTTCCCATTGGTGACAGTTGTAGCTTGCTAACAGAGTGGTGGTGTTGGCAATGCATGCTTGGTATGCTGACGTGGATGCCACCTTCCTCCCCAGAGCATATATTCTTTTGCTTTCTTTGTCAGGGGGTGCTTCAGAAGAAGCTAGTGGTGTTCCGGCCCTCTTCCTGGTGGTTGTTACCACCAATGAATCAGGTTTTATCTGACCCCTTATGTATAATGGATAGGAGGGAGTGGCCCCAAATCATTTTTCTACTCGTGGATTAACCGCCCGAGTAAGGTTAGGGGTTACCAGAGAAGGATCGATTCTGCGCTGGATTGATTTTAAAATGGGGATAGTCTGGGCAATGAATTTTCTGTCCCCTAGAATTTCTTCTGCAGAATCTCTCTCTTCTTGGACACCCTGTGTGTCAATTTGAAAATGGGCTGCAGCTTTAGCTAATACCTCATTAAGTAAAGGTTGATTATCAACCGGTAAGTCATTCACTGGTGGATCTTTGGGAATAGGGGAGTTAAGACTATAGGCATATGCCTTGTCTTCCTCTTCCTGGTCCTCCTCATCCCCATAGTAATCGACCCCTGTCTGGTCTTCCAGCATTTGTACTTGTGACTCCTCACCATATGGTTGGTAAGGCTGAATTATAAAAGGGTCTGAAATCAGACCTTGAACTGGAGTCGCTTAGTAGGAGTTTGAGGGTCCTTGGATCCCGAAGGAGCAGAGGTAGCTGGTGTATTATGATAGCTGTGAAAGTATTTAGGGTCTTTTTCGTAGAAGCCTACAAAAAAGGACATCCTCCTCATTACTCTATCAATGTCCTCTGAGTTCCATTGCATGGAACTGGGGATAACCCTCTTCTGCTGTGGTTTTTTACTTAGGTCTATATCCTGAGTAGTGGGAGGAACAGACTTTTCCTTGGTGACCGGGTCAGGGACCTTGGACTTTTCTTTGTGTTTTTCCTTCTGAACCCGATGTTCTGAGGCTTTCTTGTGTTGTTTTCCTGAACCTTTAGGGTTCTCTAAATGTTTCGACATTTGGCGTCGAGATTCAGAGGTGGTGTCACGAGATTCGGGAGTCTTGGAAGAGGGGCGTTGAATCTCGGAAGTAGACGTCGAACGTGCTACTTGGGGGAAGAGGTTGGATTCGTCTTCTGACGACCGGGCTTCAATGACTTTTGGTAATGTGGCACCCTTAGCAACCGTGGACAGTTGCTGTGTGTTCTGAGGCGACCGTGAGCTGGAACACCCAGAGGAAACCGAATCGGCGGACCGCTCTCTTGATGCCTTCTTTTGCCGATCGACATATTGTCGAATCTCAGCTGGGGTTAGTGTGCTTGGTGGAAGAGGTGTGTGTTGCGCTCTTGCCACCAGGTGTTGTCCCCATAACTGAACCACTGGTCAGTCCTCCGAGGTCGGGGGCTTGGACGTGGGTGCCCGACGACACCCCTGTGCCCTCGCCGTCTAATCAGGCGTGTTGCTGCCATCCCTGAAGGAACCCACTACGTCCATGGCCTCTAGCTGCCTGGCGTAGTGGGCCCAGCGCTTCGTCGAGTGGTCCTTGAGTGTCTTGGCTTTGAAGAGCTTACAAGCTCTACAATTGGCCTCGGGATGGTCCCGTGGGAAACACAAGTTACACGTATTATGTTTGTCGACCCTGGGAAACTTACGGTTACACTTTGGGCTGAATTTAAAGGGAGTACTCTCCATAAGTCACTAATTGGCAGCGGGCGGGTATATGTAGGAAATGAGTGTGTGTGTGATCACCCCCAATCTCCCTACTTGCACAGGGCCGAGGCCAGAGGCCTTCCAAGGCCCAAAGTCTGTTGTGTAGTCTCGACTACTGTTCTTCCTCCGTCTCGAGTCACCAACGTTGATCTTCGTTGATCTTCGACGTAAGGTTGGAGAATGGGGAAATTTTATAGTTATAAAGATAAATGGCTAAAGCCAAGGGAACTCTGCGATATGCTTCCGACAAGTTTGGTAGAAAAAAACATTCTGAAGGTCCTACACGCGTGAGGGATCATGGGTACAGTGGACGTCACACTAGGGATACTATTACTGGTACGCCCTAGTTCGACGCCCCTTTTCGAGTTTCGAAAAACAAACTAATACTTTGCAGCTTCCACTAGATGTCGGACTATGCACAGCATGTGATCTAAGCACATTCCACAAGCCTCAGAAATTTATATATGGGAGTGGGTAAGGGTATAGATTAGGTTGAGGGGAAGTGGAGGGGAGGGTTCCGTGGGGTCACCCCCTATTTTTAGACCGAAAAAAATGGTTAAATAAATTCGGTCAAATGTGATTAGATCAATGTTTTAGGTCAAATAGACCCAAACCGAACACGGAGCATGGTGAGATCCTTTTTGGGTACAAGGAAGTACACTGAATAAATACCCTTGTTTACCTGGAGAATGGGGACGACTTATATGGCGCCCTTTTCCAGCAACCCCTGAACTTCTTCCAGTAGGATGCACAGGTGTTCTGGCAACAGGCGTATGCTTTCCGGTGTTTGCTATCGAGGTGGTCAGTGAAACTTGATGCAGTAGCCGTGGGCAACGGTCTTTAGCACACACTGGTCTGATGTGATCCCCTCCCAGGTGTGGATGAATGATGACAAGCGATCCCTGACCGGGGAAGCATGGGAGGGGACCTGAACTGGCGAACCACTGAGGTGGAGGACAGGGAGCCGCTAGGAGTAGAGTTCCTGCCTCTACCCTTGCCCCTACGAGGGACACTCTGTTGATATTGGTTGTTACTAGAAGAGCCTTGGCAGGAGGACCAGGGGGTACTCCCTGAGCCGTATTGTCCATGGGGAGGGCAGGAAAAAGATTGCCCATAAAAAGGATCGGTTTGGGTTAGAGCCTCCACGCCGGTGGAAGGGCTTAGCTGTGATCTGGCTGAGAGACTTTATTGTTTCATGTTCTTTCGTCGCAGTCTCCAGGGCGTCATCAATAGCCTTCCCAAAAATGATGGAGTCCTGAACTGGTTTATTGATTAGAGAGGCCCAAGTCTCCGGTTTAAAGCTATGTGGCTGCCGAAATGATAGCCACTAGAATTTTGCAGATTTTCAGCGGTTTAATCTAGGGTGTCAACGCGCCTGATGGCGCAGTCACGGACGGTGACTCCACCGAGGCCTTAGGTGCTTGTGCGGCCTAGGATGGTGTGTTGACGACGGTATGTTTATTAGGGTGAAAGTCCATTCCAGAGGGATGCCCAGTTGCATGCCACAAAAGCGGTTGCGTAGAGAACGCCGAACCGCGAGGCTCGGAAGGTGCTGTCAAACCTTCTTTCGGCGCTCTGTCGGCGTTGTGCACTTCTTCGACTACTCCGTCGAAGAGGCCTTAGGGGCTGTGTGTTTTTGTATCCGTGGTGCGTGGGTGCCCTTGTCGCCAGGGTGTGAACTCCCATAACGGAGCTGGTGGCCTGTCTGTCGGGGGCGGGCACTTGGGAGCCTGTAGGCTCCGCCGAGAGGTTGATGGCTTCCAATTCCGAGCCATGGCTGCCGACGTATTCCTCGTCATCTGCAGCGAAGGCGCCAACGGGGGAAAGGCTTTCAGTCTGCATAGCGTAGGCTGCACAGCGTTTAATACACCTGTCTCAACGTTTTCGGTCAAAAGAGTTTACAGGACTTGCATGAGCGCTCATTGTTGTCTCGAGGTAGATACCGATTGCAACGGCGATGGGTGTCTTTCCAAGGCAACTTGCTGTTACACGACAGGCAACATTTAAACGGGGTCCTCTTCATAGCAGAGGGTAACAGCTTCCAGAGCAAGAAGAGAAAGAGGGGTAAAAGAAATAAATTCTTAGAGAAGAATAAAACTAGGGCCCCACTCTCCCTACTGTAAGGGCCTGGCCGGAGGGTTGAGGCCACGCGGTCGACAGTCGAACAGTCGCCAAGCAGGTGTAGATGTCTTTGGCGGCAAGAAACCTATGAGGCAGTCGTCGATAAGATTAGTCGGGAGACTAGACGACCGTAGGTCGTGGGGACAAAGTTAGCAATATAAAACTCTTGCAAGCTCTGCATAGGCGACCAACTAGGTTGGCGGAAAAAACTATCTGAGGGACCTCGACGCGTGAGGGATTTTGGGTACACTAGACATCACGTTAGGGAGAGTGTTACAGTCACGCCCATGTAGACGTCCCCTTTCGATCTTCGAAAGAAAGATGCAAAACTCTGCTATTTGCACTAGATGTTGAACTATATGCACAGCATGTGATTCTAAGCAGATTCACAAGCATCAGAAATATGTTTATAATTTACTAATGTGCGATATAACCTGCTGGTTTATGTTTTACTGTGCGTTTTGTGTCCAAGAAATAACACAAAAATTGCAAAAAATATAAATGCTGCCACCAGAATCTTTATGCACATATGAAAGTAACCAAAAATCCCACATTTAAAAATCTAGGGAGATACAAAAGGATCCCCACTGGAGTGCATTGGACGATGTTGTGTGCAATGCTAAAACGTTACCAAAAAGGCAAAAGGGAAACATTATTTCCCAGTACTGATAGTATTAACGACTGATCAGTGTGCCCGTAACAAATTGAGCAAAAGGCCTGTGGAGGGAAGTTGAAGGCTTCACTTCCCTGCAAAAGTCAGAACAGGTACAAAAACAAAAGGTTTGGGGCTCTATTTACTATGGAGGGAAATTTGCCAAAAGAGAAATCTTACCTAACAGACGTCTGTGCATATGGAACCAACTACAGCAACAAGACCCCAGCCAACAGTGACAAGTATTCATAGCAACAGAGTTGGCGAGTACGGCCCAGGAATGTTGGATGCACAGCTGAGTTTGGGTGTTAGATTTAGGGCTGGCTAGAAGAAGTTGTGCACTCAGTAGAGGAAACCCGAACACACAACTCAGCAAGGATCCAGATGATCAACAAGGAGAAGACCAGGGAGGGCAATCCACAAGAGAGACGACTCAGAAGGCACAAAGACAGCAATAGGAGCACAGACGAACTAGATTAAAGTTCCAGGTCAGTTCTGGGGAAAAGTGGCAGTCAGCCAGCAAGGAATGGTTCCATGACAGGAGCAACCTAGAAAGTGACCTAGTGTTAGGGACATTTTTTATTTGTATGCCAGAAAACCCTACCAGTTTTTGCTGGACCTCTGGACCCTTTTCTTCCTCTCCTGAATGAGGGGAGCCTTTTCCACCCTATTCATTCTTTTTGCTCCGACCATGCAAACCCTGTTTATCGTGTTTTTATTTTGCTTTATGGAATCTTGGTTTTTTAAAGGCATCTGTGTTTCACCATTGCAGCAGACAGCACCTTGTGTGCAGTGTTGCTGGGAGCCCCTTGGGCTCGCCTGTTTATATTCTTTTATTTTCCTAAACAACTACTGGTAACAAAGTTAGGGGAATACTTTTTATCCTCCTTAGCTTATCCTTTTGTGGGATCACCACATACCACTCTATGTGGAGTGCTGAATGGTTACCTTGTATCCCCTTTCGCACTGCTCCTGTAACATTTCTGTTACAGTGACAGGCATACAGTTATCGCTGGTGGCAATGGGCGTGTTCTACCGACATTTATGCAATTTTTACCCATGGGCTGTCTCCACAGCTGCGGTTATGCACAGAAGGGTCAACATCAATCCAAAATGGTGGCTCCTTTCTTTTATGGACATTTCTTGTGTGCCTCTCCTTTCCTGGTCCTTTTTCTACCATTCAGGGTGGGGGAAGGTCCTGGTTTCAGTTTTTTTGTCTTCATTGGGAACCTCTGTGAAGCCCAAGGGACTGCAGTGAGGATCCTGAAAGTGTGCTATCCTTTGCCTGATTGAACAGCCACCTGCACCGTTCTGTAAACTGCAAGGCAAGGATCTTGAGGCAGAAGACAAGTCGATCACTGGCACAGAAGAACCGAAGATGACCAGAGGCGCCTGCAGCCCCTTCCAGCAACCGCTTAGGGACCACTGCTGTCCTGGACCCATTTTCTAATCGACAGAGTAGCACTAAAGAGGACGACTCCTTCCCTTTGGCTAGTGGGACCTCTTAGCCGTAAGACAACCTGCAAAACGAGCAATCCCACGATGTGCTGCCACCTTCTTGGGCTGATAACAGCCAATAACCTTGGACCTCCAACCATATTGCAGTGTATCATCTTCCCGTGAACAAATCCTGCCAGAACTTTGGTGGGCTGCGGTTGGACCTCCAAAAGCCAGATTTACCTCCTTAAAGTCTCCTCACCAGAGTTCAGGACTGATGAATCGAGGTGGATTGACCGGGCAGTAAGCATTCATCTTTGGAACCCATGAAAATGCGATAAAGCTGCAGACCGGCGTTGGAGCACGATGAATCCTTTCCTGGGAGTACTTTCTCTTGACTGCTACGACAACCCTTCCAGAATCCCTCCTTTCGTCACCACGACCAAGGAACAGGAGACCAGGTCCACCGCTGCTACACCGTGAAAGAATCCAGCAGCATCTTCTTCACATCTCCTTAGGTACTGTTGGACTCATGGTAGTACATACCTTGAGTCATTCTGTCGTTCCTTTTCTGCTGGAGTGCTGATTCAGGTGTTTGGATGTTCACCCATACCATTTGCCCAGGTCTAACGCTTGTGTGCTCATAGGGAGCCATTCCCAAGGTCACTGAAACCTTTTTGACCAACTAAAGTCCTTTACGAACTTGTAATTGAAGAATCCTCTGGAACTTTGCCTTTAGTGCATCTGTGTCTTACCTGCTTTAACTCCAATCTGGCTTTGAAGAACTCATACCTAGATAGAGATGGACTGCTAAAGGCTTAAGGCCTCTGAAAGGTAATACAAGTCATTAAAAGTACTAACCTGAAATTGTTGGTGTTGCTTAGCCTTTTTATAACTCCAACAAAATATTCTGAGTTGCTATAACAAGTGGTTTTACTCACCTTTGAACTGTGTTCAATGACATGTATAATTATAAATGTATGGTTTACTCACCTGAAGTATTGCTTTGATTTGATATTGCATTACTTAGTTTGAAATAGTACTTACTTAGCTGACATTTAACTTTAACCTTGTGTATATAACATAAATAACTTTTAATATAACTACAAGTGTGTAAGTTTCTTTGGGCCTATATATTTACTGAGTTCAGTGAACTTACCTACAGCTCACTGTTGGGGAGAATTCTCAAAATGTGCTAATTCCTCTCTATCTTAGAGACCCCCAGCTCTTTTGCTGAACTTTGGGACTCCGTACTTTTTAATGCTGTTTGTTTTCTGTGTTTATTTCTTTTGGTTATGGAGTTTTAGACAACTCCATAGGCATCATCTTTTCATGTGTGTTTCACAGCACCCTCAGTGCAGTGACACAGGAGTGTCTTTTTAGACTTCCAAAAGGTTTAAATACCTTCTCTGGGATAAACTACTGTTTTCCAGAGAATATAAAGTTAAATTGACTTTACTAGTCTTTTTAAATTCCTAGACCCAGCACACACTATCTTCCTACAGAGTGCTGGAGGGTTACCAAGTATCCCCTGTGTCTGGTAAATCTCATGTAGCAGTCAAATGCTACCCTTTCCTATCAAAATGGCTGGTGGCAGTGGTTTTACAACGAACTACCATGGTTTTCCCCGACCGCGAACACTGGTAGCTAAAAAATCGCAGGAGCCATGTTTTTCAAGATGGCGCCATAAACCCCTTTGTTTAAATAGGTTTCTTTTTGGAAAGGTCCTTCTAGAGTTTGTCTCTGCACGCCAAACCAGGTTTGGTCCCTTTGTTCTTACGCCTTTGGCAGGCTTCAGGACTGAAGACCGTCTCGGGCACCTCAGTGTCTGAGGTGGGCAGGAAGTGAGGGAGGTGCCGAAACTCTGTGTGCTTAGTCTCCTAGGAGACCCAAAAGCACTCTGGTGTGATTGGCTGGCTGACTGTCCGGCAAGGACAGCCACCCTGCTGGGTGAGTGACAGCTAGGCTTGGCTTGGAAGGCCAGCCAATCACGCCAGAGTGGAATTGGCTTGGAAGGCAGAGTCGATCACTGGAACGAAAGAACCGAAGACAAGCTGGAAGAGGACGGCTGCTGCAACTCTCGGACCAGTAGTTTGCCCGGTGAAGCCCTGCTGCAGGTCCGAATTGCCAAGTTCATCTCGACAGAGAAGCCCCTTCAAGGACGACTTCTTCCTTTGAGTTGGTGGGACCAATCAACTCGTAAGCCACCTGGATAACATTCTCGGAGCTGGTTAGGTTTATCCAGGGAGGAGGATACCAGCTTGTGTGCTTGACTACAGCTACTCAAACTGAAGAAGATCTTCCATTTGCCAGCTAGTTTGATCAGTCCCCAGGCAGTGCAGGAGTCCCCCGACGTCTTCCCTCTTGTCCCCACGACTGAGGCTCAGGAACAGTGAGATCTTCAGGAACTGTCAAGAACCAACGTCTTCAGCTGCATCTTTTCTTGATATTAAGGTACTGTGCCAACCCGATTGAGAGAACTTACCTCTTGCAGTGAAAGTTCGTGAAACTTTCCTGACTAACAGAGCTAAATCAGCTTGTGACCCAACATATGATTCTTTTTCGTACAAACTACTTCTGAGAACTTTGGCAAAGACTTTACTGTTTACTAAAAGAACTACTCTTTCCTATCCAAGACACTAGCCCATTGACTTTGGCCTAGGCCTAGGCCTATTGAACTGAATCGAGTCCTCTAGTGAACTAAAACTATTTGCACTGCCTAAGAAAGTATTTGTGATCTATTTTATTAACTTGTGCCTTTGAACTCCTATTTAAAGTGACTGAAATACCATTTTGCTCCTATTTCAGGGCAGCCTCATTCACTCAGAAACGTATTGGTTTGGTACTGAAGTGTGTTTGTGTATGATATTAAGTTGCCTACTTCTAGTGAATGTTTTCTAAATGACTGTGTAATAAATTAATAAGCATTTTACCAAGAAACCTTGAGTGCAAGTGTCTACTTGAACCACTGTAATTTTAAGACCTCTGTGTAACCTCTTTTACTGCTCACATTCCCTCTTGAGATAAGCCTGGCTGCTCAGCTCGCTACCAAAAACTGTAGTACAGACTTATACCAAAGATTGGCTTTGCTTACACCTGTAGTCCTAATTGTATGTGGTGGTACCAGAGGGTACTGCATGCAATTCTGCCTAACACTCACGTATCCATCCTAAGGTAAACCTGGCAGCTCAGCCATACTACGAGAGCCTTGAGTAGTACAGACTTATAATAGAAGTTGGGGCCTCTATACCAAGGGATAGTTTTATAAAGTCTTATACCACAGGTAGACCAGGAAAACTCCCCTAACACCTAGTTCATCCCAAAAATGGATATGTGGAGGAGCAATTTCCAGGCCTGGAAGACCCCTCCTGTTAAGGCATTTGGGCAAGAAGGATTTGTCAGGGAGGCCTCACCAGAAGATGTCAAGAAGAAACAGCCAGTCCAGCCAGCTTTGATGACAGCAGTAGGCAAAGGAAGAGCAGACGGTGGGATTCACTGGTATGGAAGGAGCAGGGTGCTAGGGGAGAAGAAAGGAGCCCGAGTCCACACAGTATGGGAACATTGGAGAAAACAGCAGCTCACCTTCGTCCTTTGTTTTCCAGGAGTTAAGGCATGTATATGAGGAATTCAGAGGGTCGTCCACTGATTATATAATGTAATACAACCTAAGCCAACCTACCAATCACATCAGAGATATGCACACAGAGGTACTGCTGGCTAGTCAATCCGGCTGGTCTAAAGCACAGCCAAACACACAGTCCCTTCCATACTGGATGCAGACTGGGAAGTCTTGAGCCCTTTAAACTTGTCTACCATAGTTTGAACTAAAACCGAGATCCTTTGTGGGTTCACAGCAAAATGGCAATTTTGGCCATGTCGCATGGTCCACATAGACAAAGGGGTGGTCAAAAACAAAATGGCCAGGTGCAGGGCTTAAACAATGCATGGGCACATCAATGACTACCATGTAGGTGCATTTGGCTATGGACACTGTAAATGTGGCAACAACCGAACCAGCATGGGATGGGCTTAAAACGCATACGTGACCTTGTAACCATATGGGCTACTAAGGGAAGCAAACCATAAAAAGGGTTGCAGAGTTACAGGTACAGGTACTTCAGAATGTTAGGTAAGAATTGGAGCAGTAACACTGTGAGAGACTACACAAAACGTATCTGCTTGGTATTAGGCAACCCACCTTTTGGTATAGGTCTGTAATACACAAATTGGTAGTGTGACCAAGCAGCCAGGCCTATCTCAAGAGGGGTAAATGAGAGCTGTAGAGCTGTAGCAATGAGATGCATAGATACAAGTAACCAAATAACAAGTACAGTCAAGTTTTTAGATATAAATAATGATTTATTTAGTTAACATACATTTTTAAGTAATCATTTGTTAACAAGACAATTTATGTAACAAGGTAAATATACTCTAAAATACTTTTCAGGATCACCACAAGTGGATACCCTTTTACACACTTACAAAACCCTGAGGTGACTTCATTCACAAGGACAGTAATGGCATTTATTTATCACACTGAATAGACTGCAGAGTCTGAGGTTGCAGAAAGGAAAGGTTTAGGGAACGAAAAACGTTAAACAGGTTATCAGTAAAGGTGAGGACACTTAAATCTTCCAATGAGATCTAGACAGGCCTTTACAAGCAATAACAGTCTAAAACAAGTTACCACCTATGAGGGACAGAAATATCAAACTCAATGGACTAGAAGAGTCTGCAGGGAGCCAGGACAGCCAAAATCAATTGGAGCACAGTCTATGGAGCTGAGGCAGCACTTAGATATAAAGTCTTGCATAAAGTTAGAGAATTTGTAGAAATCACTTCTAGGGTCACAAGCTGGGAAGTCTGTGGAAAGCAGAGTTGAAACCAACTCTAAGGTAAGCTAATGTAATTCCCAACTGAGAAGAACACAGCTAAGAAGACACTGAGCTAAGTACCCCAAGTCTAAACAATGCCTCTGGTTAGAAGAAGAGCGGTCCAGCTGGATTCTGTCCTGTTCCATCGATGCAGAACCTGCGCTCCTGAGCCTCAGTCGTGGGGACAAGAGGGAGGGCGTCTCGAGGGCTCCTGCAGCAGCAATTTGGAGGTTGTCTGTAGCTACCGGCTCTTTTTGGTTCAGCAGCACTTCACAGTTTCAGCGCTCAGTAAAACGCACCATTGCAGATCTCGGATACCGGTTGGGCTTCCTTCACTCCTTGGGTCCTGCACTCTGGTGAGGGGACTCGAGCTCGAGTCGTCCTGCTTCTGGAGTGTACCTAGGAGACTCCTGGAGCTTCTGGCCTGATTTCAACATTGCACTCGACTACAGATTTCTCGATCCCTGGCCCTCGGTTCTTGCAGCAGCAAAGAAGTACAGCCAATCAGGGAAGATGGTCCAGTGGAGTTCGTCTCAGGGTTAGTTGGTCCCACTAACCCAAGGGGAGAAGTCGTCCCTTTCGGAGCTTCTCTTGTCGATTAGAAAAAGGCGTTTCAGCACAGTAGCAGGGCTTCACCGGGCGATTGAAAGGTCCAGGATGATGCAGCAAGCTTTGTTCACGGTTTCGTCACGTGTTTCTCCCAGTGGTGGCCTCTGCCTCTAGTCCCAAAACCCTCGCCTTTTAAGCAGGTTTCTCCCATTCATGCACAGCCTAGGCTGTCAATTACCCAGCAGGGTGGCTGTCCTGAAAGCACAGCCAGCCAACCAATCAGAACTGGTTGCATTCATGCACTCCTAGAGACAAAGGACAGGGGAGTTTCGGGAAATTAAAAAGTTACTCACTGTAGTGACTAACGTACTGTTAGTCCTTACTCCCCTTTCCTCCATACTGCATGGGCGTCCCTTCCTAGGAACGGGAGATGGAACCTTTTTCCCCCTTTAAATTTAGAGGAGTGCAGGGGTGCGGCGCCTGGGGCACGCGCTACCGCTACCCTGGCTCCGCCCACCGGCGCCACTCCTCAATCCCCATTTACACGTCGACAATATTTAACATTGCCTAATGACACCAGTATTATTAGGGGAGAGGATGGTGTATGTATGGAGGAAAGGGGACTACGGACTAAGAATACGTTAGTCACTACGGTGAGTAACTTATAATTACTCTTAGGTCCTGTCCCCTTTCCTCCATACTGCATGGGCGATTACAACTGAATATAGACCCAGGGTGGAGAGGAGACCCTCCCCTAAGCAAATAGGTTTCTTAGAACCGCCTGTCCGAAGGCCGCATCTGATCTAGAGCCGGCATCCAAACAGTAATGCTTGTAAAAGGCCGAAGGGGTGGCTGCCCTACTTATGACCTGCCACGGGAATTGCCGTTGGAATGCAATGGCTGTGGCCTTGGCTCTAACCGCATCGGCTTGCATGTTAGCTGGCAGTGGCTTGTGCTGACCCTCATAGGCTTCCTTGATGGCTGAGATCATCCACCGTGCTAGCAATGCCTTGGATGCCTGATATCCAGGACTTGATCTGCCGAAGGTGACAATGCGTCTGACTTGCGGAAGCCCTTGGTCCTTTCCCAGTAGAATTTCAGACTGCGTCGGACCTCCAGACAGTGCAGGACCCTCTGAGCCTCGTCCTTAGGATCAGCCAAGAACGTAGGTAGGACTATTGACTCGTTTCGAAGGAAGGCAGAGGGTACCTTTGGTAGGAACGCTGGGTTTGTCGATAGGACGACCCTATCCTTGTGGAAAGTAGTAAATGGCTCTGATGCCACCAGAGCCTGGATCTCGCTGACTCTGTGAGCCGAAGTGATGCCCCAGAGTAGGGTTGTCTTAATGGTGACCAGCCTGATGTCCATGGACACCCTAGGCTGGTACGGCTTCTGCGCCAAGGCGCCTGCCATTACATTGAGGTGTTGTTCTCCACGGCCCATTCCCACATGCTGATGGCTAATCTGCACAGTGGAGGGGACCTGGTACCCCCCCATGCTTGTTGACATAGTACATGCTGGTGGAGTTGTCTGTCTGGATGAGGACAACCTTGCCCCCAATGACCGTAAGTAAGGCTCTGAGAGCTAGCCCAATGGCCTTCAGTTCCAGCCCGTTGATATGCAGCTCTTGCCGGGTCCAGACTCCATGGACGCTGTGGACGTCCAGAGTGGACCACAGCCCTCAAAGGAGGAGTCTGTAGTGGTGATGCCCTGCGGGGCCGGTTGCCAGGAGGGCTTGCTCGTTTGCAGGTTGCAGTCCCTGGACCACCATGTGAGGTCAGAGTAGAGTGAATGAGGAATGCCGGTCAGATCTGCTGGGGAGCCCTGCCCTGATTCCCTAAGGCTGCAAAGTGCAGTTGTGGTTTCCTCCTCCTGAGTCTCGTGTGGGGGACGGCCAGGAGGACCGCTGCCAGGAGTCCTAGTAAGTGTTGGTATCACCAGGCCAAGGTCACTTCTCGGGCAAGGAAGTGAGCCGTGGCACTCTTGATGGCCGTGATCATGCCCTACGAGGGGAAAACTTTCTCGGAGCACGTGTCCCAGATGAGGCCCAGGAAAGTAAGTCTCTGCGTGTGCTGCAGCAGAGACTTCCCGAGGTTGAGCGAAAATCACAGGTTGTGGAGTGTGCTCATAAGAGCAGAGGAAGTGTAGTGAACCACCTCCGGTAATGTCGCTCTGGCGAGCCAGTCATCGAGGAATGGGGGTAGCACCTTGTATTGGAAATGGCAGCCCATGATTCTGAACCGTAGGAAGAAACAATGCGGTTGCCAAATAGGGACGTGTAAGTATGCGACCTTCGAATCCAGGGAGCACAACCATTCTTCCCTGCACATTGTCTCTGCTATGAGTGCTGGCATAACCATCTTGGATTTTCTTAGAGGGAGGGAGAGGTTGAGGGTGGAAAGGTCCAACACAACTCTCAGGCCAGCCTGGTTCTTCTTCTGTATGGTGAAAATCCTGGAATAGAATCCCAATCCTCGCTGGGAGGCTGGGACTTCTTCCACTGCCTGGCTCAACACGAGCGACCAAATCTCTGCCAGCAGAGTTGCTGTCCCAATCTGTGGGAGTGGAGGGTAGGAGGTGTGATGCTGGAAATGTATCGGAGGGACAGGGCCTCAAATCCTTGTCCTTTACTGCTTTTTATCATGTGTTCTGTCGTGTTTTCCATGCAGGAGTTCATGTGCGACTCCTGGTGGTGTAGCTCTCTCTTTTGGTTTGGTGTACAGACCCATGGGATACCCTTATGGCACCCATGGGTGGGGGTGCAACCCTGTGCCCCTAGTGTATGTTTTTGGGCACCTGTGGGTGGGCCACAGAGCAGGGTATGGGCTGGTGGCAGCTCTGTGCTGAAATTGCTAGTGCCCTGAGCGTCCTCTATTTTGGAATGCCCAGGCCCTGTCATTTGAATCGGTAGATTCCTGGTGGAAACAAGATGGTTCCCGTGGCCTCTTGCCTTCCATCGCCTGTTACCTTGATCTTCCCCGAGTCCTGGGAAGCCCTGACTCTGTCCCTTCCCCCTGACTGGCTGTTGGGTGGAGGTTCCATATATGGTAGTGTGGGAAAGTGTTGACCAGACTGGCTGGAGCCTTCCCAACGACCGCATGGGTGGGACCTAGGTGAATGGAGTGTGTGACGAATAGACACTTCTTGTTGTGGATGTCTGGTATCTGGTGTTTCACACAAAGACTGAGACAGCCCTGCCCAAAACTGGTATGAATGCAGTGTGTAGTGTTGAATGGCATGGTACTTGTCCGAATCCACATTCTGTGGATGGAGTGTCTGGAAGGAGAAGAATGGCCTGAATGCAGTGTGTGCCTGATTGGCTGACTGACTGCTGAATGCCCTTCTGAATGATTTGTTGCCCGAGTGTGACCCAGCAGAATGAATGGGAGATCAACTAGTATATCTGGGGGCCTCTCACTGCTAGAAATCGTTCAGAAACTGAAGAGTAACTGGAGATGAAACTGAAGCTTGACCTCGAAGCCCTGCTGGAAGAGAAGAACTGCTGTTTCTCTACTTCGCCGATCTAAAAGCAGTTGTGTCTCCAAAAACTGATCCAAGAGAGGACCTGGTAAGGAGACCTCTCCCCGAGCTACGAGGGACCATCGTGCACCAGCTGATCTTTGCCAAAGCTCCCTGGTAGACAGACCTATGAAAGGCTGTCGACCGGAGACAGGGACTGCCGCGGAATCCCAAGGAGAAGCGCCCAGACTGTTGTCTGTCACCGTCGGCGACCGCCGTCGCCAACGAAGACCGCAGTGCTCACATTGCCTATGAACATTTGATCCAAGGACGCTCTCGTGTGCACCGTCGACCACTTTGTCCCACCGGAGAAAGTCCAGGCCCCAACGTGCCGAGGAGCATCCTCCGGTGGGTTTCCCGCCACCTTAAGACCACAGAGACCCCAGACGACTCAACGCCCTTGCTGGGCCACAGTTCTTCAAACTCTTTGCGGCCCTGAACTATCGACCTCGAGGTGCTCCACATGCCTCTTCCTTGCAGGACATCTACGTTCTGTCACTAACGAGCACCGCTAGGAACGAAGCTGCCACTTCACTGCCGTAGATCACCCTGTTCATCGCCAGACGTTCGACAACCCGTGGCTCCTGCCTTAAAGGGAGTGTACCCAAGAAGGGCTGTCGATTTCTCAACGAGGGACTCTACAACACCAGGTACTTTGGGGTTGCGGACCTATTGGAAAGACGTGTGTGAACAATATAAGGACTGGGCTTGTGATATATCTTTATTCTACAGGTTGCCTAGGTGGGGGGGATCTCCACACAGAACTTTGTCTAGGTAACGGGGCCAGTATTCTGCCAATTGTTCTAACCAACTACTTTCATCTTATATCTATTGTTGGTTTCCTTTACAAACTAATTTGTGTGACATTTAACCGTACAGTTGATGTACTTTAAAGAGATCAAATAGTGATTGTGGTACCACGTAGAACTGTATAGATTTGCATAACCGAGTACAAAGTGAGTTATCGTGATATTGTACATAACCTTGAACATTAATTATATAAAGACTGTTTTAACTAATACAGTGTGCGGACATTCCTTTGTGGGTGCATGGGGACTACACTCTCCTTAAGAACCAGCCTGCATCAACACCTGAGAAGCTAGGCCCTGATTGCTCGTCCACTGCTACCAACAATAGAGAATCTTGGCTGGGGTCCTCTGTGCCTCTCCTCTACCATATAGAGAGCAGGAGTACAGAGCCCCCCTCCAGTCTTTACAGGAGGGAGGAGAGGAAGGGATCGGTAGGCTGTACCCCGTGGATACTACAGAGAGGATCCAGGGGTCCGCAAAATACTGACACCATAACTGTGTATGAAGGGCAAGCCTGCCCCCCACTGGAGACACGGGTACCTGAGGGGGCGCGTCATGCCTTCCTTCAGAGGCTGTTGCTGAGGAGGGGGGACTGGAAAAAGCCCTTACCCCCCCACCCCCCTTTTGTTGTTTGCGCCGGGGTTGACTCGGCGAGCGGTCAGGCTGCCTGGATGTCCGTTCTTGAAAGCCACGGAACCCTCCAAACGTCCGTCCTTCATCGGAGCGTTGATGTGGATGGGCGTACACCTTGGCCGTGGCCTTTCTAAGGATAAAAACTTTGCAGTTTGTGAACCGTTTTTCTTTTTATCTAGCTCCTCGTCGGAGGTGGAGTGGAAGAGGTCGTCACCCTCGAACGGAAGGTCCAATATGCGTTCCTTGACGCCCGGCTTGAATTAAGTAGCCCAGAGAAAGGGTGCCCGTGGTGATGCATATGGCCCGGGCAGAGGTGTAAATGTGGGCCACGGTGGACTCCATGATGTCTTGCGCCACCATTTTAGCCTCTGCCAGTGCCGCCTTGAAACGTGACTGGCCTTGCATTAGAAGTTTTGGAAGGAAGTCGGCTATTTCCTGCCAAAGCCTCTAGTTAACGGCTGCCAGCATGGCATCCGTGTTGCCCTGTCGAAGATGCAGCGAAGCGTTGGTCTAGTACGCCTCCAAGATCATCTCCTCCTTGCCTAGCAGCGTCGAGGCCAACTGAGGCTTAGAGTAGAGTGATGCTGCAGCAATCACTGAAGAGTGCAGTTGAGGGTGGGCCGACAGAAAGAGTGTATCCCCCTTTGCCCTACCTGGCGTTCAGCTGTTGATTGACTGGCTGGACCTAGTGGGGGTCGGATCCACCCCTTTTTGGCCAAGGCGACAACGTCCTTTTGTATAGGAATCCCTGTCCTAGCCGAGGGGCGTAGGGTGAGGACCTCGGCAAGCATCCCTGCCTCTGGTTGTTCGACTGCGGCCTGAGGAAGGACCAGGTACTCAGCCAGACCTGCAAGTCGTTCATGGAAGGACTTGACTGATGATGTGTCGGGGTCTTCTTACTCGTCTGTGTCTACCTGGGCGTCAGCTGGACGGGCACGTGAGGCGGAGTGCTGGGCGCCTAGGGCTGGGGTGTGGGGACCAGGGCCGGAGGCTGGTACGGAACCGATTGAACTCTGGGAGGCAGGCGAGCCGTAATCGAAGGAGCCCGCGTGGGCAGCGGAAGCTGCACAGGGGCCTGCAGCGCTGGAGCCATTGGAGGAATGACTATGTGCGCGGAAGGAGCATGCCCCCGTTGCCGGCCCCGTCTGAGGAGATCTCATGAGGGTGAGGAACTTTTCAAAGAACCTGTCCTCACAGGCCGGTGGGGTGGCAGGTGACATTGACGGGATCGCGGGTGACTGCTGAAGCCGGTGCGTATTCTTTCTCGGTTGCAGAGGGAACCTGCGCTGCTGATGGATAAGCTGTAGGTCACGCACCTGGTTGACCCCAGTCCCATCTTGTAACTCGTTCACCCACCTGCCCCGTTCCTCGTGGAGGTATTGGAAGAGCAGCCATCTTGTTTTGCACGTCGGCTACCCTGTCGAGCTGGATGCCATGTGCCGAAGTCGTGGCACTTGACTCACTGGGCCCAGCCTCCTCCAGGACTCTTGACGGTGGAGCACGAGACCTGCCCTGGACCTCAGGCCGAGGCCTGGTAGGCATGTTGTCCTCGACAAAGTCACCGATAGTGCTGCGTGTAGGCACCCCCTCGGTCATAAGGCCAGTACAAGGGTGTTGCCCCTCGGGTGTAAACCTGGTATAAGAACCTTCCGGTCCCTCAGCACCGTCTTCGGGAGAGTCTACAGACCCATCGGCCCGGCAGCCGGTAGCTGAATCCACCTCGGTACTTGTGCTGGTATGAGAACCTAAGAGGTTCCTCCCGCTCAGGCGCTTGCTTGGAAAGGAGTCGCCCTTGTGGGGTGCCCTACCTTCGGCCTTGATTTTTTTAAGAGGTGGCAGGAGATATTGACGGAGTGGCTGGGGGCTGCTGGGGCTGGAGCACACTCTGCCTAGGTTGCAGGGGGAACCTGCCCTGCGCCGCTGATGGTTAAACTGTAGGCCACGTACCTGGTTGACACCAGTCACACCTTGAAACTCGTTCACCCGCCTGCTCTGCCCCTAGGAGTGGCATCGGACGAGCGGCCATGTTGTCTGGCCTGGCGACCATTTTGTCGTGCTGTGTGCCAAAGTCATGATCCATGGCTCCCTGGGAGGCCTCCTCCAAGACTCTTGTTGGTGGAGCAAAGGACCTACCCTGCACATCCGGTCTAGGCCTGGAAGGCGTATTGCCCTCAGCGGTGTCACCGGAAGTGCTGCGTGCAAGTGCCCCCTCGGACATTGAGCTGATACTAGGGCGTAGCCCCTAGGGTGTACCCCTGGTAAAAGAACCTTGCGGTCCCTCAGCACTGATTCCAGAAGTATCTGATGACCCCTCGGCCATGAGGCTGGTAGTTCGACTAGCCTTGGTGAGTGTGCTATTTAAGGGAATGTTAAGTGCAGTGCACTGAAATACACACTTCAACTGCTTCCTACATTTTTATTTTAAAACTCAGCAATTCCAGAACGGTTTCCTTTAAAAATAAAAGTATAAGAACAGTGAAACTTAAAAATAAAAAGTATAGGAGCACCGCTCCGGACCGCTCCTGCCCACTTCGACCTCTGCCTTTCCTCAGGAGGAGTCGCCTTTATGGGGTGCGATAGAAAATAGCGGCCCTCCTTTGGGCTTCGATTTCTGTCTGGTGAAGTACTTCAAGTCCTCTGGGGCAACTTTTTCGAAGAGCTCCCTCCCCCTAGCTAGTCTGTTCTTCAGTGCGCGTGGAGACAGTGCGTTGCACACGGTACAACCTTCCCACCCATGGTCGGGGCCAAGGCAACAGAGGCAAAGAGTGTGGCGGTTGGACATAGGGAAGATCCCCTCACAGGCGGGACACCTGCTGAAGACCGCCGAAGTCGACATGCGCTGGGGAGGAGGGTGACGCCGCCGGACCAAGTACCTGAATGACAAAGAAAAGACAAAAAGATACAAGAAGAATCCGGGGAAGGGCGTGTGGTATTACATGGCAGGGCCAAACCCAGGAGTGCTGATGAAATTGGCCCGTTCCCGTCAACGCGGAAAAGGGGACGGAGGAGTGGCGCCGGTGGGCTGAGTCGGGGTAGCGCATGCTCCCAGGGCCACACCCCTGCACGCCTCTAAATTTAAAGTGGAAGAAGGTTTTTCTGGTGAAAAAGGTACCGTCTCCTGTCCCTAGGAAGGAACGCCCATGCAGTATGGGGGAAAGGAGACAGGACGTAAGAGTACCTCCCTCACATCCTGCCTTTCCAGATGCACTGGAGCCAGAGGCAGGCTTCAGGACTGAAGCTCGCCAAAGGCAAAACAAACAAAGGGCTCAAACCTGGCTCAACGCACAGAGTAAAACCCAAGAAATATCTCACAAACAGAAAATGGCAAAAAAAGAAGACCAGGCCATTTTGACAGAAATGGTCACCCATGGGTGCTGTACTGCAGCTGAGCATTCAGCCTGTGCTAGAAAAGCACAAGGGTAGGAAAATTAAATCACTGCCTCCAGCCATTTAAAGTAGTGAGGGTAACAAAAATGTTACATGAGAATGTAGGATACGGGGCTACTAGGTAACCCCCAAGCACTCCACATAAGATGGGGTGTGCTGGACCCACAAAGAGAAAAGGGAAGTAAAGTCAATGTAAGCCTTACAAGAAATCTAAAGGACTTCTCTGTGACACTGCACTGATTGAAGGTGATGTGTGTCACCATACAAAAAGTAGATGCCTTTGGAGTTTGTCAGACTCCAAAAAATGAGGAAACACGTAATCCAAATCAGGCCAAAACACACGTGAGTGAGCAAAAGGTCTCACTCACTCCAAGGTTAAAAATGAAGACCAGCAAAAGAGATGGGGGTCTCTAAGGTTGAAGGGAATTAGCACAGAAATTGGAATTCCCCCTAACACAGAAGAAGTCCGTTAGGCCACAATAAAAGCCAGCAAAGGTTTAGGGGACCCAGAAAGTAGGGGAGACACCAAAACTTGAATTCTATCTCAAAATTCAGTATATCCTGTGTTGTGTACTTTATTGTCTGTTGTTTTGGGCCTAACTGTAGCTTGATACCAGTCCACTCTTAAGAGTGAAGCCATGAAGCTGGTTTTGTCTTCTGAACCCCACACTAGAGGCTTCTAGAAAAATCTTCCTAACAGCAACCTTAACTGATTCATCATTTATTTTACATGTGAAGAATTAGAACTTTATAAAGGAACTCTGTCTTTAACCTTGTTCCTCTAATTGGGAATGATACTAATAATTGACTTGCAAAATCCTTACAAATGTATCTGACATTGGGTGGACATTTTGATACTGTAGAGTACTCTATGGTTAATGTTATCATAAATTGTTTCATGTGAGGTGAAATGGTGGAAATAGGCTTTATGTGGATTGCTGTAGTATTAAGCTGTGCACATCTTGTATATCAATCAAATTACCTGATTGGGAGTAACCGGGGAACTGACTTTTATCCACTCTTCAACAATTTTCACCACAGCTCGAAAGATCTTGGCATCAGGAGATTTTTCAATGAGAGAAGTCAGAACAGCTTGAATGAAATTCTTCCTCATTTCCATGCTCATCACCACTAGGCGTGTCTTTACCAGCTCCAAACTGAGCATCACCAATTCGCTTGTGCCTGCTGAGAAATGGAGTGCATAAAAAAATGTACATCTTTTATGTTCTTATTTGGCTGCACCCCATAATAATAAGTGCATTTTTGAAAAGTCTTACTAATAAATGCATTTATATGAAAAGGGATTTGGGTTGGTTCTCTCAGCCGTTTCAGAGTATGTGAGGTACTGATTCACAGCTAGGCAACAGGTTTATCTTTAAGCTTTCCTTTTTAGTAGCAAAGGCTGCCCAGTTAATGGCAACTCTTTGGAAGGGAGCAAATGGTTCAAGATCCAATATAATACATGACATTAAAAAAGGGAATGTCCTTACTAAGACTTAGGATTCAATTACCCTAACCACCTCCCAGCAACAATACCTTGGTTGAACATGGCTTTAATCAAGAAATCACCCAACCAACTCATGAGAAACAAAGGACCCTTGATTGGGTAGCAGATCTAAATTCCAACATCTCAGTTAATGTAATCATACCGCAAACCTGGACTGACCACTTCCTTATCTCTTTCGAGCTTAACATTGACAAAACACCTAATAAAACTTGTCCCATAGCACCCCCGTGTCCCACCAGAAACAAACGGAACATTACTGCTGAGGCAATCATGCTACTTGTAATCCCTACCCTTAGTGCGCTACTAAACGCGAATGACCCCAACGTTCTTGTAGACGCCTATATCTCATCCATGTCTAAAGCAATAGATTCATTAACACCTCTTAAAATGCGTAAAGGAAAACCAAGAGCCCATGTGAATTCATGGTTTACCCCGAGATGACGGCGCTTGGCTCTGAAAAAAAGAAAACTTGAAAATCTCTGGAAACCTACACCCTCAGCAGAGAATAAAACCAACCTAGTCCCCATCTCCACCAAATACAAAGAAGAGATTATCTGTACTGAACGCGACACCTACAATAATAGAATAAATCAAGCAGGCTCTAGAACTAAACAACTTTTCACCATTTTGCGAGAAATGGAGACGCCAAACCCATCCACGGACTCATACCTAAAAGATAAACTTTGGTGCACGAACATCCAAAATGCTCTCACCAATAAAATTGCCGGTCTACAGACTAAAATAGCAGACAAACAACATCTACTTACCAACTCGGCCTCCACCAAGCCCCCCGCAGAACCACCTACCGCACAGCCCCACGGCTTCAAATTCACACATTTATCAGTACCTTAAGTACAAAAAATGATAGCCTCTCTGAAACCCTCTAATTGCCAGGGTGACAGCTTCCCAGCACAGAGACGTAGCCCCATTCATCATCAAACTAATTAACGTATCATTTTCAAGTGGCATAGTACCTAGTAATCTGAAGGAATGGGTACTTCCACTACTAAAAAAACAAACGTTAGACCCCCTCCCATCCCCATGAACTATAGACTGATCACTACGGTCCCATTTCTGTTAAAGATCTTGACTAGGGTTGCATACCTGCAAATCCAGGACTACCTGGAGGCTCACAAACTCTTGGGATATTGGCAATCTGGCTTTAGACCACAACATGGGACTAAAACCGCTCTTGTTGACCTAAAAAGCCAGATTGATGACCTCAAAGACAAAGGTAGACTCGCTATCCTGCTCCTTTTGGATCTGTCAGCGGCGTTCGACCTGGTCGATCACAAGGTACTATGCGATCACCTTGCGACAGCAACCCATTTCTCCAAGTCAGCCATCACATGGATACAATCTTTCCTAAACAAAAGGACCATGCAAGTTTACTCGTCATCTGCAGCAGCTGACACCCTACCTATCACCTGCGGTGTGCCCATGGCTCAAGCGTCTTGTCAACTTTGTACAATAACTTAGTTTGATGAACAGGATCGTCTGGGTGTCACCTACAAAAACTATGCAGATGAAACACAGATACTCCTACTCCTTACAGGCATTTACGACACAGATGTACGTCGCGTGTACAAAATCTACACTAACATTCAGGCATGAATGGCCGTCCATGGCCTGTGCCTGAATGACGACAAAACAGAACTCCTATTGGTAGGCTCGCCAGCTAACAAACAAATTAAGCCCCAACTACAACACATTCAAAAAAGATGGTAATAACATCCCAATTGCCAAAGCAGTAAAAACACTTGGCTTCTACTTCGACGCCACCTCCAAACTTAGCAAACAAGTAAATATGACTGCTTCAGCCACTGCCTACACAGGCACACTTGCCAGAGCTCTTATAGGGTACAAACTGGACTATTGTAATGGTCTCTACCTAGGAGCCAACAAGACTGTAACTAACAAACTTCAGATAATGCAGAACAATGCTCTCAGAGCTGCATTAAACATAGCGAGAAATTAACATCTCTCAGCAACAAGAAAACAACTCAAATGGCTCTCTATAAAAGAAAAGATTGAACTTAAAAACTTATGTCTCACATTCAAAGCGCTGAACCACACAGCCCCCCCCCATACCTCACCGAAAAATTCCCTCTAAAATCCTCTACACGAGTCACTAGATCATCAGACACTCCCTGCCTGATGGTCCCAAAATACAACCTAAAAATATCAGGTGGATCCAGTTTTCCAGTCTTGGCCTCCAAACTATGGAACTCCCTCGCATCTGACATCAAGTCCATCCAAGTATTCTCCAATTTTAGGAGAAGCGTTATCTCCTGTATACTCAGTAAGAACTAACAGCTGCCTAGCTCCCTAATGTTACATTTTCTTCTAACTCTAGCTACCCTCCAGCCGGGTATAACACGTACCTCTGTTACTGTAACTTCCTCATACCTTCTATTCTCCAGCCATGTACTTCACTTACCTTCTCACTTATCTGCTACTGCCTTCGTCTCCGACTACACTTTGTTACCTATCTGTATTTGATTTTATCATACTGATGTATATACTTTTATCCACTATTTAAAGTGTTTGCCATGCATTTGTAACTGTATACTAAAGCGCCCAGATACCTCTGCGTCAGGCATGCTACATAAATAAAATAAACTAACAAATAAACAAGATACAAGATATGCAAGTAGAAGGCTGTGCAAGCTACAAGTAAGCAAGAGTTGTTTCATTGTGTAGGGTCCCTGATACAACCAGTTAGGGTCACTAGTTCAAAAAAAATGTCAAACGGGTCCATCGGATGCATAATATGCCTGTCAGTACCTTAGGGGCACCACACAAACTGCATTCGCTCAAGCAGTAGGTAGATGATCATAGGAGTGAACGGGAGACATTGACCAGATCCCGACTTCCTTGTGTTAACTAACATAGTCCCCCAAGTCTTTTTGGTGTCTGGACCTTATTTGTGTCAGCAGTGAGGCTTTTTTCAAAGTCTTACTTAAGACAGCAAGTGCCTTTTTAAATTAAAACTCCAGTATGCTACCATTGCTGGAGTAATTCCAAAATACCTAATTTTGACTTGGCTCTGTTTTCTCAGCCAGAAAGTGTCAGATTACAGACTTGTGGCAGCTGTACAATTGTCATTTAGTTGCAGAGCAGTGAAGCCTTTTTACTACCGTGGGAGCCACTTACTTACCAAAAAAGGAGCAAAATGTCTAAACAGATTTTAAAACCCTGTGACGCGACCAATTTTATTTGTGGTCCTTGTTAAGATGGATTTCTAGAACCTGGACTGGTGGACAGATTTTAGGGGGCCGCCCTAGTTATAGTGTACGGGGGAAATCTGAGAGGTTATCAAACCCAATTCAAATTAAGTGTGCAGAGTATTCAAGGCTTAGTCTCAGGAGTAAGTGAGTGGGGTAGGGGTCCGCAATGAGTCCACATAGTGAAGCACAGAATAATTCAACTTAGACAGGCAAAAATACTATATGCATAGGCCCAAAAACACACACTAGAAAAATGAATCAAGCATGTAGAAATATCACACAAAACATATATAGTATCACCTTTAGGTTTGTAGCACTGCATACAATAACAAACTAAAAGAAGGTGCATAATGATGTAGTAGAATGAAACCAATTCACAAGAAGTATGCCCTAAATTTAAAAGTCCAATCCCTATGATGTATGGGGCCTTGTGCCCAAAAGTCACAAAGATTCTTTTTAGGAGAGGGAATGATGTAGGAGGAGTTCTTGTGGTGGTGAAATTGTTCCAGAAGATATTCAACAGGTTACAGGTATGCAAAAATATTATTTCTATCTTTTAGATACCAGCTTTTAGATCAGACTATCAAAAAGCAATGGAATAACAAAAGTGTATTCCAAGTTTTATTCTAAGTAGAACAGGGAGAGGTGAATGCAGTGCAAATACTTACCCCCCCCTGAATCTGATTTTCCTAAGAGACTAGGCAGGTCAATTTGCGGTCGCTGGAGGTAGGTTTTCCCACCTTTGGATCCAGTAGAAGATGCCCAGGTGCAACAGATGCAAGGATTCTTCCGGTCGGTTCCAGGAACAGAGTGCAAACCTTTACGAAGAAGAAATGCAGAAGGGACAGATGAAGACCTCTTCAGGACACATCACCAGGTGGGTGAAGGTGAGCTCCAGTGATGGCTACCGCACACGGGCGACAGCAGGCGTCTTTCCAGTCGCAGTTGACGAAGACCTTCGAGAGAAAGATCCCGTGATGCTGGAAAATTGAAACTTGGCAGGAAGGCGACTTGTGGCACGAGCTGGCGATCAACGAAGTTCCGGCGACTAACACGAACAGCGACGATTCTATCGAGGTAGCCCACTGGAGAGCTGGCCAGTCCATCGGGTGGTCCAGGGACACTTCTGAAGGCTCAGGACGGCTGCATACACGAGAAAGTGGCGAGAAGGGTTGGTCCCACCAGTCCCAGGCTTGAAGCACTGCACAGGGCCTTCCCAGATCAGGTAGTTCATCAAGGCGTCACCGGGCCAAACTCAGGAAGGGATGACAGCCTTCTTCTGGAGTCGTCCACGGGTCTTCCGTTGGCTGCCCTGCTGCACAGGATACTTGGCTCCAACAATCATTGGAAGAAATTGATGCAGGAGTCCTTTTCTTATCTTAAATCCTGGCTGGAAGCAAGTCCTAGCGCACCAATGTTAAGGATCTGTACAATTCCAACAGCCAGCTGTGGCCCAATCAGGGACCACTGTGGGTTTCACTCATGCCAAACACCCAGACTCTCTGGCACCACCGATGTGGAGTGGGACCAAAAAGTCCCACCCACTTCCTGGGCCCCACACACACAAGGCATCCCTAGCCCGCAAAAGTAGCAGCTTTCCCGGGCAAGTGCATGACCTTACATGGGATTTCCTGAAATGAGAAGGTAAGAAGAAGGCCAAACAACAATACGGCCAAAGGACAAGCAAAATATCTTGTGGCACAGCCATTTTACGGAACTAGCCAGTTAGTAGCCAGACACTATAAATGCAAATGTGCACTGTAACATATGATGCAAAAATAGTACACATGTATCTGCTGCCACCAGCTTGTCTTTGGGCACATGTACAAGTAACCAACAAGTCTAAAAGACTAATGTGAAACAAAGGTATCCACACTGCACTGCATTGTAGGATGCTCTGTGCACTGATAAAATACCAGAAAAGGTCAAAAGTAAAAAGACGAAAAGGGAAACAGTTTCCCAATACTGATAGTCTGAAGTACTGATCAGTTTCCCAATGACAAAATCAGCAAAAGGCCAGGGGAGTCCAGCGGACTGCTTCACCTCCCTGTAAAAAGTCTGGAGAGGTCTTAAAATAAAAGCAAAACGTTTCAGGGTCCATAGAATATGGAGGGAAAGTTGACGAAAGAGAAATATTTCCTAAGAGTAAGGATCAGGACCATTCAAACTGGCAGAGGCTATCCAATCATAGATAGCCACTGACCATACATTCTGCCCAGGAACACATCAAGTGTCCCGGATTTGGACTGAGACCAGGCAGTCCAGCCCCCACATCTGGCCCTACAAAGACTCATTTTGCCTGCAAAGCCGCTTTTGCTGGGAAAGGGTATTTCATATATGTCAATTCCAGACCCGAGATGACAGGAAGAAGGCCAAAGCACAATACGGCCAGAGGACGGCGAAAATCTTGTGGCACAGACATTCTAGAGTATATGGTACCCTTTGCAGCATTATGTGGTAAAATGCAAAGGTGCTAGAAAACTGCACAGAGGGGTACACTTCTGTTGTAACAAATAAGTTACATACATTGTAGAGTTAACAAATGGTAATGAATATCATACACTCAAAAATGTAACTAACTTCAGGTGCAGCAGGGCATAGTCTCCAGGCCTGTAGAGACTTAGTACATTACAAAAAAAACAACCCAGCCTGTTGTCGCCAACAGGTAAACCTGTTGCACTCTAGGTGGACCGAAGTCCTACAGTTGGTTGTGCAGTAATGATACACACAGCCAACGCACCATCCAAGTATGCTTTTAAATTAAAGAACAAACAACGCAATACATCAATGAAAACTATTGTATTCAGACTTTAGTGAAATTTTGATGTTGTCCAGGTTACACTCACCATCGTACAGCATAACAGTAAAAATAAAACACAATTTGAAAAATACATTCATGGTCACAATGTTTTATACAAATGCAGAGAAGATGACAACAGACTCTCCTCACACTAGAACGTTTCCCAACTTGTGTCAACCAAAAAGCTCCAGATTAGAACAAAGTTTAGCCAACGCGTTTCGGATTATGAATCCATCATCAGGGCTTGAAGCTGAAAGTTTGTGTCAATTCCTTGTAACATCAAACACAGTTTCATCTGTGTACCTGTAATGTACCAGGTAAACTAAGTACCAGTAATCTTATAACTTAACATTCACATACTGTTACAAAATAAAACACAGACATCCAGTCCCCTATTGAGTTGCTCAGTGAGGTATGCACCATGCATGTTAACGAATGATCTGTCTTAATGGAGTGTATACATTCATGTCATACTGAACTGATGGACCAAAGGTCCATCAAATAATGGACCCTACTTACCCAGATTCTACAGTTGCATGATCTACCAGGGAAGGCTTCCTTGTCACACGCATTCCCTTTGAAAAGAGTGTAGGTAAAAAGAACAGCGAGCTGACTAAGGATCCGGCGTGCAAGTTCCAGACTGGTCAATCTAAACGGGGTTTACCCTGCAAACGGGTGCGCTATTCATCCAGGGGTAGACCGCCGTGTTGTGACATGCAAAGTAACATACACACTGTATCCCTGTAAATTTGTTGCTAGGAACTTTGTGGTTACTTGCATTATGAGTCCAGGATGGGCTGGTGGCAGCGGATTTCACAGTGTTTTCTTTTTTTGTATTCTTGTGCACTTTTGCATTTTATCGCCTAATGAGTCGACCTTAGCTGGTTAAAATCGTACCTGCTATTCGCACCAGTTCATACAAATGGATTACTCTAGATCACCAACTCTACCTTTCACCAGCAGAGTCCGGCAAGGATCCCTCCTCTCCTCAGTGATCTTTAAATGGAACCAATCGGAACCCTCCCCACGTCACACAACACACGCATCCACCAAAACGTAGATGAGACACAGCTTTACCTCTAGACATCCTCCATTGAAGACATACACAGGCTCAAGGCCTTCCTCACATTGATCTTGTTGTCGATGTCCAGTGCTCACCTGAAGCGCAACCCCTTCAAGACTGAATTCCTGCTGCTAACCAACCACACAATACCCAGACGTCCAGACCTGGCTCTATGCTATAAACCATGAGGGCTTCACACCCCAGCTGGCCACTTGTGCCAAGTCCCTTGGGTTTGACATTGACTACAAACACATAGCAAGAAAGACACACACTGCTTTGTAGCAACTTTTTCTCCTGTAGAAAATCAAGCCATTCATTATCAGAAATCAACTTCAGATCTGCTGTCAAAGCCTTTGTCCTCTCCCCACATGGATGCTGGCAATGCCCTTGTTGCTGACTTTCCGTCGACGACCCGGGCACCCTTGAGTTGTGTGCAGAGTGCTGTAGCAGGACTCATCGAAGGACGCTGCAAATGCAACATCACCCAGACTTTCATCGAACGGCACTGGCTCCCGATGCAAGCCTGTATCATCTTCAAATTCTGCTGTATCCTCTCTCTACAAGGCTGTCACCCAGAAGTCCCCAAGCTATCTCACTGAAAAATCCAGCATCTCTGGAGGCCTACGATCCACCAGAAGAAAGGACACGTGCAGACTTGAACTCTGTCGATGCAGTAAGGATAGAACCAAAAGATAAGCCTTCTCTCTCTATGCCCCAAAACTCTAGAACCTCATAGCCGTCAACCTCAGACTCGTCCCCTCGCTTCTACAGTTCCAGAAGGAGCTCAACACCACCCTTTTCAAGGAATGGTTCCTCCCCAACACGTAGGTCCAGTGAGGGGTCAGAAATGAGAGCAGGACACAAAGTTGTATATTCTTATTGTCAGACATTTTATTTAACAGAAATGGGTTGGAAATACGCCTCTCTAGCCCTATGCTAAGGAAGGAGGTTACCTACTTATGAAACTAAAACTAAGAATCAGTCTGTGTCAAGTAGTAACTTAGAAACTATCCTTGTGTCCTAAACATTCTAAACTGACCCTCACAGTAGAAACAAACTAAGAGTACAAGGAGATATTTTTGACATATATTTAGTGGAAAAGTGTTCATAATCCAAACAAAGTTATATCCAAAAAGTGTTTTCCAAGGAGAAACCCTTGGCTCCAAAGGATGTTTCACCTCCCCTGGATTTTTAGTAGGATGGCATAAATGTCTCTTTTAAACAATAGTTTCTTTGTATCACAAGAGTGCATCTCTGTCCAACAATTCCTTGATACTCTTACACTGGATTCAGAAAGTTCATGTTTACACAATATGTTCCACAAAATCCAACCATGCCTTTGTAGCAAAAGTGTTTTTCTTGAACAACAATTTCTTTATATTGGATTCACAAAGTTCTTGTTCTGTAAACTTAAAGGATTGGCTGTCTCCTTTACATATCAGAACATCTTTCATGTACTTTTCAGATTGCCTAGTATACTTCCTTGCCAGGTATTTTATATTGCTGTTAGACTTGGATTGCCTGATATACTCTTCTGCTAGCAATCATCTTATGGGTTCTTCAGATTCCCTGGTGTACTTCCCTGCCAGGTATCTTCCCCAAATGTTAGATTTCTTTACATAGTTTCAAATGCATGGTGTATTTGACTGGCAGGACATCTCTTTATGGCCTTCTTAGATCCTCTGGTATACTCCCTTGCCAGTTATCTGGCCACAATGTGAAGGTCTCTTCACAACTTCAGTCAATTGTCTGGTATACTGCCAGGTATCCTTCTCTGGGATAATACAGGTGCCCTGGTATCCCTGTCCCCAAAATGTCAGCTGCCTGGTGCCTTCTCTTTACCAGGATTTCTTATTGGTTTCACTATTACCTTCAATAGATCACATCAGCATTTACTTTGTTCTGTCCAATGTATTTACGTAGGGTAACACTTGTTTCAGCTCTCCCCCACATTGACTTCTCATGCATATGTAATTGTTCAAGTTTTGTTGCTGCTTTTGTCTTGTCTGTATTCAAATCTTCCTTTTAAACATGGATTTAATGTTAGGTTTTGCCTGTGTTTAAATTATATTGCGTATTGTCCAAAAGATCACTCTCACACAATTCATTCACTTGCTTGCTTGTCGGTACGCCCAGTGGTCACCAATGGTTCTGGGCTGATTCACTGTCAGTTTGTGGTGTGTCCGACAAATTGCGTGCCTCTGCAGTGAAACTTCATCCCTGCATTGGCTTTCAATGCATTGCGAGTGTCTCTTCAGAGTCTGCTGCAGCTCCATGTTCACTCGCCAGCTTCCTCCTGTGGCCTGGACCGGAGACCTTGTTTCCTGACTTGACCGTACCTCGAGGAGCGCTGCTGTGCCTTCTGGTGCTCCCAGTCTTTCAGTTATGCCTGCTGCACCTCTACTTTCCTGCTACGCTGGTATCTGTAATCTGCATTCGCAAGAAGCAGTATGAATGTGCCTATATTCTCTTCTGCGGTTCTCTCCTGTACTGACTTACTGGATACTTTAGTTGCTATTTTTAAATGTCTGGCCAATTCACTTGGAAGGAAACTAGTCTGCACGTTAGTCTTTGGGCTTTGCTTAGTTTGCATTAACTCTTCTCTTCTCTTCTTCGTCGTTTATGGGAGCTGAAGTCCATAGATGCAACTGGATTTCCAAAATGACGTTGCTCAAAAACTGCACAAAGCAGTGTCAGTAACAGAAGATGTTTATGTATGTTGTGAATGTTTGCGGAATACATGGAGTTTTGTCAAGAGTGAAATAAAGGAAGGGGTTTCTGATTTTCACAATAAGGGCACATTGTTGTGTGACAACAAGCCATCATGAACTTGGGTCTTATGGGGTCTTCATCAGGGACAAGGGGGGGAATACTGCGTCTCACCCAATGTAATCATCCCCTCTCCCTTGTAGTTATCCCCTCCCCTTGATCCTCCCTCATATAACCACCCACAGGGTCAGGATCAGGTAACAGCTGCAGTCCCCTGGCCATATGGGAGGAGGCCACCACTGGGGAATCAGTGATGAGTCTGTCAGATTCATCACAGTCCACACAGCTTCCACTACCCACCCTAACCTTAGACTGGGTGATCTGCTCCCCACTTTTACCTCCTCCCGATTGCTTGTAGATCCCTTGCTACCAAACTGCCTGCCCTCCCCGTGAGCTTCCTGCTCCCTTTTTTTTCTGCTCCCCTCACCATGTTCCCTCTATAATTGTAGTGTGCTCTCGTGCTTCCCCAGCCTAGGTCCATGCTCAATTAATACCCCAATAATAATAATAATAAAAGGTCAACCATTTTGGCCACTGTAGTCAAATACCTCATGGTACAAAAGAAGAGGTGCACAGGAGTACTACTAAATACAGTGCCCCTGCCACCAGTCCTTCTAGGCTACACTGTATATAGGGGACAAACATGTCCCCGGATGGACAGTAGTGCAGATAGGTAGTAATGCTACACAATAGACATCTTTTTTTTAATTAGATTTTTTATTTGTTTATGGTTAACCTTTACAAAATGTTATGTACAAACCAATAGAACATACATACCATGTTTCTGACAATGTGTCAGACATTAGTTCTAGCGATATTTCTAACAATTCTACTCCCAATATTTATAGAAAACAGTTCATTTCACAACAATTTAAAACCATATACAACATTTCACTGTAATAATTCATAATATCCAGCTAACATCTTTCCTACAATGCCAGAAAAACATTGCAAACACATATCATTAAAACTTAAACATTAAAATTCAAATTCACTTGTTAAGGTAGGTGCACTGTCTCTTCAGTTAATTTCATCTAAGTCATAAGAGTTTGTGTTTAAATTCTACTTTTATGGTGAACAAAAGCGGCTCTTCAATTATTTACATTTACGTCTTTCAATTTGCATATATCCATCAGAAACCTTACTATCGCAATCTGCAGGTTTACCCTCTTACGATGCAACTTATTAATCCACAGAACATTTAAATCAACACACTCAGTATTGGGGACATATTTAGTGAAACGTCTGATGCGTTCAGATCATAGAACTACACATTCTGTTAACAAATGCCTTAATGTTTCAGTGATATCCTCCTGATTACAGAATCTACGAGGAGAGGGGTTCTCGATCTTTCGTTCTCTAATATCTTTGATTTCTCCTGTCTCCAGCATGTTAAACCTAAAGCGCATGAAATCCTGTCTCCATGATTTATCTGGAAATTTGGAAAGATAAGGTCCGATTGTACCAATTCTTTTATGGTGAGAAACCACATGACCATATAATTTATATTTAAGTACCCGCCCCACCGTGTTATTCCAATCTTTAAACTAAAGTCGTTTCTTTTACTTTATGGGGATTGGGTATTAACAGCTCTCGTGGAACTCCCAAATTATCCAGGATTTTGTGACATTCATATTCAATTCTGCTTAGTTAAGTAGAGACAGGAGAACCATTACACAAGCCATTCCTCATGATTTCACTTAATGTGGTTTCCTTGCATGAGATCAACTTTCTGTAAAGGGAAATTCGACGCCATTCTACAATGCCTGCCAAGGTAAAAAGGCCAAGCTCATATCGCATAGCGGGTAGGGGAACACATTTCGGTAGACATCTAAGATTTTAGAATCCTCGACTCTTATCTAAATAGTTCCTCTCTACACCAAAGAGGTGCGAATTCCAGACCATAACAGAACTGAGCAATGGACTTGCTTTTATAGAGACGCAAGCACAGTAAGAGGGAGAATTTCCCAAATTTTAAGTCCGTTTTTCTTAGTTGCACAATGATGGGGACCACTTTCCTTTCCAGGAATTCTCGATAGTTGAACTTTTTCTTGTCTCCAAAAATGGGATAACCTAGGTATCTGATAACAGGCCCGACAGTTAATTTCTCTTGTTTTAAAAGCCAGGTGTATTTGACAGGACTTCTTCTCTCTGTCAGTCTCATAATAACAGTTTTCCTATTGTTTATAGTTAGTGAATTGGCCATTGTGTAATCTCTGAAGGTACATAGAAGTCGTTGCAGACCTATTGGAGTATGATTGAACAACATATCCGCATATGCCGTCCAGCATACCTTCTTCCCTTCCACCATAGGGGAGGCAAAGGCTGCTTTCTCCAGGATTGGGCCGACATCCGCAATATAAAGATTAAAGATTGTGGGAGCAAATATACATCCCTGTCAGAGGCCATTTAGAACACAAAAGGATTGGGGTAAAGCTCCCAACTATTCAATAGAATTTTAATTCCAGAACCTTCGTGAAGATGATAAAGAATTGATAGTAGATGGACAGACATCCCAAGGAAGAGGAGTTTTCTCCAAAATATGGTTCTATCAACAAGGTCAAAAGCTAATGTCAGATCCATTGAGGCAACATATATCGGTAGAGACCCCTGCCTCTACGGTTTCTCTTGCATGATATTTAGGAGAAGGCCTCCCACATTACACCTAAAACAAAACTGAAAAATAGAAAGAGGATGGTTTAAATCCATCCATTCTTGAATGTGCCCCAAAACCAACCCGGTAAAAATCTTTGAATCTGCATCTAGGAGGGCGATAGGTCTGTAGTTGGAAGGACAGCCCCTATAGCCCTTCTTATAGATGGGCACAATATACGATAAATGCCAACTGTCAGGTATAGTTTTGGTCAAAATTATATCTTTAAACAGAACGTACAAGATTTTGGCCCATAAATCAGGATTTCCTTTCAGGACAGCATTTACCAAACAGTTAGGGCCGGGGGCACGAGAGGAGGATGCTCAGAAAATCAAGTCTTTAATGTCTACCTGCGTAAAATCATTACGCCACGAGGAGTGGCGAATATGGGTGGGTAGGGACCATTCCAATTTAGAGGGGAGTATAGTGTACCAAAGTACCCTTGCCATGATTCAGCTGAGATGGTGACTGTTTGGATCCTAATATGGAACTCGGGCCCTCTATTAATCAGGGCCCAGAATCTCCGAGCTGTAGAGTCAGATAACGCTCATAGCATTTCCTCAACATCCCTTTGATACAGAGAAGCACGAAGATTCTTTAGCCGAGTCTTCCGTTTACTTTTTACCCTTTTGGTCAAATCTAATTTAGCGTCCTTAAGAAGGGATGATTTACGGATGAATCTGGGTTCATTATTCCATCCATTGTTCATCTCCTTCACAAAAGGTATCTCTATGTTTGGCGTTTACCATTTTTATTTTCCTTAAGCCAGAAACCTTCTCCATAAACGTTTCCACATAGTGGTCGAATACATTATGGGTATATTTAGTTAGCTTCTTACTAAGATCAGAAGTATTAAAATCGTGCAAAAATAGCATGTTTACCTTTGTCACATTTCCCTTGTGCCATGAGATCCTATTGCAGGGTCGATTGATAATGTCAGAGGGAAGTGAAGGAATTTAGTAGCAAACAACTCTGAGAAAATACGTTCTCAAGATTTTGTGGTCGCTCTTCAGAGTAGAGATTAAGGGAAATGATTTTACTGTATCAAATACATTTCTAGACACAAATACATAGTCAATGGTCGACACCAATACTCCATGTGAAGGAATCACTGGTTGCTGCTAATAGCTCATTTATACAATACAAACCCCATTCTCTAAAAGAATGATACCATCTCTCTCCCTGTAATCTTTTCCTTGACAGTCCTCTCTGGGCATTGTCATGAGGATTCAATGTATTTGCATCTTTTGTACTTCTGTCTGCGGAGGCGTCCCCCCTTTTTTTTTTATATCAAGCTCTGAATTTAAATACCCTGCAACAATAATATTCTATTAAAGGCATAATTCCTGACACTCAAGGATAACAGCATCTATGAGTGCCAAGGCCTCCTTCAGGTTATTAGGAGCCAGTATATATTAATAATCAAGAGATGCAAGGAAGAGTGGCCCGGATGAAGCTTTAGTGGAACCGCAATGCACCCTCTGAAAATATTAAATCAGTTCCCCCTTAATGTTTGTTCTAATTGCAATCAGCAGACCCCCTGACTCTCTTTCTTTAGAGTTTTTTTGTGGTCAGTTCTTGAAACATCCTGTAACCATCAAACGAAAGCTGTGGTTGCCCACGTTTCTTGGATGCATAAAAATGAGCATCCCGCAAGTATGGAGCACAATTCCAAAGAAGTCCTTAAGAAACATGGTCCTCTAGAGTTCCAGGACAACAAATTAATTTCTGGGGGATGCTAAGAGGTCTCTAAGTCCCTGTAATTTGGAGATTGATTCTCGTAAGGTCAGGGCTAACCATCTTAGGACAGGGTCGTAACTAGACCCTAAGGACTGATGAGGTTCCTTATATTTTTCCATAGTGGCAACATTCGTTCCTCTCAAGTCCTGCAGTGGCCCCTCCCCCCTCGGGGTAAAAAATCCTTGACAGTAGTTTAGCTAGTCATACCCATATTTATTGAATGAATCTGCTTCAGAAAGTACAAATTCATAGAGGGTACGCGAGTAGAAGACTATCCGGACGTAAACAAATCTCTCTGGGTGGATATAGTCCACTAATTTTATATTTCCTGATGCAACAAGAGAGAGGCGAGGGATTTCACTAAACAATGACACAATCCTCCATCGATTCAGGGAGTAAGGACCCCCATAAATAAAAAAAAGTGAAATGTGACACTCGGATCGTCAAGATAATGTGGTTGCCTCCACAACACATCCTGAGATTCTCTGTTATGGGTAGTTTTCTATTTATCTCTACATCCATTTTGAGTTCCCCCCAACTTCCAGTATCACCATCTCACCCCACCACGATTCCTTCCTCCCTTTCCATATTGTCAGCATAACTTCTGTCAGTTTTAGCATTACCAGATAAATTAGCACTGGGCCCTCCCCTGCTAATTTCCTGAACTGGGATCTCCATTTGAGCCCCGGTTTGAGACCCCATACGAGATGGCATAATAATGACCTGCACATTAGTGTTAATAGGTGCATTACTGGCATGAATCGCTTTCATCTGAGGTTCCCGATCATCCTCTTCCATGGACCAGGAAACATGTTTTGGGGGGTGAGGAGGGGGCTCTGATTTCACTGTCCATCGTGTTGAGGGTGGGCGGATCGTGTTGAGGGTGGGCGGCCCGATTCCTCTTATAGGTGAGTGGGGCTCAATATCTACTCCCTCAATGAATCCCTAAAGGGTTGTAAATGCTGTAATAAGCCACATTTGGAGGGAAATTGAGCAGTGATTGTTGAACAAAAATGTGTATGTCCTCAGTAGAAAGAATTTTGGTGGTGCCTGCTTCGTGATCAGCAACCGCCTTCCCCTGACCATTAAGGTCTCCCTGTCCGGAGACCCTACCACTCGATATATCTGTCAGGGTAGAGGAACAATCTTGTTCTGCAGTTGGAATCTTAACATTGGAGTTACTTGTTATCAAGGGGTCCTTAGAGCTAATCGGGGGTAAATTCTCAATATTCTTAATTTATTTTTTCTTTTTTTATTTGTGTGTCTCCCAAGGGGACTTTACAATAAGAAAAGTCTATGTCTACGTTTCGAATGTCTTAGCAGGGCGGTATCCTAGTTATTTTAGCAAATGCATTGTGTGCTCCAAAATATTTACTGTTGCTAGTAACCAGGTTGTTCGGTCTCCTCCAATTAATCTACACCACCATTTTTCTTCGTCCCACCTGCGTTCTTCCGCTAGTAGGTGGTTTAGGTACTTGTGTCTGAGTTGATGATTTTTGGGGCACGACGTGAGAAGGTGGCGGATTGACTCAATATGGTTGTCACACAAGCAGCATTTGTTTGTTTTTGAAAGCCCTCTAATGGCGCGGATTTCATTTGTGTCCAGAAGATTGAGCCTTATTCTCAGTAGAGAGTTTCGAGCCGCCCTGCTTGGAATTTTTTTTATGTAACTCATTGGATCATTTAAGTTACTAAATGGTTGCAGCAATTTGTTTTTTGTAGATGTCTCTTGTGTTTCGATCCAGTCAGAGTTTTTCAATTTTTTGGTTACTCTTGATGGGTTTGTGATGAGGTCGTCTTCGGAGCAGGCAACTGACTCCAATAAGGCCCTGTTGGCCATTTTCCAGTCAGATAATATTTTCACTCTGTCTGCTTGTATTTCTTTGTTTAGCAGACCATAGAGTTCTTTTCCTTCCTCTGAGATGCATTTTCGGTATAAACGCAAGCCATTTATGTTTACTGTTGCCGAGAGTGATAGGAGGCTTAGTTCCCGCCGTATGGCTGCCACTGAGGTGGATTGTGGGAGGGACAAGACCGCTTTCCAGAAGTGCCCTTCTAGTTTTAGCCAGAGTTTCTTTGGTAATAGGGGCATTGTCTCTGCTCCGTAGGTGATTGACGGGATGACTTTTTTCTTATAAAATTAGATAACAGGGATGGTTGAAAATTTCCCAAATTTCCTGTCAATCGCCTTGCCCTGTGCGGTCAGCTTTTTTATTTTGTTTTCGAGATTTTGTAGCATCGATGCGTCCTTATTCGTGCTGTCCATTATCACACCCAGGTATTTATATTCGGTTACTTTTTCAATTTCTGTATCCTCTAAAAACCATCTAAATGTCTCTTGTCTTTTTTTCTTGGGTCCCCCCTCTAAGACCATTATTTTGGTTTTGTCTTTGTTTATTTTCAAGTTGTTTTCTGAGGTATAGAGGAGCAGGTTCGTTAGCTGTCTCTGGAGGCCGATTTGGGTTTGATCACACAGAATGAGATCATCAGCATACAAAAGACGACTAATTTTGACTGGTCCCAGAGATGGCAGAAAAGAGCGGGAGAGATCTTTTTCCCCATAGTGACCTATGTATGCCAGGAACAGTGCTGGGGCCAGTGAGCAGCCTTGTTTCACCCCTCTGCCCGTTTTGATTAGTGACGTATCCGAGTGTAGTGCTTTTATTGGCTGGGGGATCTCTTGGGGGCAGCGCCATTTCTCCAATTTGTCCCTAAGTCGAAGGCCTGGGAAAGGTCGATGAAGGCCAGAAAAGTTCGAGATTTTCTCTCCAGGGCTTTGCTTTTGAGAGTACTGATGGAAAGGATGTTTGCAGCCGTGCCCGCGTGTCTTTTGAAGCCTGTTTGGAAAATGTCGTTGCAGGGCGCCGTCTTTGCCCAGGTTTGGAATCTTTTCAGGATCAAACTCCCAAAGATTTTGCCAATACAGTCCAGGAGAGCTATGGGGCGGTAGTTAGATGGATCTGTGATGTCGCCCTTCTTGAAGATGGGAACGATAATAGCTTTTGTACAGGAGGGTGGTATAGCTTTCTGTAGCGCACAGTTCCTAAAGTAGTTCTTTAGGAGTAGAGCCCATTCCACTGGATTAGCTTTCAAGTCTATGTTAAGTATGAGCCAGTTTCTAATCCCCACAGGCCTCAAGGCAGCTTCCGGCGCAGAAAGAGGTTGGAAAAGAGAGGAAAAGTGGTCAATCCATTTTTGTTCTGCCATGGAGTTTAGGCTTGAGTTGATCGACGGTGAAGCTGTTTTTAAAAAAGAGCCCAAAATTCCTTCGTTTTGTTTCCGCAGATTACTTTCAGCATGTTTTCAGCATCTTGTTGGTAAAGTAGGTGTCGTCGGTTTTTTACCCAGTTACGGTAAGTTTTTATTGCCACCAACAGTTCATCTTTGGCATTAGGAAGTTTGCCAAGTTTTCTTTCCGTTCTACAAAGCTCTTGTCTTTTTTCTACCAGGGTTGCGTCGTAGGAATGTTTAGGAGCGTTGGAGAGTTTCGATGAGGTTTTTTTTTTCCACTGTGAACTGGAAAAGAAGCGGTACATAGTCCAGGTTTGCGTTTTTTTTTCTGTCCATCCACCTGAGGTGTACCTTGCGGTTAATTTCCTAACTGAGTCGACTGTTAGTTTTAGGTGGTTTCCTCGTGCGTTTGGTTCCACCCTCAAGGTGTACCGGGCCGGAGGAATGAAGGAGTGGAGCAGGGTCGTTTTTTGTTGGTGGTGATCACTGTTTTTAGTTTTAAGTACTTCAAAATTTGACACCTTTCCCAGAAGCCGGCGGGACACGTAGATGTAGTCAATGGTTGCGTGTGAAGGGCCTTGCTCCCACGTAGGTAGGCGATCCGTTTTTATGAAGGTTGAGTCAAGGTTTACAAATTTTCTTGAAGCCATTAGAGATAGCCATTGGCGCCCTCGATTAGCGGCTGGAGTCAGAGGTTGTTTTTTTACCCTTCTTTTTTGTTGAATCCTGGCAATGAGCGTTGAGGTCGCCACAGATAATGATAGATGATATCTGGTGTATAGATTGAATTTCGTCCAGGGTTTTAGCCGCCGGGTTCCAGTAAGTGTTCACTATAGCTATTTGCGAATCCCCTGAAGTCTTCGGCTCCGCCCATTCCATGAGGATCGCCTGGATTGATAAGTTTGATAGTATGTCTTTTAGCTTCAAACCAATTCCTAGCCTACAGGCTACGAGCAGACCAGAAGTGGGGCGGCCAAGAAGACCTTTGTTGGCAGGGGCTATGTTGATCTCATACCCATCCAGGATCGGTGTCTTACATAACCAGGTCTCTTGTAGACAGATAATAATATTCTTAATGTTTCTGATAAAGAACTGCTGGATACCCCCTCTCTCTGTTTGCCCCACACCTTTTGTTTCATCGCTTTTTGTGGAGGTATTTTTGTAATTTTTTTTTATTTTTATTTCTTTTCTCTTTTTTCCCTTTATGATTCATGGCCTCTGTAAGACACATGAGGAACAGGGTGCCCCTGTGATAGTAGCCTTAAGGACTAACTAGTGTTGCATAAAAGAAAGGAGTTAAGAAAGTGGGTAAGGTTAAAAAGACCATCAATCCCAAAAAATTAGGTCAGGATCACACAAAGAATCAACAGATATTCCAGGGGTGCCTGTGGCTTTAGAAAAGACAACTAACACAAACACTAATTTTCATAAAACGAGAAAATAAATATGTTTCTAAGATATAGTTTGGCAACATGTAACAAAGAAATTCAAAGAGCACAGGAAGAATCACATGAAATTAGCTTTGGAATACCTGTGTTGGTCTCTGTCGTCCCTGGTGTGGCCTGTGGATTTAAGTGTTCTCGAACCATCTTCTGCAAAGATCTCATGAAAACAGATATCAATCTGTCTATGTAGCTCGGATTGTTGCTGCACGCAGACTTAAGAATCATCAATGTACCTACAATAAAAATGTTTTTTTTCTTTTAAAAGAGACAAATCAGTACTTTTTCTATAGTGAAATGTTATCAAAAATGCTTCATATCAAAGAGGTTCATGATATTTTATAGAAAGATATTAATTACACCCTTGAATAGGTACAATTTAACCAATCCCAAATAAGGAAGGCCTATTCTGGAGGGCACTGTGGCAATAAAGGTAATAAAAGGGCCTGGATGGAACAATAGGTTAATGATAAATACATAGACATGTTCACTCAATCCCAAAATACATTTTAAAATCAAAATAACCCTTCCTGGTCTGGCACTACACGTTAGATTTGAGGTGATAATTGATGTTGGCTACACTAAGAGTCACTTGTTCTGGAAATAAAATAACTTTTACACTGATCACAAAACAGTGGTGCAGCGACAATGTGATTCAACATTCACACTAAGTGAAATTGTAACAAAACAGCTTCTAAACAGTTGCACTGCTCTGAAAGAATTTGAGTCCTCTTGGGACAAGGTAAACTTTGCTTGGTCATTTAATATGCTGATGCCCAGTAATTGCAGCATGATTATGTCAAACGGAGGGCATGAGCGTGGTTGAAGTTTCACCATCAATAGCAACTAACAGGATAGTCTTGAAATACCACTGTTCTAGACAGAAACAAAAAAAAGCAAGATAAGCAAGTGCAAACATGAACCCTCTATTCTCATAAACAAGGCCCTATAGGATTCAACCTTGGACTATTGTGCTGAATAATTAAAGAAAAAGTGCATCTTTCCTGGTTAGTGTGTTCTACAACAGCCCACCCTGCCAAGTGACAAATAGGCAATTCCCAAAGTGAAATTACAAAATTACATCTGTCTACACAGATCACTATGGGGCGGGGGTGGTGTTGGGGGGGGGGTTTGTGAAGGACATTTGCCATTTAAAGAAAGCTTCCCAAATGTGTACAATTGTGAGCGTGTTTTATTGCGAGAACCTAGTTGGTCTCTGAGTTTGCATGAGCTGACTTAGCAAACGGTCCATTTCAGCATTAATCCATACTGAAGCAATTCTTTTGTAGTCAGAAGCGCACCCGAAGTGCACCAAAGTGTACTGTTCTGCTGGATGCGCTGTCCGTGGCTCCCTGGAATTGTCTCTGTCTCCGTCCTCAAGAGGAAGGATATCTTTGCTGAAATCCGGCGGTCGTTTGGAGTTACTACCTTGAGAGGATTCGTTCTCCATCTCAAAGTCGTACTCGGGCCCCACCCACCATCTCCCATCAAACGTATAACTTCTAATGCTCATGCGCGCAGCCGAAGTGCACTGTTCTGCTGTTCGGCAGTGCGCGTTGCGGCTACTTTCTTGGATTTTCCTTCCCTATTGATCAATTTTGTACGTTGGGTAATTCAGAGTGCCTTACAGCTAACATCACTTTCTCAAACCTGCATCTACGCAACAATGAATGCGACTGTTTTGTGTTTTTTTGCGATACTGATTTAAATTACGATGCGCTAGGGCTCATTAAAGTTGTTGATTGTGTACTGTTAATGTCTTAAAACTACCAGTGCACGCAGCAAACTTTGTATTTACAGAACAGCGTTCAATCAAGCACCAACTCATTGAATGTTTTCTGTTCCCTTGATGAGTCTTCAACGCTAAGCTTGTCCTATTAACTGTTACTGCAAGCCTCCACCTGCATTCGACATTGTGGAAGTTCCCTCCACCTACCAGCATCTGGTGTTTGAATTTTGCATTAGTATTTCGAGCCGAACTAGCTGTAAGTAGGGGAGGATTGTCACTAAACATTATTGGGGCAGTCTGTAAAGGCAAAAGCTGCGCATGCTTAGCCAATGCAAGAAAACATCCTCAAGCTCTTTCCAAAGTACCAACAAGTTGAAGTTGTCATTGCTGTGATTCTTTACTGCTCCACCATAGGTTATGCTTGGATTGGTTCATTAGTACGCCTTTAGTTTGATACCCTGAATTGATCATCTAACTCTTGCTTTGAATACTTAAGTAATCATCATGGCGTGGGCTTGCGTAGTAGGCGCATGTGTATTGAGTAAACTCCCCTGGCTATTGCTCCAAATACTCCTGTCTTGCCCGATCACCCCACAAGTCACGATGATAATATAAGTGGAGTGCATAAAAGCGCACTTCACGAAGCGCTCCCCCCTGAATCGTCCGCCTCCAATATAGGAGGTGTCTCGTGTTCTAGACAATGCATGGAACTTGAACCACGGGTGGGGCCTGTGCTCACCCATCTGCCAAGTGGTGTATCAAACAAATTAACTCATTCATTCCCCTTCACGATGCCCACGATATTGAGTTTGTTTTCCATCCCTTATTTGCCCAGAACATCGCAAATGCTATTAGCACTAGTTTACCTTCGCATTCACCTGATCTCCTCTGCAAATCAATATCAGATGTATCCATGTTAGCCACCGCTGTTTTGGCTGAACTGCGAAAAAGTGTGCGGCTTTACTAGGACCATCAACACCGGTTACTGCACCCCGTGGGGGCTTTGATGAAGTACACATCTTTAACGAGAGGCATTCCCACGCCAAGGCACTGCACGACTCTCATATACCGGACACTCCACACATTAGGAATACACTTAACCCTACAGAGAGTTCTCCCATTTCGAACTCCAGGATTGATATGGAGGAAAGCATTAGCCACGACATTGCTCACAATGATTACCAGAACTGCACTATCCCATCTCATTCTATCCATACTGGTCATGAACGTCAAGTAAATGCTGCGTTGGTGGATCCAATGATCTCTCACAACCTTAATAACCAAGATTATGCGTTTCCTGTGCTAACACGAATACTAAACCTGTTGGACAAGGGCCATGAAGTCACTCATTTGGAGTTGAGGGACATACAGACATCTATCTCTGACATATTGGCTAACCTTAAACTAGAAGAAGGCTTTATATGTGCTGAGGAATTATTTATTGCAACAACTACATCACATGCTGCGTCCTTGTCTAAGTCTGCTTTGCCGTCCAAGGCTTCTCAAACTATACCAAACAATACTTTTCCTAGTCTACCTCAAAATCGCAACGAATCAGTTTGCAACCTCCCTAAATCCTATGCCCAAGTCCTCACTGCCTCTACTTCTGCCCACTGTGTTACACAGTGCAACGAAGTTAGGGACTTATGGTATAATGTGCTATCTAATTCTGCTAAAATTGGCGAAATTGAAAATCTAGTTAAAACTACAAAGGTTCCGATTACCCCCACAAAGCCAATAGTGCTTTGCAATCAGACTATCGTTGCTGAAATTGTCACCCCCATGATTCATTTGGATAGTCCCTCCGTTCTTACAGAACTGATTGACCAAGAGGCACTACCATCCGGGTCAAGCGAAACAGAGGGGGAGGGTATTTGTGACGTCGGTGCGCACATCTCATTAAAACACTTCTTGTCGCGCAAAACTAGACGGCTCCAAAACAGAGCTATCAAAAGACTAGCCAATAAAAAACTCCAAAAGGGCTGAGGTTGCCAAAAAATAAAAAAATAAAATCCTGCCCAAAATTAAAACTCACAACGCGCACATTCAAAATCTTTCTCATTTGTCAAATGAGGACGGTTTCCTTGATTTAAAACAGTTATACGAGGAAAGTCGTCTTGCATCTTGAGACATTGATAAATAACGCATGGGAATGCTGCATGAGTGGTGGGCATCTGAACTCCGAAACCCCTCTTCCCACCCTGGCGATATTAACCCTCACGTCATGCTCCATTGGCACTCCCACGCACTTTTCCTACCAAGCAGACTAAACTGTGGTTGTCCTTTCCAACAACGACAATACAAAGGGTGGGTTGCAATCGTGAACCGATTGCGTTATCTAATAATGCCACTCCCAATCTGCTATCATCTTCCGCTGCAAACTCAATAGCGGCGCCGTCTATTAATCCTTTGACCAGTGTGTTTCTGTCCTCTCCTAAAGCAACGGACTCCAGTCCCTACACTCATGGTACTGTCCCTGAGTCAATTCCACAAACAGTTGGTGGCAATACCACCCACGAAGCCCACTCACTGGAGAATGTCAAAACTAACTTCACTTCAGAAACCATCAATTCAATTGGATGGGTGAGTGACCCTTCCATTAATCGTAACCGCAAAATCAATCGAGCCTTTATTCTGCATGCTTTCAACTACATACTGCCTTGGAGAATTCTGAATTCGGGCGACCTGGACTGGATAACTCTCAACACCACAAATAATTATCGCATAATTTCACAATTTCACTCCTCTATTATTGCTAAATTGGTTTGGGAGTAACATACTGATTTAATGCAAGTAGGCCTAACACCTCACTTGTTTCTATCAAATAGTGAAGCCTCTGAATTCATTGCCTTTCAGGAGTAAGTTAGTCCTCCTGCTTTGTCCATCCTTAAAATGAACACAAATGCTGAAATGCCCCACAAATCTACCATGGCACAGCTTGCATCACTATCCAAAGTCATAAAAGACTGGTCATGGTTGGAGCCCCTGGCAAAAAGTATGGTCACCAAAAGTGAACCAACCTTACCATAGCCAACCAGCCTTCACAATCAGTTCATGGAATTCCTGCGGGTTCATCAATCTGTCATCTTGGCTTAACTCCAGGTCGAGGGCCACCGATTTCTCGATTCTCTTTTGTAAAGAAACCATGAACCTTAATAGATTCCATATTAATGGCTATACATCTTACTCTGTCCCAGCCAATATGGGACTGCATGGCAGGCCGTATGGAGGTTTAGCCATCCTCCTTAATAACCACATGAAAATTTCATCGAGATTGGTGGAGGTTTACGACATTTTACCCGTCCAGGCTTCTTTACCGCATGATGTTACAACAACCTTAATCATAATATCTTTGTATTGGAACCCGGCTCGATGAACTCTTGAACAAATGTTTGTAACTTAGAATGTGATTTTCGAAGAAGCATTTGTGCACAACCCAAATTATAAGATTCTTGTGGGTGGTGATTTCAACTCCTTGTGTACTCCCAATTCGATCGATCAAGCATATAACTGACTCGGACGGTGAGCCCCTCTCCAAACGAAGAGGCACACAGTGTCTTGAGTTTTTTGCTCAGTGGGAATTACTCTTTCTAGATAAACCTTTTAATGACGTTCCCTTTACTTGGGAGAGTGGGCCAAAAAAAAAAAAAATAGAAAAAAAATCACTGATTTTTTTGCAGTCTCAAACCTCATCAAGGCATGCAACCCACTTCCTACTATTGCCCAAGTCTAGGTGATTATCTAGTTATATCCCTTTTCATTAATTCAGAATGTCACCTTCTTCACATTGATGAAAATGCTGCACATGTAGAAATAGATTGTTTTGTTGTTTCAATACGATGGCATCCAACCTTCTGCAAGAAGCAAAATACCATAATTCAGAAGGTAACCATGTGTCAACTAACCTTGGTTACGAAGGGTAAAACCTTGCAATCCTTAGAAGATCGCAGCACTCTTAATTAAGTGCTTCACTGACTTCTTGTAAAGTATAAGAGTCTGAAATCTCGCCATCCCCACGGTTTCAATCGCAAAATTTGTTCTTTGAAACAGGAAAAAAATAAGCAGTTAAGAGATTTACAACGTGTTAAGCTATCCAGTGAGAACTATACCCTGAAAAAGAAACAGATCGCCAACTCCTACAGGAATAAAGCTTTTAAACATCATTTGCACAACTATGATAATCAAAAAATCTTAGCCTACCTATGTATGAACAATAGAAGATCTGTCTGGGCAGAGCTTAGAAAAATCTACTTCGCATGCATCTTTTGAAACGTCTATTTCAGCTGATGTATGGACTTCCTATTTAATCACAGTCTTAGGATCTCTCACAAGGTTTGTCCCTGGTCTCTAACTGATGTTCAATGGGCTATTTCAAAAATGAACCACTCAAAAGCCCCCGGCCCAGACGGCATTCCACCTTGTGTTTTTAAACAAGATCCCAGTCTGTGGGCCCAAATCTTGAAGACCAAATTGGAAAACATTTTTCGCTCCGATAACCTCCTTGCTACGTGACTCACAGCCATAATTGTTCCCATTTATAAAAAAAGGTAACCCGGCTAATTTTTGTCCGATTTCGCTCTTGGACGCTCAGCAAAAGTGTTTGCCATTCTAATATTGAGCGAAATAGAGACCTATATATTAAACAACAAAGTGCTATCACGTTATATGATATGATATGATAGTTTATTTATATAGCGCCTATACACAATGTGTTTCAAAGAACTTCATGGCAAGGGAAAAAACAATGACATTCTTATAAGCCATGAACAGTAAGGATGTGAAATTAACTATCGTACTCGGCCTGACGACATTTCAGGAAGGGAGGGAGAGACTGGGAAGGAAATGGAAACAGACAGGCGACTACCGTACTAGGCCTGACGACATTTCTGGTAGAGCCGGAAAAAACAAGAGGTGAGGGGTACAGAAAGGTAGGGGAGGAACAAAACAAGCGACTATCATATTAGGCCTGATGACATTTCAGATAGTGCTGGGGGGGGGGGGGGGGTGGGGAGGAGAAAAACAGTAAGGGGAGGGAGGAGGTTACAGACGAGGTTGCTATCATACTAGGTCCAGGGACAATTCTGATAGATTAAGTGCATAGAAGAAAGTATGGGGAGGAGATAGGAAAAGGAAGAAGGGAAAGGAGGCGAGAACAGAGTTAGCAGTCAAAAGAGTGGAGAAGCAAGAGGGGAGAGTGAATACAATTATCAGGTTGGTTTCTGTAAGCGAATGGGAACAGCGTTAAATGCTACTATCTTAGCCTACATTTTGCATAGATCATAAATGACGAATACTGGCCCTGTCTATATGGCATCACTGGATTTATCATCTGCATCGGATTGTATTATTCTTAACATCATATGGGCTAAAATGATGAGTTTTTGCTTTCCCTTGCAGCTAATCTCTCTAATCTCCACACCAACACGAGTTATAAGAGTGAACAAACAGGGAGTCTTGACCAGCCCTATTGCAACATGCGTGCAGGTTAAGCAGGGGTGCAACTTAGCAGCTACCCTGTTTAACCTCTACCTTTGTGATATGGACAAGCTATGGGATTTAAAAGTCACCTTCCCTGTGAGACTGGACAAGATAAGCCTTAATTGGCTAGCATTCGTGGACGATATATTGTTGTTCGATCGAACTCCATTTGGTCTGCAGGCTAAACTACATCTTTTTGCACAATATGCACACAGTTTAAATCTTCTCTCTAATGCCAGCAAGTCAAGGATTATCTTCAACAATTTAAAATGAAAGGTGTCCTTGTTAGACAAGATTGTATGCAGTACCCTTTGGGTGCACTACAACAACCCTGACCTCCTGGCAATAGGAACCCAACCTTTGGTATAAGTCTGTACTACACAAGTTGGTAGCGTGATTGAGCAGCCAGGCTTATTTCAAGAGGGGTCAATGTGAGCTCTAGGGGAGTTACACAGAGATTCACAGTGACAGGTATTCAAATACAATCTTACACACAAGGTTTCTTGAATAAACAATTATTAATTTACATCAGTCAGCTAGAGTAAGCCTTCTTCAGAAGGGAGCAGTATCAAAGCAACACACAAATACACTTCGAAACAACACACTCTTAATATCTCTAAATCAGTAAGTACCCTTTTGGGATGGCCCACAGACACAACCTACACCCTCAGGCTCTTTAATAGCTAGGGTGCTGGGGACATTAATATAGCACTGTTGCATTTAGAATCATTTAAGAGCAAGTCAAAGAAAAGGGTTATTAGAACATACAAGAGACCACAAATATTCTTAAGCAGGCAAATACTTTCAGATCCCCCAATAAGAGTCATTCAGTGGAACAGGCTAAGCCAAAGTTAATGGGCAAAAGTCTATATGAGCTGAAGCACTACTTTGCAGCTAAGTAGAAAAGTCTTAGCACAATGTTTCAGAAGTCTTTGAAGAAAAAGAAGACTCAATGTAGGGCCACAAGCTGTTAAGACTTGTGAGTAGTAGAAGATGCAAGCAACTCTACAGCAAGAGGTAAGTTCTCTCAGACTTTTACAGTACCGTTGTAGTCAATTTCACTTTACTGCTCTGGGAAACAGTAGTTTATCCAGAGAGAAGGTATTTAAACCTTGGGAAATCCGAAAAACGTCCCTGTGTCACTGCACTGAAGGTGCTGTGTGACACAATGTAAAAGATGATGCCTATGGAGTTTGTCCGATTCCAAAACCAAAAGAAACAGTGTACAAAATCACATTAAAATTCACGAGAGAGTGGGAAAAAGGGTCTCGCTCTCACCAGGTTAAAAAAACCAAGTCCACAAAATCCAGCAAAGTTGCGGTCTCTAAGGTGGAGGGAATTCACACATTTCTGAGAATTCTCCCCAACAGTCCTCATACAATTGGTCTATTGACGATCTTCCAATTCAACGCGCAAATTCTGTTTGTTACCTGCGAAACAACCTCACTGATATTAAATCATTAGTGATGGGGAGAGCAAGTCTGAACTCCAAAGCAAAGCCATTAATTTTCTCAAATGAGGATAATCACAGAAAATTCTGTAAATTCTCAATGGATCCTCGGTTTGATTTCTACACATTAAAAGTTGAAGCGATAATCTTGTACGGCCTAGACATGTGGTTGGCCAATATACACCCTTTCTTGATCAACTCCAAGGAAGAATCTGGAAGCAGTGTTTAAGGTTGGCATACTCTCTTCCGAATGTTTTATGGCACGAATTGGGACTTGTGGCACTCTGTCAGATCCAATTGGAGGCTCTTAAACAACTTTGGTAAAATGAATGCCCCACACCCCCTTTGAATTCCCTATATGAGGACTTGTTTACAATGTTAAAAATAGGATATACTCCCTCTATGGTTGCATTTGGTGAAAATATACTCAAAGATATTTACTCGAACCTTGATGACTTACTATTAAGGCCCGCACTTGTAAAAAATAAAAATGTATGAAGAGGACTGGTGCAGGACTGTGGACTCACTTATCAATGATGTATCCTACAAAGAGAATGCTGCTTTTGTAACTAGAAGACAACTGTGGCAGTTATATTTGCTCCGCTTTCCGTGCGAGAAAGCCTGTGAGACTTATATGAGATTAAAGCACAACCAGATCTTGACATACGAAAAAAAACAAATATTGGCACCCCAATACAACTCACCCTGCTGTGGACAAGTGTAGGTTTTGTGCCTTTTCTGCCCAGGCAGAAACTCTAAAGCATTTGGTGATATTCTGCGAACATTTCAATCAGCACAGAATTGCGACCCTGGGTAAGGAAAACATTCAAGACTCCCGTTGCATGAGCGGAACTAATCTTACGTTTACACTTGCATTAACTCGACTTGTATCTATTATTAATGAGGTACTCGCATACAAAGCAAACCCCGCTACATGGGATCATAGAGTATGCTGGCAAATTTTAAAACAGGTTGCTGTCGCTAAGCAGAGGGAAGCTGATCATGATCCTCTCACCGAAATAGAATTGATGTTATAGAGGGTTTCCACTTCAATAGTGGTCCCATGTTCCTTCTGAGTATTTAACGAATGGGGTTCCTGTTAACCCATTGCACCACGTGCCTGATAGCAAACTGTAGTTATCTTTTTTGTTTTGGGCTTTTAAGGTTGTCATAATCTAATTCCTAAAGTTTGTTGTACTGAAGTCTAAACTCTGCATTAAATAATAACTGTTTTTAATGTCTGAAATCAAGAGACAATGCAACCTTTTAACCTATATAAGGGTATGGCAAGCCCAGTAACAGTTACCCGGTAAAATGTAAAAAAATAAATTAAATAAATGCAATCAGAAACGGTTAATACCATGTTGAAAATAACTTCACAACAGCTGTGGCAATAAGCGGTTGCAGATAATAAAGTAATAATAGATCTGGCTTACACACTAAATCTTTTATGTCCTTGCCATTTCATTTTTGGGTATTTCTGTTATGTGTAATAGGTAGGAAGAATGTAATGCAATCAATTAATGTAATTTATGTGTTCTCTTAATATATATCCTTCAATGTTTTTAATGATCGCATTGAAGATGAGTTGCTTAGATTTTTTTTTGAGGATCATCGTTCTCCAATTTTTGCTCTTTTCACTTTAAGCAACACAACAGTGCGGTCTATACTCTTATTACATCATGATTTTATGTTGTTAGGCAGAAACCTGTGAAGTTCCCTTAGGTACCACTGCAAAAGGCTTAAGACTACAGGTGTTGGCAGTAAACCCAATTGGTAGCAGTCTGTACCACCCAGATTTACCTGGTAGCTGTGGCTGAGCAGCCAGACTTCTCTCAAGAAGAGTTAGACAGTATATAGAGTATACAAGATAGATACCAAAATACAGTAGCACAAGCAAACACTGACCAGAGCTTTGGTATCAAGTATATCATTATTTATTTAAAGACACACTTAGAAACACTCTAGCACTAATATTATAAGTAAGTTCAAAAACACAGTAACTATTATTATATATACATCCATTGTTCCTTATTAGACAAGTCTTAGTTAACACCACTTATTTCCAGACAGAGGTGAGCGCTTAACTGAAGCTGGCACTCCAATAAGTTTAAGAAAATGTGAGGGAAAAGGCAGAAATTAGGAACAGCACACAACACAATCCTTTAGAAGCACTCAGCAAGGCAGGAAAGTCAAAGTCTACTTGTGAGCAAAAAGTTCAGAGGCCAGGCTCCCTCTTGGAGAGAGTAGAACACCAATGCGCCCAAGATTAAACAGTTTAAAAGGCTTGGAAAGTCTTGCAGAGAGTTCAGGAAGGAATCAGTTCAGTTTAGAAAGTTCAGTTAGCCAGCCTAGGGCCAACCCAAGTGGTAAATTGAGGCTTTAAAAGTCACCCCACACAGACCGTTGCGAGAGAGGCAAGGCGGACATAGTACCTTTAAAGTGGAGAGGATCCTCCAGTGGGGGCAGTTGTTCCGGGCAGAGGTTGCAAGTTGCGGCGTCGTCCAGAGGAAGAGATGATCTCGATGTGGAGGAAGGCTGAAGGTCGTTGCATTGCCAGGAAAGAAACCAGCCGCGGAGTTCTCCGGTTAAAAGGTACTACCCTTTTATTCGTGGTAGTGGAGAAAGCGTGGTATCCCGGTTGCCGGGGTGCTTGGCACAAACAAGGCGGCCACGAGATGATCCGGGAAGGCGAAAAGGCGGGCAAACTGGTTATCACCACCAGTCAAAGGAAGAAGACTCTTCGGAATGAAGATCTCCTCTGTTGTCGGGGAAAAGTGGTGAGACGGTTCAGCAGGGCTCCACCGGTGGTGTCGTTGTTGCAGGTCGGCTCAGCTTCTCCCTCTTCAGATTCTTTGGTCCTGTGGCGACGTCTGAAGTCCCAGTCCCCAAAGACCTGCTTTTATGCAGAAAACCCCCATTCATCAGTTCTAGCTGTCACTCAAACATGCTAAGTGGTGAGCCGGGCGGCTCACCACTGGGCCAATCACACCAGAGTGCGACTTGAGTTGCCGAGGCAACTCAGTCCAGGGTGCCTAAACCCCCTCCCACACTCCTTGTGGTACCCAGACAGAGTGGCACCACGTTTGGAGGCTTCTGTGGAGAAGCTTGCCAAAAAGTGGAACAAAGGGCTCGACTTGGGTTGGAGTCACAGAAGCGAACACAAACGCCATTTTGGAACCGAGTTTCGGCAAAAAATACCAACCGGTGAATTTATATTAATTTAATAAACCGGCGGTATGTTCGAGGTTATATTAAAAAGTGGTAGCCTCGAACAATGGGAAAATCCCATAGGAATATATTCGCGGTCGAATATAAAAAGTAGTATCCACTGCCACAAGGCAAAACTCGGTCGGGGGGGACTGGACAGTGCCCCCTCGAACAACAGACCCCGGGGCAATCGAATTGCCCCGACCAGTACATCCACAATATGATGGTTTGTACTGGTTCTGTTCACAATTTAAGACTAGTAAAGCCAATGGTGACTTTACATGCCCTGGGAGACAGTAGTCAGTCCCAGGGTCTCGAGTCTATGTTTGGGGGTCGCTACGACACCCCTGGGTTACTGCACGGAGGGTGCTGTGTAACCCACATGCCAAAAGCACATGAAGCCCTATGGGGTAAAGGACCCCATAGCCCATAAAACACAATCAAAGTCAAAGGAACACCTCAAATCATGTCTAAGAGTGGGAGAAAAAGAGTCTCACTCTTAGCAGGAGAAAAAAATAAACCCCAAAAATCCAGCAACGCTGCTGGGGGACTCACTAGGTTTGGAAAATTAGCCTTAACAGAGAATTCTCCCTAACATATGTAAACTATTATTCTATTCAAGTTTGAATCTGTATTTTTAGTCCTAATGAAAACTGTGATACGTTATGTCTTGAGACTTTCTTGTGATAGTAATATGTTTAAATTTGTCCAATAACTGTACTTCGGAAGTGAAATGAAATGTACTTAAACGAAATGTAACAGTTTGTATTATAAACTAAACGCAACAATAAATAAAACATTGTTTTTAAAGTTGTAGTCAGGCATTCGAAGAAGATACTAAAAAGACAAAAGCCTGCAACATAAACAAGGGTCGATATTTTATTTTATTTATTTATTGTATAAAGTATATTTGTTTTTCTAACAAGGGCATGCACAAAACTAGTCTTGTGCCTGGCAGGGCTTTCTGTTTCATATATTTTTTTTTTTATAAAACAATAACTAGCTCTGCCTTGTATTTGTGGTTGCACAAGGATACAAAGTTAATGGAGGAGGACTCTAGACTAACAAACACAACTAGCCACTGAACAGTTAGTTTTAGGGGGATTTTAGTAAAACTACTGGTGTGGGCTTCAGAGGCACCAACTGTCAGTATTATACAGGTCTTTCTTTCAAGTTAATACAAACTCTCAACAGTAACGGTTGCTGAGTAGTAAAGAAAGGACTGGCACGACCCGCAGTCCTGGTGGTTGTGTTCTTCGCCCAAGCAGTATTGGGAGATCTAGTGAGGATCCGAGACCGACTTCTGTCGGCTGCAATCCACACAAGACTTAAAACCGGAGGCCTTTGACGGATTAGGCACAGTGTCGTTAAGCTCGACGAGTGCGTTCCCATTTAGAAAACAGTATGCGGAAAAAAGGACGTGGGGTGTGGCACCGCTATATATACTAGCCCCAAGGTCATTTCCGGTACAGGGCTCTTAGGGGCGTTGGGCGGAGCAGACGTGGAGCCGAGCCGTGCTGTGAAACTGGCGCCGCAAAGGTTTCCAGGTAAAAGCCGCGCTAGCAAATGAATATCACAGATGAAGAATCCGTGGGAGCAAAGAGTTCATAAAAAAGAGGCAAGTACTCAGATTTAGGTAAAATGATGAGAAACGGTCACAAGTACAAAATCCTTTACTTAAGAAGACCAGACCTAAGATGCATGTGGCCTAGGGGCTGAAGGTCACAGGATTCACTACAAGGTTTCGCCAGGGAAAGTATTCTCTACAGGGAAGCAATGGGCTTGTGGGGGTGATTTAAAACAGCTCAAAACTATTTCAAAGTTCAGCAACAATTTGCCAGAAGACAGGTAAGTTCTTCTCACTCTTCTAGACCCAAGGTTAACCCTAACCCAGGGGAAGGATACTTGACCCAGGTTCGATAATGAAAGGTAAATAAGGAACAAGTTACTTACCTGTAATTCCTGTTCTCTAGCATGTTTCTGGCATGGATTCACATGCTCATGAATATTCCCAGTTGTACAGTTAGGAATCCTCAGTAAAAGAAAAAAGCAGTTTCAGTTTAGCCTGAAAAACACATTTTACTCTTTTACCAATCACTGTCCTTTGGGTCATACGGCCCCCATCCAATGACAGCCGTCTCCATAAGCTCCAAAACCGGTGGCCATTGTCAGATTTGGTAGAGCACGTAAAGTGGCAGTATGAACCAAGAAGAGCCACAGAAAGGAAGGAGGGAGGGTACGCATTCCAATCCATGCTAGACATGCTAGTTCGAGGACCGACGTTACAGGTAAGTAACTTGTTAATTCTCCAGCACAGGGTCTTGCATAGATTCACATGCTCATGAATATGATTACACAGCAGTACAAAACAACCATGGGAGGTGGCAAGGCTCAACAGAAGCAATACATGTACCCCTGGAACACTCAACTCAAACAAACAGGTTGTGTAGCAGTGCTTGGCCAACCCGGGACTCTTACCTGGAATCCATGCTGACGCAGTAGAATCTCGGAAGGTGTGTGTGGACCCCGATGAAGCAGCCCTGCAGATGTTGAGCAGGGCATACCAGGGAGAAACGTTGTAGTTGTTGCAATGGCTCTGGTGGAGTAGGCTCTTGGCTGGCCTGGAGGAGGTCTGCTTGTCAGACAATGACAGTGCATGATGCAGCCAGAGAGCCACCTGGATATGGAAGCTGTAGACAGGGCCTTCCCATGATTCACTGGTCCAAAGTTCAAAAAGAGTTGAGATGTCTTCTGAAAATTCTTTGCACATGCCACATAAAACTTCAAGGCACGAACAACGTCCTGTGAATGCAACGCCCTCTCAGTGGGCGACAAAGGATTCAAGATGAAGACTGGTAGAACCTAAGGCTCGTTGAGATGGGATTTAGAGGGAACCTTTAGCATAAAGGTGGGGTGGGTCCATAGCACCACCCTTGTAGCATGGAAAGACAAATATGGTTGCTTGCAGGAGAGTGCCGGAATCTCCTCTACCAGCCTAGCTGAGATGATGGCCACTAGGAAAGCAGTCTAACATGAGAGGCACTTCAGGGGGACCTGATGCAATGGTTCGAAAGTTTAGTCAGAACAACGTTGAGCTCCCAAGCCGGGGCAGGAGCCTTCACCGGTGGGAAAGTCCTTGAGGAACTCATTGACAAGCCTCTGCGACTACAGCAAGGGCTTGCCGGAGGCGGGCATCTAACTGGATATGGCTGCCAGGCGCACCTTGGATAGAGGCGTGAGCCAGACCAACCTTTGCCAGTGAAAGCAGGTATGGAAGGAGCTTTGGAGCTTTGATTCACAGAGGCGTAATCTTCTGAGTCCTGCACCACACTGTGAATCGCTTACATTTGTGGCCGTAGCAAGACATTGTAGAGGAAGCCTTGGCATTAGCCAAGATTTTCTTGCATTCTAGCGGCAGAGCATAATGTCCAAACTCTAGCGAGGTGGTAACGAAGTAGAGGAAGCTGGATGGACGGTGCTACTGACAGACTGAGCAGGTCTGGGTACCAGATCTGCCGTGGCCATACAGGTTCAATGAGGATCATCCGGCAAGGACAACGTCTGAGCGTGTTGATCACACGCAGCAGGAGGGAGAGCGGAGGGAAGGGGTACAGGGAGAGACCTTCCCATGGGAACAAGGCATCCCCATCCCCCCAGCTCCCCGGTTGAGGGAACCTGCTGGCGAACCTCTGGTACTTTGAGTTGGCTGCCGTTGTTTAGAGGCCGATCTGGGTTTAACCCCACTTTCTGGAAAGATGGAATACTTGTGCCTGCTGAAGCTCCCATTCGTGGCAGGACTGCCGCTCCCTGCTGAGCGAGTCCTTAATGGTGTTCTTGATGCCGGATAGGTGAAAGTGGACGAGGAACATGTCCTGAAAAAAGACCCAGGCGGTCATCAGTGCCAATGACTGTTGCACTGTGCCCAAAATGTCTGCAAAGCTCTCTTCTGAAGGGGCCGCAAGGCAGGGGACTGTGTTGAGCCTGGATGCCAGGAACAGAGCGTCCTGCGATGGAACCAAGCAGGACTTCGGATAATTCAAGGAGAAACCCAGATCAGTCAGCAGGCGGACGGTCCTGTCCATGTGGTCGACAGCGATTTTCCTTGACATGGCCCAAATGAGAGTCGTTGAGGTACGGGTAAACATGCATCACGTGCAGACTTCTTGTGAATGGGGACGTGGAAGTCAGCATCCTTCAGATCCAGCGGCGTTAGGAAGTCCCCTTTCTCCAGTTGGACGAACACAAACGTGACCATCCTGAATTTTTAGAACTTGTTTAGTCGCTGCAGGTCGAGAATGGGCCTCCAGCCCCCAGTCTTCTTTTTTACTAAGAAATATCTGGAGTAAACTCTGAGTCGCTTTGGAACCCACTCTATCGCCCCTTTTCTTAGAATGGCCCGTACCTCCTGCAGGAGCTGAGGGATGTGTTCCTCCTGTAGGGCCACCGGTGGCATCGGCGGACACTTCTGCTGGAATTCTAGATGGCCTGCAACGACTCCTCTGCAGCCTTCCCAAAGAGATTGTTACGGTCAAACGGCATGTCCAGGACCCTCGTCTGAACTTCCTGCCGAAAGTTAGTGGCTTTCAACCAGCCACAACGATGGAGGCAGACACAGTTCACCATCTAGTGGAACCCTGTGTCCGCGATGTCCAGGGACACGGTGATGGCATGGTCCAATGCCACCTCGCCCTCCGGGAGGATCTCCTGTGCCTTGACCCGCTTGTTGTCGGGGATGAATTCCAGCAACGGGGCCATCTTGTACCACAGCTCCCTGTCGTACCTGCCCAGGATCGCAAGAGCATTTGCGGCCTTGACAGTTGTTGCCGCCAAGTATATCACCTTTCGGCCCATGGCGTCCAACTTCTTTCCCTCGCTGTCCGGGGGAACGGAGTCTAAAGACGATGGATTTGAGGACTTCTTCCTCGCAGTCGCCAAAACGACCGAGTCTGGGGAGAGCTGTAATAGCAGGCACTTGGGTGCGGTTTCCGGCACCTGATACTTCTTCTCCAGCCGGTCTCTTTTCACCAGGGGTGTGGCTGGATTTTTCATCAGTGCCAGGCCCTCATCCCAAACATCGGCCAGGAGAGGCACTGCCAGAACGGTAGTCCTTTTGGCCTCTCTGCGCTGGTACAGGAACCCTTCCTTTTTGGTCTCATCTGGCGTCAGCTGGAAACGCTCAGATGCGCGGCCGACCATGGAGTGGAATGATCCCACTTCATCCGGTGCAGACGCTCTCGGAGGCGGGGAAATGCTGCCACCATCGTCCGTGTCCTTTGTCGCTGTGTCCGCCCCTGTATCCCTAGGGGGTGAGGGTATGTGAGGCGGCGTAGGGTGCTGCTTCCTCTTCCTCGCCGGCACTGGGCCTTGTGCCACCGGAGCTGTGGGTGTCGTCAGCATCCTCGTCCCTGGGAGGTGGAGGGGGGAGTAGGCTTGCTGGGACCAGCGCCTACACCGTCTTAATCATCGTCCACCACCGTCGTCGTCCTCCTCCTCCGTGTTTCTGCCACCGTAGTCCGCCCACGTCCTCCAGGACCGTGTGATCGGACACCATATCCTCTTCGTCCGAAGAAGAAATATCCGTGCCCTGGAGCACGGTAGAGGCCTCCACCAACCCTCCCTTTTTTGCGTCCTGAGGGGTCAGCCCGGGCTCAGGGCTGGCATCCTTGTTAGGCAGAATCCTGTGCAATGCACTCAGGGACCACTACACACAATTAAAACTACAAGTGGTAATACAAGTTCACCTTTGGTACAAGCCTGTACTATACTGTTAAAGTGGTAGCAGTAGCGGAGCAGCAAGACTTATCTCAAGAGCAAATGAGCAGCAGTTGAAATTACACAAAGGACTACAATGACTGTGACCCAAGCAAACACTGACTCAAGGTTTTTGGTTAAAAAGTAAAAGTACATTTATTTTAAACCATCTGTTCGTAAAACACTTCACTTCTACTAAATTAGAACCACACGAAAAATACACTACACACAACCAATTCACTTTGTGCAGTACAGTTCAAGGTAAGTACCTTTGGTTTTGACAGACCGGTGTTGTAAAACAAAGATGTTACCGGGAGTACAGATGCGATCACTTTTTGACAGTAATGACAGTTCGGTCTTACTAAAGATACGCGTACCCGCGGGAAAAAATGTTACCGGAGTTAAACCACACTTAGCACATGGATCAACACAAGACAGTTGGGGATAAAAATCATAGGCAATACTTTTGTCAAGGCAGATAGAATCATAGGACACTTTCCTACAAGTGAATAAAAGTCAAAAGGCCTGCGCCAGTGTCAAGTGGAACAGGGTTCCTGTTGCCGACAATCACGCGGTTAGTACAGTTCACGATTCGAGATTGCCAGGAGTACTTAGATATTGTCAACAGAGGAAGCAAAAGTTATAAGAGGGAAGGAAGACAAGGGCAAGCCTTTAGTGAGGAGAAAAGGGTTCACCTTAGTTCCTCGAAGTTGGACACAGTAACTTATTCAGAATGAAGAAGAGCTGGTGCTATGGCAGTTGTTCCTGGTAGTTCCTACAGACTCACGGTTCCTGTAGCTTCAGTCGTGGGGACAAGAAGGACGACATCTGGAGCGATCTGCACTACCCAGGGATGAAGCCAGCAGCAGCAACGTTGAATAAAAGGTGTGCTCCTTAAAAACAGGAGAGGCTCTTCAGATGGCTATCCGGACCACTACAGCAGTGTGCAGCGATTTCGACCAAGAAGAGGATCCTCGGACTGTGGAAGGTGAGCTGGTTGATCCCACCAGGCACAAGGGAAGAAGACTCCAGACTGGATCTTCTCTGGTCGTTGAAGGGTAGATAGCTCAGGACTGCAGCAGGGCTTCACCGGGACTCGGTAGTTGCAGCAGCCGTCGTCTTCTCCACTTCTCTTCGGTTCCTTGCAGTTCCAGTGGTGACTCTGACTTGCAGCCCAAGAGTACTGCCTTTTAAGCGAAAATCCCCCATTCACACAGCCTGACCGTCAATCACACAGCAGAGGGGTTGTCCAGCCCGGACAACCACCTCAGCCAATCATGACAAAGTGCGACTTGGGTTTCCAAGGATACCCTGTGCAGGGTGTGACTACACCCCTCCCTCACATTCAGCCCACCTAAACACCCAGCCGCCAAAAGGAGGGCTTCTTGGGAGAAGCCCGCCAAAAGACGGTGAACAAAGAAGGCAAACCTGGTTTGCCGCGCAAAGTAAAACACAAGAAGGACTTTAACAAAATGAAATGGCAAATAAACCCGACTGGAGCCAAAAGAAAGAGCATTTGGTCAAGCGGGTTTATGTTCGAGGCTAATATAATAGCCTGGAACAGTACCACGTTTATATAGTATAATCGTGGTAGAAAAGTTAGGGTAGATACAACTGCCACCAGACAAGTCTAAATGTTAAAAGAGCAAAACAAAGCTCAGAGAAGTACTTTTTAAAAAAAAAATTATTTTGTTTATAGTTATAGTAACTTTTACAAAAGATTCCTTTAGTTTAAAACATAGTAAAAAGACATAAAAAGGAATAAATTTAGCATAAACTTCACAGTACAAAAATTCACAGAAAAATAGTGATAAACGTTAAAAGGATTACATTTTCCCACATTCAATTTCCTTTCCTCATAAGACATCTAAAGTGCTCCCAGTTTCTAAAAGTAACACAATGCTAGTACAATATATAATACAGTAATCGGTTCCATGGACACATTTTAGAGACAGCAATAGATCTTCAGAAATCTTACTACTGCAATCTGTAATTTAAGTTGTTTGCCGTGCAGCATGTCCAACCACAAAAGATCCAAGTCAACGCACTCAGTATTCGGTACATATTGACTAAAGTGACTATTACGTTCTTTCCTTAAACCATCACATTTAGTCAACATATGCACCAATGTCTCACAGTTCTCCTTTTGCTTACAGAATCTGCAGAAGGAATACCCCTCGATCTGTCAATTTCTGATATCTAGTATTTCTCACGTGGCCAGCACATTGAATCGAAATCTCATGTATACTTGCCTCCATTCTCTGTCTGGGAATTTAATTAGATATGGTGCCAACTCCCCATCTTTTTGCAGTCGAATACAATGTAATTATATAAATAGGTCTTCTTAACCTCTTTGACAGTGAGATTCCAGTCAGAGTGGAGCAGTCATTTTTTCACTTTCATAGGGTTCGTGATAAGCATATCTCTAGGGACCCCCAATTTGTCCAAGACAGCATTTGCTTCCTCCATCATGTCCCTAAGATTCTTCGATGTTGGAGCACCACTCCTGATGCCCTTTCCCATGATGTCATACAATGTTGTTTCATTACTGGTTAACAGTTTCCTATAAAGTGCCATTCTACGCCATTCCAAGACACTTCTCAGCGAATGCAAACCAAGCTCATATCTAATTGCCACGAGAGGCACGCATTTGGGCAGACATCTCACCATAGATTTTACCACTTTAGATTCATACATTGCAGCCTCACCCCTGCACCATAGTGCCGCTAATTCTAAACCATAACATAATTGAGCCACAATTCTATTTTTGTACAAGCGTATACATGGTGCTAACCATAATTTGCCATATTTTGTATCTATTTTACATAGTTGTACTATCACTGATCCGACCTTCGCATCTAGTAAGGCCCGAAAATTGGCTTTTTTCTTGTTCCCGAACACAGGGTATCCTAAGTATCTTATAGACATGCTTGTTGGCAACTTCTCATGTTTCAGAAACCAGGAGCTAGTTTTTTTGATTTTTCATATGTGACAAACATACAATCACTGTTTTGGTGTAGTTAATTTTTAAAGCGTTTGTGAGAATATATTCTTTAAAAGCAGTTAAAAGACATTGGAGGCCTATAGGAGTATGATCATACAGGGTCACATCATCTGCGTAAGTGGTCCATATTATCTTTGTGCCCTCAACTTTAGGGGAATTTACTGCAAGTTTTTTAAAGCTCCTTCCAATATCTGAGAAGTATAAATTAAATATAGTCGGTGCATATATGCAACCTTGCCTTAGACCATTTTTGACCCTAATTTCTTGTGATAAGGTCCCCTCCATACTAAGTCGCACTTTTAGTCTTGAGTCTTCGTGCATATTGTATATAATCGTCAACAGAAGTGATGGCATTCCTAAATTGACTCCACAAAATTGATCTGTCCACTAGATCAAAAGCGGACGTTAAATCATATCGACACTACATAGATTGAAAGATTTCCTGAAGTTCTTGACGATTTTTGCAAAATATTAATTAGCAAGCCTCCTGTGCCTGTGCCCACATTCTTTCTGAACCTAAACTGGTTTGGCGATAAAATGTTAAATGTATCCATCCAGCTCCGAATGTGCTCTAGAACTAAACTTGCGAATATTTTGGAATCGATGTCCAAAAGGGCTATTGGTCTATAACTAGTCGGTAAAGCCCTGTCCCCTTTCTTATAAATTGGTACAATATAGGATATTCTCCAGCTTGTTGGAATTGTTTTCGTGTTGAGAATGTCTTTAAATAAAAGAAATAACACAGAGAGGTACAGACAAAAAGGGATAGGAATTAATCCTTTCCAGTACTCCATGTAAAATGGGGTGTACTGGGTCTGCAGTTTTAAATGACTACATAAAGTAAATGGCAACTTTACCTGTTTCTGGGGGACAGTAGTCAGCCCCAGAAAAATGGAGTCAGATGGAAGTCTCAAAGACAACCCTGTGTTACTGCACTGAAGGTGCTGTGTAACACACACAAAAGTGGGGCTCATGGAGTGGTGTACTCCAGAGCACAAGATCACACAAACAGTAGAAATACACATGGTAAAACACATGTAAGAGTGGGAAAAAGGCTCACACTCTTACCAGGTGGAAAAATAAACTCCAGAAATCCCGCAAAGCTGCTGGGGGACTCACTAGGTGAGGGAAATTAGCCATAGAATGAGAATTCTCGCTAACAATCCTTTTCTCCAGTGTTCTCTCCACCGGCTTGGCCGAAGCCTCCCGCCTAGGCAGAAGGGCTAATCTGGGCATCACAGGGTCCCTCTGGACCGGGTCTGCCCCTTTTGCCTTCGAGAGGGTGGCCGTCACCAGCTCGATCTGAAAGGATGATGTAGTCTGGGCCTTCAGGGGTAGGTCGCGCACCTTAACCTGTGCTTTGGCCTTCTCCGGCTTCTACCGTAGCTTCCCTGGGTTAGCCGATTTCATCTTCGAGGAGGAGCTGGAGCGAATGCTTGAGATGGAGGCAGATGGCGATGATGAGCGAGCCCTGCTCGTCATGGGACCCGCTTGCGCAGAAACCCCGACGGAAATAGACTTGCGGTGCTTGGCCTCGTCTTGGACCCCCACGGATGGGGCAACCTCAAAGGACTTAGAAGCCCGCTCCTCGGACAGGCCGATCCTGGGTGAGGCATACCCCTGCTTGCTGCATGGGGTATGATATGATATGGCATTTGTAACGTATACACAAGTGCCATATCATATCATATCATACCCCATGCAGCAAGCAGGGGTATGCCTCACCCAGGATCGGCCTGTCCGAGGAGCGGGCTTCTAAGTCCTTTGAGGTTGCCCCATCCGTGGGGGTCCAAGACGAGGCCAAGCACCGCAAGTCTATTTCCGTCGGGGTTTCTGCGCAAGCGGGTCCCATGACGAGCAGGGCTCGCTCATCATCGCCATCTGCCTCCATCTCAAGCATTCACTCCAGCTCCTCCTCGAAGATGAAATCGGCTAACCCAGGGAAGCTACGGTAGAAGCTGGAGAAGGCCAAAGCACAGGGTAGAGGCCTTGGCGTTGAGCCACGCTGCCAGCCTACTGCGTTGATCCTTGATGGAGCGTTTGGCGAATCCAGGGCAAATCTCGCAATCCGCTTCCTTGTGATCAGGATGGAGACAGTAGAGGCAATGGGAGTGTTTGTCATCTACAAGCACGTTCCTCAATCGGCAGCTGGAGCAGAGCTTGAAGAGAGAAACTCTGTCCTCATTCTCCTCTCACATGGTCCAACGAACGTGCGGCATGGAACAAGTTACTTACCTGTAACTGTTGTTCTCCAGCATGGGTCTGGCATGGATTCACATGCTCATGAATATTCCCTGTCGTCAGGCCGGGAATCCTCGGTAAAGAAAAAAAATCAGTATCAGTTTCGTTTCTGATCTGTCTTTCTTAGTAGTAACCAATCACTGATCTCTGGGTCATATTGCCCCCAGCCAATGACTGCCCTCTACCTAAGCCCCTCCCCTGGCAGGCATCCTCAGATTTGGTAGCACGTAAAGTGGCAGTATGACCAAGTGAAGAGCCACAGAGGGGAAGGAGGGAGGGTTCCCATGTGAATCCATGCCAGACCCATGCTGGAGAACAACAGTTACAGGTAAGTAACTTGTTCCTTCTCCAGCATGGGGTCTGGCATGGATTCACATGCTCATGAATATAAGAATACATAGCAGTATACACATGCACAACCACGGGAGGTGGCAACAGGCTCAAAATTAAGCAATACAACAACTCAACATTAAGCATCTCTTACCTCCTCACCAGGCTCACCTTAAGCGAACAGGTTGCGCAGCACTGCTTGGCCGACATTGGACTCCTCCCTGGAGTCCCGATCGACGCAGTAGAATCTCGTGAAGGTGTGCGTCGACCTCCACGTAGCAGCCCTGCAGATGTCCAGTAGGGGCACACCAGACAGGAACGCAGTGGTAGCAGCGTTCACTCTGGTCGAATGGGCTCTCGGGCGGCCAGGCAGCGGTCGGTTTGCCAACCGGTGACAGTGCATGATGCAGCCGGAGAGCCATCTGGAAATGGAAGCCTTCGAGAGAGCCTTCCCTTGATTCACAGGTCCAAAGTTCACAAACAGCTGTGATGTCTTCCGAAAACTCTTCGTGAGGTCCGCATAGAACTTCAGCGCTCTAGCCACATCCAGCGAGTGCAAAGTCCTCTCGGCCGGAGACGAAGGCGACGGGAAGAAAACTGGCAACACCAAGGGCTCGTTGAGGTGGAAGTCCGACGGCACCTTGGGCATAAAGGAGGGGTGCGTCCTCAGCACCACCCTCGTATCGTGAAAAGTCAAGTATGGAGGCTTGCAAAATAGGGCCTGGATCTCTCCCACTCGTCGTGCGGAGGTGATGGCCACAAGAAATGCTGTCTTCCACGACAGGAACTTCAACGGCGCCGAGTGCATAGGCTCGAATGGGGCCCCCATGAGCCTGGTCAGCACCACGTTGAGCTCCCACGCCGGGGCAGGGGCCTTCACCGGCGGGAACGATCGGAATAGTCCCTTCATAAATTCCTTTACCAGGCGATTAGACCACAAGGACGCCCGTCCTGTAGTTCTGGTGTATCGGGAAATGGCAGCCAGATGTATTTTGATGGAGGCGTGGGCCAGTCCAGCTTTGGCCAGCGACAGTAGGTACGGCAGTACTTGAGGGGCCGTAATCTGCAGAGGGTTAATCTTCTGTGCACGGCACCAGACAGAGAACCTCTTCCACTTATGTCCATAACATTTGAGAGTTGAGGACGCCCTGGCTTTTGCAAGAACCTCTCTGCAGTCAGCCGGGATATCGTATCCTCCAAACTCTAGTGCTGCAGGAGCCAAGCCTGCAAATTCAGCGACACAGGGTCGTGATGGAGAATGGCGCCTCCTTTCTGGAGAGAAGATCCGCGTCCGTCGCCAGCTTGATAGGTGGGGACGCTGACAAGTCCAGAAGGTCCGGGAACCAGATCTGTCTCGGCCACGCCGGTGCGACGAGGATCATCCTGCACCTGGACCTCCTGAGCTGGTTGATGAGACGGAGCAGCAACGGCAACGGAGGAAACGCGTACAGGAACAGGCCGTCCCAAGGGAACGAGAAAGCATCGCCCATGCTCCTCGGCTGGGCGAACCTGCTGGCGAACCTCTGGCAATTGGAGTTCGTCGCTGTCACGAACAGGTCAATCTGGGGTTTGCCCCATCGTCGAAAGAGCCGATCCACCTGGTCCTTGCGTAGTTCCCACTCGTGGCACGAGCGCAGCTCCCTGCTGAGTGAGTCGGCGATGGTGTTTTTTATTCCTGCCAGGTGGAAGGGAACCAGAAACATCCCCTGGGCGACGGCCCAGTGCTACAGATCCTGGGCCTCCTTGGATAGGGCTGGGGATCTGGTGCCTCCCTACTTCCGGATGTAGAACATCGTGGTGGTGTTGTCGGTGAAGATCCTCACCACTTTGTCCTTGAGGGACGGAAGGAACGATTTGAGCGCCCAGAACACGGCTCGTAGCTCCAGGATGTTGATGTGAAGAGACCTCTGCTCCGGGAGCCAGAGGCCTCTTGCGTGGAGATCACCGATGTGGGCCCCCCCATCCCTCCAGGGAGGCATCCGTCGTTACCGTCTCCTGATACGCTGGGGCCTGAAAGTCCATGCCTGCCGAGAGGTACGCACGAGCACCCCACCATAGAATCGCCCGACGGAACTCCTCGTCGAGCGGGATCCTGTCTTCGAAGCAGCTCGCCGCTTGATTCCAGCGGGCGTCGAGGAACTCTTGTAGCGGACGCATCCGAAGTATGCAAAGGGGCACAAGGTAGATGCACGAGGACATCATCCCGATGAGGGACTTGATGGACCTCACTCTGGCCACCTCTGTGGCTAACGGGCGCTGCACCTTGCCCAAAATGGCCTTCGTCCTTTCTTCCGACGGAGATGCCAATCGCTTCACTGTATCGAGCTTCGCTCCCAGAAACAGTCTCACCTGCGATGGGACCAGATGGGATTTGGGGTAGTTGATGGCGAATCCCAGCTCTGTGAGCAGGCGGACGGTCCTTGCTGTGTGTTCGACGGCGAGTTCTCTTGACTTTGCACGGATTAGCCAGTTGTCCAGGTAGGGGTAGACGTGGATTCCTTGCAGGCGCAGCCACCGGTGCGAGGCACTTGGTGAACACCCTGGGTGCCGACTTTAATCCGAACGGCAGGGCTCTAAATTGGTAGTGCCGCCCCTGGACTGCGAATCTGAGGAACTTTCTGTGACCTTTTAGAATGGGGATGTGGATGTAAGCATCCTCCAGGTCCAGCGACGATAGGAAGTCGCCCTCCTCCAGCTGTCCAAGCATGTGCTGGAGGGTGACCATCCTGAATTTCTGTGCCTTGATGTACTTGTTCAACCGACGCAGGTCCAGGATGGGGCGCCAACCGCCTGTCTTCTTTCGGACGAGGAAGTATCTTGAGTATACTCCGGAGCCCCAGAGCCTCTTGGGGACAAGCTCGATGGCCCCCTTCCTGAGCATCGCCCTTGCCTCCAAGAGCAGTTGAGGGACGTGATTCTCCTTCCTGGCCACGGGAGGAATGTGAGGACACTTCTTTTGAAATTCCAGCGAGTGTCCGCGGGCCAGGGTGTCCAGCACCCAACTGTCGGTGGAGATGGACTCCCACATGCTGACGAACTTCGTCAGCCGGCCTCCCACTGGGGTGCTTCGGTGGGGGCCCGACGCAACGGCCGGTTCAGTCCTGCTTGGTCGAGGCCTTGCCTCCTTGCCGACGGCGGCGAGACCCTCCTTGCTTGCCGCGGGCTCTGTAGGCCTCCTGGGACGAGGAGCGGGCTGCCTGGCGGTAAGTAGAAGAGCCGCCGCTGGATCCCCTGGAGGCTCCCTGTCTGCCTCCAGAGCTCCGAAAGGGCCGCCGTTGCTGAAGGACTCCTAGGGCTCGGGCTGTTTCCGTGTCTGTCTTGATGGCCTGGAGGGACTCATCCACCGTCTTTCCAAACAGGTTGTTGCTGTCGAACGGCATGTCCAAAACTTTGGTCTGGACGTCCTGGCAAAGTCCGTCGCCTTGAGCCATCCTCGTCATCGGAGGAAAAACCCTGTTGCCCAGTTTGCGAAATCCGGTATCGGCAATGTCTGTTGCCACCGTTATGGCGTGATCCGACGCCACCACTCCTTCCTGCAGAATCTGTAGGTCCTCAGCCCTCTTGTCGTCCGGTAGGAAGTCTAGCAGAGGAGCTATCTTGAACCAAAGCTCCCTGTCGTAACGGGCCACAATCGCTAAGGCATTGGCCGCCTTAATCGTCATCGCCGCTGACGAGATGACTCGTCGTCCCATGGAGTCCAACTTCTTGCCCTTGCTGTCCGGCAGGGAAGTGGAAGTTGAAGCCGCCGCACCCGCTGCTTTCTTCTTGGCCGCTGCCGAGACGACCGAGTCCGGCGTGGGCTGGGCCCTGAGGTACAAGGGGGCAGCATTGGGGACCCGGTACTACTTCTCGTACCTGTCCCTCTTGGCGGGTGTCGTGGAAGGGTTCTTGAGGATAGCCAGCCCCTCGTCCCAGATGTTGTCGAGCAACGGCACCGCGAGGACCGTCTTTCTCTTGGCCTCTCGTCGTTGGTAAAAAACCCTTCCTTTTTCTGTTCCTCAGGGCAGAGCTGGAAGAGCTTGGATGCCCTGGTTATCATGTCGTGAAAAGAGCCAATTTCGTCGGGCGGAGAAGCCTGAGGAGGGCGGCGGGGGGGGGGGGGGGGGGGGGGGGGGGGGGCCGGTGTTTGATGATGGGATGTCTGTTGTGTCATCACCGCCGCCGTCGTCGTCCGTCGCTGTATCCGTCTCCGTATCCTCTCTAGGGTCAGGCGAGGGGGATGAGGGGTCCACAGGCCTCGCGGGCACGAAGTGCAAAGCGGGGTAGACTCTCCTCCGCTTGTTCGGAGGGCTTCCCGACGGGCCTGGTTCTGGATCCTCCGTCAGGGTACGTGGTAACCTCGTCCTTATCTCAGTACATAAGGATTGGATCGCCAACAAAATGGCCGCCGAGCTATCCTGGGGCTCAGGTAATGGCTGCAACGGATGGGATGGCTGCTTCACTGAGCCCTCGTCGTCACCATCGTTGCTATCTTCGATCACATCAGCGGGAACCGTCCCCTGGGATCAAACCTTCTTGAACCTCTCGTTGAGGCCTATGAACCTCTCGTTGAGGCCTTTCACGGTTTCCACCGGATCCTCCTCGGAGGCTGAATCCGAGTCCGTAATGGCGACCGCCCCCCCTCTTTTTCCGCCGGGGTCTTCACGGGGGTCTTAACGATGGTCTGGAAAGAGGATTCCCTCCGTGGCGGCAGGGAAACTCTGGGCCCCAAGGCCGCCTGCACTGGCGTAGCCTCTGCCGGCTTCGCCAGGGCCGCTGCGACAACCTCGATAGAGGCCTTTGCCGGGTGGATCAAGGCCCTCACCACCTTAGGTGCGTCCTGGGCTTTCGCTTTGGGGGGAGGGTCATCGCCTCGCTCCCCCTCGGCTCCCTTCGAGATCGACCGGGGCCTTTCCAGAAGCTTACCCGGGTTCTCGGACTTCCTCTTCCCCGAACCAGAGCGCTGGCTCGTGGTTGATCATGCCGGGAAAGTCGCGGACTGCCTGGCAGCCGAGGAGCCCGACCTTTCGGCGCTCTCGGTGCACACGGACTCGCAGTGCTTGGCCTTCTGTTGGGCCCCCGTCACCGGGGCGCCCTCACAGGACTTAGAAGACCGCTCAGACTTTTTCTTCGCCTTCTCACCTGCTGTGCCTTTATCCAGCCAGGCGGCGAGGCGGGAACGACGATCTTGCTTGGTCCGTTCCGAAGGTTCTTGCAGAACGCACAGTCCTTCTCCACGTGTGTCTTGTCCTCATGAAGGCAGTAGAGACATCTCGAATGCTCGTCCTCCTTGAAATAATTTTGCAATCCGCATCCTGGACAGCTCCTGAACAGCTTGGATCCGGGCGTCGAGCTTCCCTTGTCCTGGGCCATGTCCGTTGAGGTAGGCCACAGATCTTCTGGAATCCTCCAAGAAGCATAACTCGATGAAAACTTCACCCGTGAGGGGCATAGAATAAATCCGAAACGGGTCCCCATTATCGGATATAGAAACGGTGGAGCTTGAGGCTGGATTAACTGAAAAAAATGAGAAAGTTCTCCTCAAAAAGCGCGAAAATGCAGTAAAAGCTTGAGAGCTAAAACACGAGGACTCCCAACACTTGAACGTGTGGTAAAAATCTGAGGATGGCTGCCAGGGGAGGGGCTTAGGTAGAGGGCAGTCAGTGGCTGGGGGCAGTATGACCCAGAGATCAGGGATTGGTTACTACTAAGAAAGACAGATCAGAAACAAAACCGATACCGATTTTTATCCTTTACCGAGGATTCCTGGCCTGACGACGGGGCATATTCATGAGCATGTGAATCCATGCCAGACCCCATGCTGGAGAAAGTCCCGTTAGCCTTCTTGACTTTTCTGTGAAAACTGAATGATTCTTGCCCTTCAGGGGCGACGAAAGATGCCGACAAACAGATCCATGCTTGCCGGTTAAAAAAAACAGAGCACACAGGCTCTATTTGACAAAAATTGGTAATTTTAATGAAAAAAACTTGAAAACGCTGAATATTTCTACGGAGCAAAACACGAGGACTCCCAACACTTGAACGTGCAGTAAAAATCTGAAGATGGCTGACAGAGGAGAAGCTTAGGGAGAGGGCAGTCATTGGCTGGGGGCAGTATGACCAAGAGCTCATTGATTGGTTTATAGGAGAAAGAAAGTTTGTAAGTGAAAGTGAAAACTTTTTTTCTTTTACCGAGGATTCCGGGCCGGATGACGAGGAATATTCATGTGCATGTGAATCCATGCCAAACCCCATGCTGGAGAAAGATAGAACTTTTAGAAGGCGGGTCTAACTCTCAATGTCAGCAGAGCTTTGCCGTTTCAGGTAAACTCAAATTACTGACTAGCTAGCCGCTTTAATACTTGAGAGTGAGAGCGGCTCGCCACTAGTGTGGGGATCACAACCTTAGATGAGCCGACCACCTAGGTAACCTGATTGGGACACAGTCCCTTCGACCACTGATCTGATTCAGGCCGAGCGCTTCGCTAGGAATTGAATGCAAGGTGACAATGAGCAGTCCACTGACGCTTATATTGGTCTTTTTACTTTCTTTTACATCTTTGCATTGGATCACCAATTGATTCCCTCAATGACGTTTGACTGCGCACTCAAATTGTTGCAAATGCAGTAAGATGCTGCAACAGCGAAGCACAAGAGGTATGTGTATATGATTTTATTGGGCACATGACTACAAGTGCACTTTTGAATTAGGCACTTGTATTCGCATGAACAACTCAGATCGAGTTTCACAACCTACTTATCAGTTAATAGCAATTTTGGCACAATTTTTGTTTCTTTGGTACAGCACAATGCACATTGACATGTGCACTCAAATTGTTCCGTCCTATGAATATGCAGTACCTTAGCGCAACAGTGAAGCTTAAGTGGTATGTTGACGTATTCTTTGGACACGTCACTACAATTGTCCTCTGGCAATTATTGACAACTCAGATGCAGCTTTATTATCTGCACATTACCAAACTATAACCACATTTTTGGCCTTCATTACAGTTCATCATATCGGTCCTCTCCAATTACTGATCTGACAAGATCACACTCATTTAAAAGGTATTTTACTTTATTAATAATATAACAGCCCCAGTGAGCATCCGACTAGTTGTTTTTCACCCGTGCACCTCATACAGGGCCAAACTAATAATTTTGTTTTTTTCTTTTACGTTTCTCTTTTCCCAGATCTTCTCTCAAATATTCCTTGTTGCAATGTGAAAACACTATGCTTGATGGTAGTTGGTTACTTTTCTAATTTACCCGGTTATATTTACTGTGAATCAACATGGATGATGACCCTAACATTTATACACCTGAATGTCACAAATATGGTTGGTTTTTACATATCTTTGTGATTTTTCTGATTTGTTTGTCCGCCTTGTTAAACACTCTGCTGATGTGTTGCCATGCAAATTGTATTTTATTTGGCCTTCACAACGCCTGTAATGTTTCTTTATTTGATCAGCCTCAGAAGAAGAGCACGTTTACGCTCGAAACACGTGTCAGGCTGTCCATGTGCAATAAATTCTTCTGCAACTCAAGCAGTCTTACAAAAAATGTAACTATTGGCGCTGTGTGACTGGAATTTCTGTTTTAACTCTCAATGTCGCCTTCTCCTTAGAGAAAACCAAGTAAGGAGGATCAACAGACAGAGCCTCAAGCTCACTCACCATTCTAGCTGAAGTGATGGCAACTAGGAAAATCACCTTAACGGTGAGCAATCTTAAAGAACAAGAATAAAGGGGCACAAATGGTGCGTCCATTAAAAACGTCAAAACCAAATTTAAATCTCACGCTGAAACAACAAACTGGCGTGGGTGAAACATATTGGAAAGAACCCTGAGGAATTGATTAACTGGGGATCATAAAAAAGGAGCCCTGCTTTGGGGTCCTCTTGAAGACAGAAACAGCCGCAAGATACCCCTTCACTGTACCAACTTGTAGGCCTGTCAGGGCATAAAACAGAAGAAATTCCAACACAGAGGAGATGGGGCAAGTAAAAGAGTCCAGATACCTCGCCCATCATCAAGCCAAAAAACATCCACCACCTGTAGGTATAAATGGACTTGGCGGCCGGTGTTCTAGCAGATAGGCGTATGTCCAGAACGTCCAGGGACAAATCACACTCCTATCTCAACCTTTCAGCAGCTGTTGAGATGAATTTCAGGAATCTGACCTGGTGGACAGATTTTAAAGGGGCCACCCTAGTTATAGTGAACAGGGGAACTCAGAGATTAGCCAAACCCAATCAAGGTAAGCGTAAGGAGTGGTCAAGGCTATTATCGGAAGTGTGAGAGTGGGGCGAGGGGGCCACAATACGTCCACACAGTGAAGCACACAATAATTCAATTTAGACATGCAAGTATACAAACTCTATCTTTATTCTAGGCACAAAACACACACTAGAAGATGAAACAAGCAGGTGATAATATCACACAACACTCAATTATAAATAATGCATAGTCACCTTTAGGTTCTTAGACACGCATTTAATAACTTGGACAACAAAAAGAAGGTTAGTAGTGATGCAGTAGAATAAAACCAGTTCACAAGAATGATACCCTAACTTTATAAGTCCAATTCCTATGATGTATGGGGCCTTGTGCCCAAAGGTCACAAAGCTTTTTCTTAAGAAAAGGGGCTGATGTAGTGGTGGTGAAATGTTCCAGAAGATATTCAACTAAGTTTAAAGGTAGGTAAACTTGCATTCCTATCTTTTAGATATAGAATTTTAGATCTGATGATCAAAAAACAATGAAATGGAATAACCAAAGTTTATTCAAAGGTGTATTCTAAGGAGAACGGGGGGATGTGAATGCACTGCAATTACTTAATCCCCCCCCCCACCCCGACTCCAATTTTCCCAGATGACTAGGTGGGTCGAATGAGGTTTGATGGAGTGAAGTTTTTCTTCCGTTTTTTTTTCCAGTGACACGTGCCCAAGAGCTGTGGATGCAAGGATGCTTCTGGTCGGTTCCAGGTGCAGAGTGCAACCCTTTGCGAAGAAGAAATGCAGAAGGCACAGATGCAAACCTCTACAGTTCACTTCATCAGGAAGGTGAGTTCCAGCGACGGCTACCGCGCATAGGCGACGACATGCATCCTTCCAGTCGCGGTTAAAGAAGACCTTCCAGAACAGGGTCCCTTAAAGATATGAGGCTGAAATTCGGCAGGAAGGTGACTTATACCACAAGCTTGCAGCCACTGAAGTTCCCGGCGAAGAACACGAAATGCTGATGATTCTACCGAGATAGCCCACTGGAGAGCTGGTACGTCCACCGGAAGGCTCAGGAAGGCTGGATCCTCAAGAAAATATTGAGACTGTTTGGTGCCACCAGTCCAAGGGTTGAAGCCCCACTCGGGGCCTTCGCAGATCAGGTAGCCCAGTAGTGCTTCACCGGTCTAAACACAGGAAGGGATGCAATGCCTCTTCGGGAGTCATCCACAGATCTTCAGTTGGCTGATCATCTCCACAAGATACTTGTCTCCAACACTGGCCTGAAAATATGGCTGCAGGAGTCCTCTTCTGATTCTAAATCTTGGCTGGAAGCAAATCCAAGCCCACGAATGGTAAGGGTATGCACCATTCAAACAGCCAGCAGTGGTTCAATCAGGGACCACTGTGGGTTTCATGCATGCCACACACCTAGACTCTCAGGCACCACTGATGTGATTGGGACCAGACAGTCCCACCCCTTCCATCCCAAGCGCACACAAAAAAGCATCACTAGCTCACGAAAGCAGCAGCTTTACCGGGGAAATGCATGACCTTATGTGGGATTTTCTGACCTAAAAAGGCAGAAAAAAGGGCAACCAACAATATGGCCAAAGAATCGTCAAAAGATCTCGTGGCACTGCCATTTTAGGACATTAGCCATGTTTAGCCATACAAGTAAAACGTGAATGTGCACACTAGAAATAGCGCAATAAACAGTACATATTTAATTTCTGCCACCAGCTTGTCTTTAAGCACATAACATGCCGTTACCTTCACCACTATCTGAAAGCTGCGTGACGTCGAGACTTCCAGGGAGCTTCTGCAAGGTTAGCGGTGCACAATATTCCCTCGTAGCTTGGGGAGAGGTCTCCTAGACCGGTTCTCTCTCGGATCAGTCTCGACGTCATGGCAGCTTTCAGATTGCGGTGAAGGTAACAGCAGTCGACCTTCTTCGGGCTCGGCGGTTGAGATAAGGCATCAGTTTTGACTTCAGCTTCTGAACGATTTCTAGCAGTGAGAGGCCCCCAGATATTCTGTTCTGTCTCTCATTCATTCTGCTGGGTCACACTCAGGCAACCAATCACTCAGAAGGGCATTCAGCAGTCAGGCAGCCAATCAGACTTACAGTGCATTCAGGCCATTCTCCTCCCTCTCAGACACTCAAAACAAGGAATGTGTATTGGGACAAGTACCCAGCCATTCAGCACTACACAATGCATTCATACCAGTTTCGGGCAGGGCTGTCTCAGTCTTTGTGTCACATACCAAGAAATAGACACCATAACAAGAGGTGCATATTGGTCATCAACTCCATTCACCCAGGTCCCACCCCAAGGGTGTACCCACAACATACAGTCACTGGGAAGGCTCCAGCCAGTCTGGCCTGGACTTCCCCACAATTCCATATATGGAACTTCCAACCAACAGCCAGTCAGGGGGATGGGACAGAGGCAAGGCTTCCCAGGACTTCCTGCTCTGTGGGTCACACACATGTTCCCAAAAACATACACTAGGGGCACAGGGTTGTACCCCCACCCATGGGTGCCATAAGGGTATCCCAAGGGTCTGTACACCAAGCCAAAAATAGGAAGAGCTGCACTGCCAGGAGTCCCACATGGACTCCTGGGTAGAAAAAAATACAGAACACATATGGAAAAGGACTACACGACAAGGAAGCCCTGTCCTTCCAATGCATTTCCAGCATCACACACCTCAACATATATTTTTTCCTTTCAATTTCACAGTTTTTTGCATTGAATGCTTAAAGTCAAATCTCTTGACTTTCTCTTAAATCGATCATCAATGTATTGGTTACTGCTTTACCATCTTAATGTATGAATAATTTCATGCAAATATACATGTTTCACATATATGAACACATTTTATTCCTCATTAGTCCCCTTGGTATTTATCATTTTTCATATCAGGGGGGGGGGGACAGCTTTTGCATTTACAAATTTGCGAACAATTCTACTGTGATTCCCAAGGGCTGTCCCACAGCGACCATCACTTAATGAGCTAGAACCCACTAATAACCCATATAAAAACACTATGGAATTACATCCAGGTATACGTCTCATATGGAAACCTTTCTTGGCTAATTCTGTTCCTTGATCCGTGGATTGACGTTTCAGTAGACCTATAGTTGTCCCACCTTCTTCAGGACTGTGTGTTGTATAGGGACACTAGAAAGCAACAACAGTTGTGTATGAACAAACTGTGTTGGTTAAAAACATTTAAAATCTAGAACAACTAAAATGGCCACTGAGTCAGAGCTTCTCATATTCTGTGACCTAATCACTATAATTCTAACCTTGCTTGGTACGTGTATCATCCTGTTCTTACGATAGGGTAAGACACTTTGAAAAAAAAGTGCACCTCAACATATCTTTTTTTCCTTTTCTTTTCAAAATATCTTACCCTATCGTGAGAACAGGATGATACACGTACCAAGCAACGGGCCTCCGGTACCACCAAGATATATGATGCCAATCTAGCAAGTGCAGAAAAGCCGAGGCTAGAACCGTCATCTGAGTTAGGAAAATCTGGACCATCTTGAAGAAGTTTGACACACTGTACTCAGGTGGGAAACCCCAAACCAGGCGAGTGTTTAAGACTGCCCCAATGAATCTGAGGAACTGTGACTTCTTGTAGTTCAGAGAGAAGCCAAAGTTGTGCAACAGGCTGCATGTCCGGTACAGCTGTGCCAACACTAGAACTGGTGAATGGGCTCAGACATGAATGCCTTTCATCCCGAGGCAAGCCGCCACTACTGCTAGCAGCTTGGTGAACACCCTGGGTGCAGAGGAAAGACTGAAAGTAAGGACTTTGAACTGGTAATGAAAGTTGCCTGCTTTGAATCTCAGATACTTCCTGTACTTCTTTTGGGTAGCCACATGAAAGTTAGCATCCTGGAAATCTAGGGAAACTAACTAGTCGATGTCTAGGGCCTGGAGGATCTGGGCTAGAGTGACCATCTTGAACGTATCCTTGTGCAAGTATAAGTTCAGAAGCCGCAGATCCATGATGGATCTCAGACCCTCGTCCTTGCTCAGCACCATAAAGTAAGTTGAGTACCAACCCATGCCGTGTTCTGAGCAGGGTACCATCTCTATGGCCCTGTTTTTCAAGGAGGTAACGGATCTCCTCAAGCAGGAAAGGTTCTGGAGGTAAGAATTGTGTCAAGGGGGGTGCTCTGGAGGGCGAGAGGCAAAGGGGAGGCAGTATCCCTGCTGGAAGACATGCAAATCCTAGGCATCTGAGGTGGTATTTCCCCATTCCTCACCAAACTCTGATATCCTGCCCCCAACAGGGGATGCAGGGCGGGTGCCCACTTCACAGAGGGTTCGCACTGGGGGTTGTGAAGGGCACAGAGAAGGAGGAAGCACCTCCTGCAGATGGACTGCAACCCCTATCCCTGTAAGGACACCTTGTCCTTGCTTCTCCGAGGAAGACTGACTTATACCCCTCTGGGCGTAAGAGATGCAAAGGGACGAAAACCCCTGACTGCCAGATGCTGTCGTCACAAAGGCCTGGAAGGTTTGTAGCGACACGTCAGCCTTGGTGCCAAAATAGTTCTGTACAGGAGGTTCTTCAGGACGTTAGTGGTGAACCTGGATGTCCTCAGCCAAGAAAAGAGCATCAGGGCGGTGCTGGTAGCCATCTTCCTATCAACGCAGTCTGCGGTGTCTGAACCAGACTGCAATATTTACGGGAAGCTTTTCTGCCATCTGTAACAATCGACAGAAAACCACTCTCCATTTACCCTTCTGGGATGCGCTTCGCCGCCTCTGTTAACACTGACCAGAGACCAAAGGAGTATTTGGCCAATTCTAAAGAGGCATTGACACAGTGGAGACCTAAGCTTGAGGAGATGAACATCTTCCTGACGCACACATCCAACTGTTTGCTCTCCCAATCTGGGGGTGGGGGGGCAACAATGGAAAAGTCATGAACTTGAGGTTTGCTCTAGCGGCCAGGACCATCAAACTCTCCAGAGAGGAATAAGAGGTCTGAAGGGGGCGGTCTGTGCTTCTTCGGCAGGTCACGGTCCACTGGGAGGACTGACAATGGTTTGGCCCACAGTTCCACCATGGGCCCCTCCACTGCCTGATTGAAAGGCAGCAAGGTCTCTTTTTTAGAACCCTTGTCCAGAATGTTGAGCACCTAATACTCCACCTTAGAATTTATGGGAGCAGCCATCCCAAGAGTGTTGACTGCCTTTGCCACCAGGAGCTAAAAATCTGCCTGTGGCTAGCCCGGGGTGCCAGCAGGAATAATGTCCACGTCCGGCAAAGTCCACATGACAGTTGCTTCCTGCAAGTCGGCTGCCAGGTCCACCAAGTCACCCTGTTCCCTGTAAAACTCCTCTAGGAAGTCTCTCACCTCCCTGGGGTGGAAGGGCTCCAGACCAAAAGGACATCACCCTCTTAGTCATAAATGTCTTCTAAATGTGACAAATATGCCTTTCCTGGGAGCGGGAGGAACTCTTTAGCGACTCCAGCAACTATGGAACGGGACCATATGCGAGTTGACCGGCATCTGAGGATGGAACTGTGTGCCCATTTCTCGCAATCTTGTGTAAAGACTGGAGGGGGGTGTCTGTACTCCTGCTCTCCATATGGCAGAGGAGAGGCACAGAGGACCCCAGCCAAGATTCTCTATTTGGTAAAACTTGGGCAAGCAATCAAGGCCTAGCTCTCAGGAGGTGATGCGGGCTGGTTCTTAAGCACAATGTAGTCCCCAAGCACCCACAAAGGAATGTCCACACACAGTATTAGTGAAAACACAGTCTTTATATAATTAAGGTTCAAGTTTATATACACAATCACAATAACTCACTTTGTGCTCAGTTAATCTACAATGGCAAATATATACACAGTTCCACGTGGTACCACAATTACTATAAGATTTCATTAAAGTGCATCAACTGTACTTAGTGTAAATGTCACACAAATCAAGCAATAAAGAGAACCATAGATAGACATAGGAGGAAAGCAGTTGGTTAGAACAATTGGCAGAATACTGGCCCTGTTACCTAGACACAGTTCTGTATGAGGAGCCCCCGCCGCCCAAATAGTTCTACAACCCCAATGTACTTGGAATAGCAGAGTTTGATGTCGGGTCGTCGACAGATCCTTCTTGAGCGACTCCCTTTAAGCGCAGGAGCCACGGAACATCGAGATCCCCCGAGGAAAAAAGGGGTGAACACTGTCGCTGCGGCTCAGCTTCGGTTCTTGCAGTGCTCGTTGACGATCGGTCGAAAACGTCCTGCAAGCTGAGGCTTGCGGTGCACCTCGACGAGTGATCGCTGCCGCAAGGAGTCAATGAAGAACTTTGGCCCAGCAAGTGTGTCGTGTCGTCAGCGTCTCTGCAGTCTTCGGGTGGTGGGAAACCCAACGGCAGATTCTCCTCAGTGGCCTTGACTTTCTCCAGCAGGTCGAAAGCAGTCGACGAGGATGAGCAATGGAGTCCTTGTTCCAATGTTCTTAGGCAAAGGAGCACTGCGGCTCCTGTCGGCGACAGCGGTCGTCGACGGTGATTGACTTCAATGTCCGGGCACTTCTCTTTGTGATTCCGCGGCGGTCCAAGTCTCCGGACGGCAGCCTTTCGTAGGTCTGTCTACCAGGGAGCTTTGGCAAAGATCAGCTGGTGCACAATGGTCCCTCGTAACTCAGGAAGAGGTCTCCTAGCCAGTTCCTCTCTTGGATCAGTTCCTTGAAGGCACAGCAGCTTTCAGATTAGCGAAGGACAGCAGCAGCAGTTCTTCTTCCAGTGGGCTTCAAAGTTAAGCATTAGTTTTAATTTCAGCTTCTTCGATTTCTAGCAGTGAGAGGCCCCCAGATATACTCTTGATCTCCCATTCACTCTGCTGGGTCACACTCAGGCAACCAATCATTCAGAAGGGAATTCAGGCAGCCAATCGGCTCACAGTGCATTCAGGCCATCCAGACACTCACAACACAGAATGGATTCGGACAAGCACTCCGCCATTCAGCACTACCCACTGCATTCATACCAGTTTCGGGCAGGGCTGTATCAGTCATTGTGTCAACCACCAGATACTAGACACTCATAACATGGAATGCGTATTCGTCGCACACTCCATTCACCCAGGTCCCACCCCACAGGCGTACCCAAAACATACAGTCATTGGGAAGGCTCCAGCCAGTCTGGCCACAACACCACATATGGAACTTTCAACCAACAGCCAGTCAGGGAGAAGGGACAGAGTGAGGGCTTCACGGGACTTTGGGAAAAGTAAGGTAACAGGCGATAGAAAGTAAGAGGCCACGGGGCCATCTTGTTTTCCATCAGGAATCCACTGTTTCCAATTCCAATGACAGGGCCTGGGCATCCCAAAATGGAGGATGCGCAGGGCACATGTCAATTCAGCACGGAGCTGTCACCAGCCCGTACCCTGCTCTGTGGGTCACACAGAGGTGCCTAAAAACATACACTAGGGGCGCAGGGTTGTACACCCACCCATGGGTGCCATAAGGGTATCCCAAGGGTCTGTTCACCAAACCAAATACAGGAAGAGCCGCACCGCCAGGAGTCCCACATGAACTCCTGCGCGGAAAACAAGACAAAACACACATAAGGCACTAAAGGACAAGGATACGCCGGCCCTGTCCCTCCAATGCATTTCCAGCATCACATCTTGTCAGGTTGTACTGCGGACTACCTGCCGGGTCCTCCAAGCACAGTGAGATCCGTCGGCTTGGCTGAAGCCACAGCCGCCAGGAGTGAAGTCATTTTTGCTGACGCCACAGGAGTCTGAGCATCCAGGGCCTTGGCGAAGATGTCAAGCATCTTCAAATAGAAAGCCTCCCAGTCCTATGGTGAGGAGTATTTGGTCAGAAATGATACCTGCTGGCCTCTTCCTACTGGGCTTCCTTGGAGTGGTGGCTCCACTTCTTCGAGGACGAAGATGAGTGATGCAGGGATTAACTGCGGGGTTGACCTCAACCTCTTGCAGTGCTCCTTTTTCTTTTTATACTTCCAGATGGGTGACCGCTCCACAGTGCCGCACTCCACACCAGGCAACCTCGAGCAGGTCGCTTATCCCCTCTCGCCTTGTGGAGAAAGGTAAACAGCTACGCGTTCTCGCAGCGCTTTTGGGTGCCTTGAAAGTCATGACGTGCAGTCCTGGGCATGATGACCTTCACCAAGGCAGTAAAGGTATATGTGGTGCGGGTCCAACAACATTTGGCACAAGCAATCAATGCAGGGTTTGAACCTCGTACGTCTTGTCAGATTCGGCATCACGACAAATTCGAGAGATGAAGCAAGCATGTCCGGCAAAGGAGGCGTTGAGCGGAAATGACACAGAGCTGTGCTGCGCCCCCTGGCCGCAGAAAGGTTTCAGAAGAGCAGCTGGTGCTGGCAGATAGATATAGAAGACGAATCAGTAGAAGGAAGGAGTGGATTGGAATAAAATCTTTCCTAACGGTAATCAAATAAGGGTGATTATTTTTCAGTATACCAGTGTTGTTTATTTTCCATGGATGCATGTGTAAACTAAGTTTACCTTTTTATCAGCCTACTTCCCCTTCCCAGAATTAAGCCTGACTGCCACTCTACCATTTTAAGAGCGGTTTGGCTTCCCTTCTGTGATGGGTGCTCTGCCCCTCCTTAAGGTTACTGGTTTTACAGCCCTCTGTAAAGGCCTGTGCAAAAACGATCTCGACAGCGAGAAACCGGAATCTATTAGAAAAAAAACACACTCGATGAAAAACATTAAACAACTCAGGATAGCACAATACCCTTCCATCAACAGTCCTGAAAATCTTTTTTATGTGTATTGGAAAGGCTTTAACATTCAACTTGCAAATCAGTTCACACGAGCTGGCAGCATCAGAGAAATAAACAACAGAATGTTGTTGCTTATTGCAGAAACAATCAGTAGAGCTAAAGTATGTGAAATTGTGTCCAACTCACCAAAAAGCTGGGAAGGATTAGCGTTGGTGGCCTTTTCGTAATTAGTAAGTCCTTCATAAATCACCTTCCCCACTGCAGCATAAAGACACTCCAGCTCCTCATACTTTGAAGCTACACTTGAGCTACCTGCATCAGAACACCCAGTGTTAAATCCCATTAAGCAAGACATTAGAGTCAAATAATTACTTATAAGCAAGTACTTATTACACAAGGTTACTTTCAAATTCAAGTGACAATGAGACAGTGTATATCATTTACACAGATTTTAGGTGAAACACACAGCAGTTCTATATTCCTATGGGACATCACACCAACAGCATTTGAAGCTTTCTTTGAAATGATTGTGGTAACAAAGATCAGGCCCTTTCTTAAGGGCCCCCTCGGCCTACCCGCAGCTTTTCAGGAAATAAGGAGATGGACACAGACACCAATTGATGGGTAAACCAAGCTTCTTGTATTAGATAGAAAATACACAGCATACAGAGTTATCAGCTGATAAGCAGGAAAATACAGCAGGACAAGTGTCCAGGCAGTCGGCATACAGAGCTCTCTCTGGACAGCCCATTGAGTGCAGGGTAAATAGCATATCCTATGCAATCACTAATATATTATAGCATTTGCACAATGGGTGTGTTACTTGGCATGACATTTGCAGACATCTGGCAATAGCTGCAGCATCTTACTTGTGACGAAGTTGTGCGGTACATTGTGTTGTAATATGGCATTAGGGAGAATTCTCATTTCTGTGCCTATTCCCTTCAACCTTAGAGACCCCCAGCTCTTTTGCTGGACTTTAGGACTTTTTAATTTTAACCCTGGAGTGAGTGAGCCCTTTTTCTCACTCTCTAATGTGTTTCGACCTGATTTGGATTATGTGTCTCCTTTGTTTTTGTAGTCTGACAAACTCCATATGCATCTACATTTTGTATGGTGACACGCAGCACCCTCAGTGCAGTGTCACAGAGAATCCTTTAGATTTCTCATAAGGTTTAAATACCCTTTCTTGGGTGAACTACTGTTCCGAAGAATAGTAATGTGAAATTGACTTTAACTTAAAAAGTTGCTAGCCTCACAGACTGCGCTTGATCTTGCATTTGTCACACTCTTGTGGCATTAGATAGGTGGATTTGTTCAATTTGTGAAATATATTCATTGATTAGAGACACACCTGGTAAGTGTTGATAAGTAGGGCTCCAGGTTTTAATATCAATAGATAAACAAATCACTTAGAACACGTTACATCAATCTGGCAATATCAATTGTTCATTGCTAAGTGCACCTTAATATTCCAGAGTACTTTACGCATTAGAACATATTATGCCAAAAACACATTGAGCCTATTATACCAAAAACACATTACGCCAACACGTGTTTCAACCTTCCTAGGTCGTCTTCAGGGCGTCTAAATTACAAACAATTAATCCAACGTATAACTTAAGTAGATAAATCCTAATGTGAAAGTCTTTTCGGGTGCTGAGGCCGTGTATTTTCCGCTGACATCATTAACAAAGACTTATTGGTGATGAAACGTTGCTATTTTAGCAGCGGTCAGATTTCCTGAAAATGTGAGCAAAGTTTTGAAGCGAGAAATAGTTTGCGTTCGCCTGCTATACGTTTTCTTGCCGCGTTCGGCTTGGCTGAAATTGACTTTACTTACCTTGTCTCTTTGTAGGTCCAGCACACACCATCTTATGTGGAGTGCCGGGGGGTTACTTAGTAGCCCGTTTTCCTACCTACTCATGTAACATTTTTTATGTTACCCGCACTAGTTTCAATGGCTGCTGGCAGTGGGTTAATTTTCCTACCATTGTGCTTTTCTATCGCAGGCTGAATCCTCAGCTGCAGTATAGCCCGTTGTGTGTTTTGCCATTGGCGGGCTTCAGCCCTGAAGCCCGCCCCTAGATCCAGTGTGTCTGGAAGGACAGGTAGTGAGGGAGGGTCCATAAACTCCCATGTCCTTTGTCTCTAGGTGTGTGTTAAGACTGATTTCCTATAATCTGGCCTGGTGGACAGATGAATAGAAGGCCAACCTATATTGTGACAGGGGCAACTCTGGGAAGCTGTAGCCAAACCAGTTTAAGGTAGCAGTGACAGGCGGTCTAGGCTAAGATCTTCAGAGGGGTGAGATTGTAAAGGGTCCACAATGAGGTCACACAATGGGAGTCACAAATTACCCTTAGACAGGATGCATAACAATACAGTTATTTAATTATGACCAAATACACTATAAGAAAAATGAACACAAGCATGTAGACGTATCAACCAATACCATCAAACTAAAATACATATATACAATCACAGGTTCAAGCGCATAATACAACTCAAGATACTCCTGCAAGGAAATGAATAGATGAGTATTAAACACAAAAAGGTCCACAGAGAATTAACCCCCAACTAATATTGTCCAACCCTAAGTTGCCTGGGGCCTTGTGCCCTATTGTTCAGGATACAAAGATACAGCTCTCAGGAGGCAGGAGAAAATGTAGGTAGTGTCTCTGGGGTCCAGTGATGGATTCTTAGAGCCAGGGTTCAAGATAGACAGTGTCCAAAATTCCCCCCAACAGTTAGAAGTCTTGCCAAGGCAAGTGTTGGCAAAGCCAATAGGTTTAAGATAAAGAGTATTATAAGTCCATTGACTTACAATGGGAGTGTAGGGGTATGTTAAAAGCTCGATAACTTACCCCCCTCACTCCGAATCTTCCTAAGACTTTCCAGAACAAAGGAAGGGTGTCCTGGCTTGCTTTTCCCATCGAATTCCGCAGTCCACGATTTTCACGGGTTGCAGGTTCGAGTGATTCTCCGGTTAGGATCTTTTGCTGGTGCAAGGACTCTTGATGAAGAAATGCAGAAACAAACGATGCAGCGCCCTTCTCGGGACTGGAGACGGGTCAGAAAAGCAGGTTTCGGACTGTGCACGCCGCGCACAGCGATGCAGCAGGACTCAGTAGCCGCGCTCGGACTTTCCGGTCTTTCACGGGTTCCCTTGGAGCTAGGACGCCGACATTTCGCAGAGGGTGTCTTTGCAGTGGCAGCTGAGGGTGCACCAAGTTTCAGGCGGAAACTCGGAACGGCAATGAAGATATCCCTGTAGCCCAAAAACGAAGCTGGTCAGCCACAGGACGATTCCCAGGCACTTCCGAAGGCGGTTTTTGCATTGGGCACCGAGTAGGCTTCGGGAATGGATGGTCCCTCCAATCCAGGGTTGTAGCACCTTCGCAGGCCTACTGGAGATCAAGAGACAGACAGGGCTCCACCAGGACTGCAGCAGAAGTTGGTTGCCAGTCCTCCTTCAGACAGGTTACAGGTTTCTTTGCGGGTCTTCTCAGCTGGACGGATTTTCTTGGCTCCTTCAGGTTCTGCCAAGATCTCTGAGAATTGCATGCAGGGGCCCTCTTCTTATCCTAAAAGCCAGAACTAGCCCACAAAAATACCACAGTGGTCCAATCAGGTCCACTGGCGGGAACACTCATGCATACCACTCAGACACACAGAAACCAGGATGTGGATTGGGGCCAGACTGACCCAGCCCACATCCTGCCTGCAAACACACAAAGCCCTCCAGTAGCGCGCCAAAAGCTCCCGCTTTCCCGGGCACTGGAAGTCCTTAGGATCTTTCTGGCCTCTGAGGCCTGGAAGAAGGCTAAACCACAAGATGCAAAAAGAATGGACGAAAAACCTCATGGCACGGCCATGTTTGACCAGTAGCCACAGTAAGTAGCCAAACGCGGTAAACGCGGTTTAGCTGAAACGAAATTCCCCAAAAAGTGGGGAAAAGTCACTGCTGCCACCAGTCCATCTTTTAAGCACCTCAGAATAACCAAACAATCCTTTGAGTGTTAGTCTAGGGCAAAACAAAAATTAACCCCATTGCACTGCAGTGTAAGCTGCTGTGTGCAATGATAAAAAGTTACCACATGTGATACAAAAGTAACCACAAGTAGCAACAGAGTCACAAGACTAAGGGAAACACTGTTTCCCAGTACTGATAGCCTTATGGACATATCAGTTTCCCCATAAAATGTGAGTACAGGTCAGATTGAAAAATAAAAGCAAACAGTTTGGAGGGTTCCATAAAGATGGAAGGAAAGGTGCAGTAAAGAGAATCTTTCCTAACTGTGTGCCTGAACGAAACCAGTCGTGATTGGCCGGCTGGCTGTCAGGGAAGGACAGCCACCCTGCTGGGTGATTGACAGCCTAGGGCTGTGAATGAATGAGAACGAGCTTAAAAAGGTGAGGTTCTTGGGACTACAGGCAGAGTCGACCACTGTAAGAAATATCCAAAGAATAAATTGTGATGAGAAGCCTGCTGCAATCTCCTGGATATCAAAGTGTCCAGTGAAGCCTTGCTGCTGTGCTGACCTTTTTCACATTCTCAAAGAAGCTCCGGACGGAACAACTTCCCCCCTTGGGCTGGTGGGACAAACTAGCCCTGTGACGAACTCCACTTTGGCACAACCCCTGACTTGCTGTGCCTCTCCAGTGCTGCAGAAGCCCAATGCCAGGGGTCAAGTGTCCATAACCAAGTGCAACGTCTTCCGTGGAAAAAATCCGGCCAAAAGCTCCAGAAGCCCCGTACGGGCACCCCAGAAGTAGGAAAGCCCGATCCAGAGCACCCTCACCAGAGTCCAGGACAGAAGTAGGAAAGCCTGATCCAGAGCACCCTCACCAAAGTCCAGGACAGAAGTAGGAAAGCCCGATCCAGAGCACCCTCACCAGAGTCCAGGACAGAGGGAGCATGGAACGTCCAACTGGGGATATTTGTTCTGCATCAGTGCTGTTCGCGAGGCGCTGAAACCACGAAGAGCCGCTGAATCAAAGACAATTTGTAGCTGACAAAGTCTGCTTCCGAGTACTGCAGCAGGAGCCCACCAGACGTTCTCCCTCTTGTCCCCACGACTGAGGCACAGGAACAAGGGTCTGCTTGGCTGTAGCAAGACAGAATCCAGCTTGACCAATTTCTTCAAACCAGAGGTACTTTGAAGGCTTGGGGTACTTACCTTATTGCCATGTCATGTTTTCTCACTTGAGAGGTGCACTATCTTACCGTTTCTGAGTTGATTTCAACTCCCCTTGCACAGGCTTAACAGCTTCTGTTCCTTCAGTGATTTTCTTGAACTATCTGACTTTGTGAAAGACTTTATCCAAGAAGTGCATCAGAACTTTCAACTGTGTCCAATAGACTTTGGCTGTCCTGGCTTCTCAAAGGAACCTTCTGATCTATTGACTTTGGCATTGCGTGTCCCTTCATAGGTTGTAATTTGTTGAACACTTTTACTGCTGGGAAAGGCTTACTAAGATTTCATTAGAGGATTCAAACTGTCTTCATGTCATGAGAAAGTATGTTCTAACCTTTATATTCCCTTAAACCTTCCATCCTGAAACCCAAAGTCTACAAGTATATTGGCGTTTAAGATAAATGCAATAATATCCTTGTTATTTCAGGGTGTAAGAGAAATGTATTAGCATGTCCAAAGAGTATTCACCAACTTTATTGACTTTGTAAAGTGAATCCAAAGTTTGCTTGACTGTTACAAACAATTGCCTTTTTAAAGCTTAACTAAAACGTGTGTAAATAAATGGGATACATTACTCACCGTAATCGTATTTCTGATGCTTGTATCGGCTTAGATCACATGCTGTGCATATGCCGACATCTAGTGGAAGCTGCAGAGTATTACATCTGTTGTTTTTGAAACTCGAAAGGGATGTCGACAGGGCGTGCCAACTGAAACCTTGAGAGTGTAAGTGTTCCTTGGTTACATGTATTGACTGATTTCATCTGTACAGCTCTACAGCTCACATTTACCCCCCCCCCTTGCGATAGGCCAGGCTGCTCAGTCACACCATCAACTTGTGTAGTACAGACCTATACCAAAAGGTGGGTTACCTAATACCAAACTTATAAGTCTTGTGTAGTCTCACACAGTGTGACTGCACCAATTCTTACCCAACAGTAAGCTGTCCCAGGGACTTGAGGGTGTCGTACTCTTCTTTAGCACTTTGCAGTGCGTCCTCGACTACTTTCCCAAATAAGGTGCTTGCTTCAATCAGCATATTAAGCAGGGTGGCTTGAGTTTCCAGTTTAAAGCCAGACTGCCTTAGCCACGCATGGCGCTTAATGAGAGTACACCCAGCTACTATACGGCCTGCATTAATTGCTGCGTCCAGATTATTTTTCAGGATGCAATTTGCCACCTGCATACCCTCAGCCATTGTTTTTAAAAGCTGTGTTTTAAGGGGCTCTAGAACAGTCGATTTGTTGTGAGATCTCGTCCCATTTGTGGCAGTTGTAACTTGCCTGGTGTTACTAGCTATCCTTACTGGTATGCAGCAGAGAAAGCTACTTTCCTGCCCAGTGTTTTTGATTTCCTTGTCAGGAGGGGCTACAGCAGAGGCTAAAGGCGTGCGTGCTCTCTTTCTTGTGGAAGCTACAATGAGAGAGTCAGGTTTTAATTGACCCCTGATGTATTATGGATCAGAGGGGGCTAGTCTGAACATCTTTTCAATACAGGGGTTAACTACTCTCGTAAGGTTGGGTGCAAGTAATGAAGACTGAATGTGCCTCTGGATGGACTGCAGAAGTGGTATAAACTGTGCTGCAGATCTCTTATCCCCAAGGATGTCCCCTACAAAGTCCTTGTCGACTTGTGCCTCTTGGGTATCGATCTTAAAATGTTCGTCAGCCTTTTAAAGGAGCTTGTTATACTGCAGCTGATTATCCACCCGGGACCCAGCCACGGGTTGGTCATGATGGTCCGGGGATTGTATGATGTATACGTCATCATCATCATACTAGTCTGTGTCATCTAGGTCTAACAGAACCAGGGTCTTGAGAGCCTAAAGTGCCAATGTCGTATACATCTTCAGGAATGTTCTGAGAAGTACTAGGCTGGGCAGTGTCAGGTTGTGGTCTTTTGGAGGCAGGCTGGTTTTTAGTGGCATCCCTTTGTGAGGGCCCTTGGAAGTTGGACAGTTGATCAGGGTGTTGATCAAAAAGTCAAAGCAGCACAACATTCTCCTAATTACTGTCAAGACTGGAGGGGTGGTTATCTGTACTCCAGCCCGGTGTACAGTCATAATATCGAGAAAAAAAAATGTCGAAAGACAATCATTTCGAAAAAATAATGTTGAAAAAAAAAAAAATCGAATTCTTTATTTTTTATTTATATATTTTTTTGGGGTTTCGCGAGTAAAAAAAGGTAAAAACAAAAATAAAGTGGGGGTTAGGGGGGAACCCCCCCTTTTCGAATAAAAAACGTAGTGAAAAAGAAATTTGATTTTTTTTTTACATTATTTTTTCGAAATTATGACTTTCGACATTTTTGTATTCGATATGATCACTATAAACCCTCCTGCCCTCTAAATGGCAGAGTAGAAGCACAGAGCACCGCAGCCACGTTTCTCTATATGGTAACGATGGACGAGCAATCAAGGCTTAAGCTCTCCGGAGGTGATGTAATGGGGGCTGGTACATAAGTACAGTGTAGTCTCCAAGCCCCCAACAAAGGATAACACAGTTCTTTATATAAATAAGGTTCAGAATATATACACAATCAATAACACACTTTGTGCTTTAGCAATACCAAAATGATAAATATGTACAATGCCTATGTGGTACCACAGTCAACTCTCGACTCCTTTAAAATGCACACCTGCTGACAGTTGCAATGGCATAAAAATCAAATAGTAAAGTGAATCAACAATAGACATGGGAAGGAAGAGAAGCTGGGTTAAACAAATGGCAGAATACTGGGTCCCTACCACCAAACACATTTCTGTGTGAGTATCCGCCCCACCTGGGCAACCTATAAATAAAGTGTATCAACAAGCCTACTTCATATATTGTTTAAAGTAGTCTTGGTTCCTTCTAAAAAGGTTCTATGACTTCAAAGTATCTGATTAGCAGAGTCCTTAGACGGGTCGTCGACGGATCCCTCTTGAGTTAACTCCCTTTAAGGCAGGAGCCACGGGTCGTCGCGATTCCTTGAAGAAAAAGTGAACAATGTCTAGAGGCAGCGGCTTCGGCCTTGGCGGTGCTCGTCGACGATCGATCGTGGACGTCCTGCGAAGACAAGGCGTGCAGGGCACCTCGATGACGAGAGTTCATTGCTGCAAAGCAGAGTCAATGAAGAACATAGGCCCAGCAAGGGTGTCGGGTCGTCGGCGTCAACGATCGTGACTAGAGCACGGCTGGCTTTTGGATCTGTGTCAGCGTCTTTGAGGACTTCGTGTGGCAGGAAACCCACCAGTGGATTTTACTCGGTTCGTCAGCGACATTGACTTTGTCCGGCGGGACACAGCCGTCGATGGTGATGAGCAAGGGAGTCGTTGATTTCAAAGTGTCTTAGGCAATGGAGCGTTTCAGCTCCGGTCGACGAGGTTACAGCGGTCCTCCGAACCTCGGTCGACGGAGATGGTCGTCGATGGCCACGACATCCTGGTGCTTTACTTCAGAATTGCTCTGCTGTCCCCGCTCCCCATCGGCAGTCTTTCAAGGACTGACTTCCAGAGAACCTTGGTGAAGGTAAGCTGGTGCACGAAGGTCCCTCGTAGCTCGGGAAGAGGTCTCCTAGCCAGGTCCTCTCCTGGATCAGTTCTTGGAGATATGACAGCTTTCGGATTGTGTTGAAGGAAAGCAGCAGCAAAACCTTCTTCTAGCTGGGCTTCCAGCTAAGCATCAAGTTTCGACTTCCGCTTCTGAACGATTCTAGTCAGTGAGAGGCCCACAGATATACTGTTCTGTCTCTCATTCACACTGCTGAGCCAGGCTCAGGCAGCCAATCATTCAGAAGGGCATTGAGGCAGGCAACCAATCAGGCTCTCAGTGCATTCAGGTCATTCACTTCCATCCAGACACTCACACCAAGGAATGTGAATTGGGCAAGCACCCAGCCTTTCAGCTCACCACACTGCATTCATACCAGTTTTGGGCAGGGCTGTCTCAGTCATTGTGTCACACACCAGAAACCAGACACCCATAACATGAAATGTATACTGGTCACACACTCCATTCACTCAGGTCCCACCCCCAAGGGTGTACCCACAACATACACTCATTGGGAAGGCTCCAGCCAGTCTGGCCTGGACTTCCCCACAATACCATATATGGAACGTCCAACCAACAGCCAGTCAGGGGAAGGGACAGAGTCAGGGCTTCCCAAATCTTTTGGAAAACCAGTTAACAGGTCATAGAAAACAAGAGGCCACAGGGGCCATCTTGTCTCCTATCAGGAATCAACTGATTCCAATAGCAGGGCCTGAGTATCCCAAAATGGAGGCTACTCAGAGTACCTGTAAAATTCAACATGGAGCTGCCACCAGCCCATACCCTGCTCTGTGGGCCACACACAGGTGCCCAAAACATACGCTAGGGGTACAGGGTTGTCCTAAGGGGCTGTTCACCATGGCCAAAAAGCGTAAGAACTGCACTGCCAGGAGTCCCACACAGACGCATGTGCAGAAATAAACACAAGAGTACAAGACAAGGACAGGGAGGACCTGTCGCTCCAATGCATTTCCAGCATCACAATTACTCTGTGGAATTGTTCAGGGGTCCATTGGGTGGAGCATGGAAACCCTGTGGAACAGGGGTAGAGATACTAGAGGGTTGTTTTTGCTGCATTGACCCTGATAGGGTGTCACTAGAGGCAGATGGTTCTTTAGCCTTTGAAATAGGGGATTTAGGGAGTAGGGGCGCCAAAGTTGTTGTGCTTTTCGAGGTTTTGAACTTGAGGAGAGTGTCAGGGACATGTTGTTTAATGAATTCAGTGTTAGGCAAGATTGAATGCAGTACCCTGTGGGAGACTGCACCAGCCTTGTCCCCTTGGCAATAGTTAACCCAACCTTTGGTATAAGCATGTACTACACAAGTTGGTAGAGTGACTGAGCAGCCAGGCTTATCTCAAGTGGGGTCAATGTGAGCTGTAGGGTTGTAACAGATTCACAGAGACAAGTATGCAACTAAACACTTACATTCAAGGTTTCTTGATTAAACAATGATTTATTAATTTAACAGTCAGTTGAATAAGCCTTCTTAAGAAGGGAGCAAATATATGTAACACAAATATACTTCAAAATACACATGATCAGTTTCACTAAATTAGTAGATATCCTTTTGGGATGGCACACAGATACTTCCTACACCCTGAGGTGACTTAAATAACTAGGACACTGTGGACATTGATATATCACTGGTACATTTAGAGCAATACCGAGTTTGGTGCCAAAAGGAAAAGCTTGAGGGAATAAAACAATGGTTCACAAATATTGTTAAGCAGGTAAGTACTTTATAACCCCCCCAATGCAAAGTAAATGAACCCTTTCCTAGCAACACAAGTTATAGAATGTATGACTTTTGTTGACGGATAGTTAAAGCACAGGTTAAAGGCACAGTTAAAGCACAAAGCCAGAGGATAGAAGAGTTCTTCAGGGAGCCAGGACAGCCAATGTCAATTGAACAAAGTCTAGGGGAGCTGAAAGTCTTGCACAATGTTTTAGAAGCCTTTGTTTGAAAATGAAATCACTGTTGGGCCTCAAGCTAGGAGGCTTGTGAGGGGCAAAGCTGCAAGCAACTCTGCAAAGGCAGTAAATGGAAGCCTCAACGGAGGACAGGCAAAATGCCCCTTAGTTTATAGTACCTTAGGTCTGAAGAAATTGGTTCCTGGGCCTCAGTCGTGGGGACAAGAGAGAGGACAGCTGTGGACTCCTGCACTACAGTTTGAAGATCAGCGGCAGCAATGGGCAAACTTCAGATCAGCAGCACTTTGCAGTTTCAGCTTCTCGCGAAAAGCACCACTGCGGTTCACGGATAACTTATTGACTTTCCTCGCATCTAGGGTCCAGCACTCTGTTGAGGTGGCTCAGGCTCGGTCAGACCTGCTTCATGCGAGTCCGGAGGATCTTTCTGGAGCTCAGGTCCGACTTAAAAATTATGCACTCGATCCTGGTGTTCCTCTCCCTGGCAATCGGTTCCTGTAGCAGCAATGGCAGCACAGCCAGCTCCGTGAGGATGTCCAGACAAGCTCGCTTTGGGGTTTATTGGTCCCACCAAACCAAGGGGAGAAGTCGTCCTTGCAGGGCTTCTCTAGTCGTGGCGAAGCCGGAGCTTCAACACTGCAGTAGGGCTTCAGCGGGCAAACCAATGGTCCAAGAGTTGCAGCAAGCGTCTCTTCCAAGTACTTCTTCGGATTCCTTCGTCCAGTGGTCGACTCTGCCTTCCAAGCAAAAAGCCTCACCTTTTATGCAGGTTTCTCTCATTAATTTGCAGCCTAGCTGTCAATCACACAGCAAGGTGGCTGTCCTCAAAGGACATCCCTCCAGCCAATCATCCTTGGGTGTATTCCTCTAACCAAGGAGACTAAGCACAGGGAGTTTCGGGCATCTCCCTCCCTTCATCAGTGAACCCAGCCCAAGACCAAACAAACAGGGACCAAACCTGGTTTGGCGTGCAGAGGGTTGTAGGTCAAAGGATCGACAACCAAAGGATCGAATGGTCAAAGGGTCGACACCAAAGAACCAAAAACAAAAGGATCGAATTCTTTTTTAAACATTTTTTGGGGGGTGCGGGGGGTCCCCCTTAACCCCCGTTTTTTGTGGTAAAAAAACCCTTTTTTCCATAAACGAAAACCCCAAAACAAAATGTAATTTAAAAAAAAATGTGATTGTTTTGTTTTCGGTCCTTTGGTGTCGATCCTTTGACCATTCAACCCTTTGTAGTCAACCCTTTGACCGGACACCCATGCAGTGTCAATCTCAAGAAGGACCTTTTCCAACCAGAAATGGCAAAAAAAGAAGACTGGGGCCATTTTTACAAAATGGGCACCCATGGGTGCTTTACCAAGGCTGCAATTGCACCCCGCGGTAGAAACACTCAATGGTACTATAAAGTCAACCACTGCCACCAGCCATTAATTGTAGAAAGGGTAGCATAAAAATGTTACATTAGAAACTAGACAAAGGGGATACGAAGAAACCCCTCCAGCACTGTATTGTAAGATCGTGTGTGCTGGGTCTAGAAAGTTACAAAATATAAGTAAAGTCAATTTCACTTCCCTGCTCTTGGAAACAGTAGTTTATCCAACAGAAGGTATTTAAACCTTTGGGAAATCTAAAAGACTTCCCTGTGCCACTGCATTGAAGGTGCTGTGTGTCACAATGTAAAATGATGATGCCTATGGAGTTTGTCAGACTCCAAAACCAAAAGAAACAGAGTTCAAATTACAGAAAAATACATGACAGTTGGAAAAAGGTCTCACTCTCTCTGGGATAAAACTTAAAGGTCCTGAAGTCCAGCAAAAGAGCTGGGGGTCTCTAAGTTAGAAGGGAATTAGCACATTTCTGAGAATCCTTCCTAACATTCACTCATTTTGGAATTATTAGAAAGGGCCATCGAAGTGTCTTTCGACACACGTTTGACCGGTACCCGAGGATTTGTCTGTTTTGTTTCCGGTCTCGGAAACAGGTTTGGGGGGGTCTGTTTTGGGGGCCCGTCATGTGGCGAACACGATGGCCCAGAGGACAGGGATTTTTCGGACCTTCCCTTCGACACCGTGTGTGGCTTATCGGTCGACGAAGTGGTCGACTGTCGGCCCTTGGGTGTGTGTTTTGAGTGGCGTGCAGTGCGGGTGCTTGAGCCACTGGGTGTCGTCTCCGTAGCAGAACCGCTGGCCTGCCTGATGGAGCCTGGGGTTGTACGCGGGAAACCTTCGGGTCCCGATAGCCCTCAGCATCACTTAGGACGCCAACATCGCTGAAGGCTCCCTCCACGTCCATGGCGGCCTCTGCCTGTATGGTGTGATGGGCCCAGCGCTTAGTCTTCCAGTCCTTTAGTGTCTTGGGGCGAAAAAGTTTGCAGAACTTGCAATGCTTTTCGGAATGTTCTCTGGATAGGCAGAAATGACACACTCTTTGTGAATCCTTCTAGGGAAACTTCCTGTTACAGGAAGGGCAATATTTAAATGGTGTGTTCTCCATAGTATGGAAAGGTGGCACCATGGCGATGAAAAATCCCAGAAATTCAGGTAAAGCCACCTTAACTATGCACACCCTGTTGCGCAGCCTATGAACACAATGACATCACAGATCACATCACCAATTACATTACAACAGTAACTGGCATTAAGCATGACCTTCAGCCATGGTCAGTGAGCATGGTCAAATATATTTTAACACAGGTGTCAGGCAAGATTCGGAGTAGTACCCTTTGGGTGCACTAAAACAACCTTGACCTGTTGGCAATAGGAACCCAACCTTTGGTATAAGTCTGTACTACACAGATTGGTAGCGTGATTGAGCAGCCAGGCTTATCTCGAGAGCAGTCAATGTGAGCAGTAGGAGAGTTACACAGAGATTTGCAGTGACAAGTATTCACATAAACTCTTACACACAAGGTTTCTTGATTAAACAATTATTAATTTAACAGTCAGTTTGAATAAGCCTTCTTCAGAAGGGGCAATATAAGAGTAACATACAAATACACTCCAAAATACACACTCGTAGTTTCTCTAAATCAGTAAATACCCATTTGGGATGGCACACAGACACTTCCTACACTCTCAGGTGACTTAAATAGCCAGGACACTGTGGACATTAATATATCACTGTTGCATTTAGAGCAACACTTAGGAGAATGTCAAAGAAAAGGGTTATTAGAATAAAACAAGGGATCATACAAATATTATGAAGCAGTTAAGTACTTTTGAACCGCCCAATAGAGAGCAAGTTAACCCTTTCCTGGAAGGAAGGTAAAACCACACAATCAGAGGAGAGAAGAGTCTTTCAGGGAGCCAAGCCAGACCAAAGTCAATTGAGTAACAGTCTAGATGAGCTGAAGCGCTTCTTATAGGTAGGCAAAAGTCTTGCACAATGTTTTAGAAGTCTTTGTAGAAAGGAAGAATCAATGTAGGGCCACAAGCTGTAGTCGGTTATTGTTAAAAAATACCACTGTGCATGGTTAAAAGCTATGGCCTAGTGGCCCATCACTGTTTTAAAATGTACAGTGGGCAACGTTGAAAGCTGTAGTCAGTGGCCATGGCTAATGGGGTAGTGCCCATTAATATGTTAGAGTATACAGTTGGCAAAGCCAAAGGCCGTAGCCACTAGCTAGTATTGTGTTGAAGACTATGGCTAGTGGCTGGTTAGTGTACATAATATACAGTGGGCTCGGCCGAAGGCCAGCGCTTATTGCATTTTATTATTTTAAAATATACAGTGGCCAAAATATGAACAAACTGCTCAAGGTCAAAGGCCATGGCTAGTGGCACATTTATATGTTGGAATAAATGCATTAATAGTGGGCATAGCCAAAGATGGTGGCCACTGGCCAGTATTGTGCTTAAGTCCTGATCAGTGTATATAATATGCAGTGCACACCGCTGAAAGCTGTATCCACTGTTAAAGGCCAAAACCTATGGCTGGTAGCCTGTTAGTTTTTTTTAAATATTCAGTGCACATGGGTGAAGGTTGTGACCACTGTCCATAACTGAAGGCCATGACTAGTACCCATTCCTGTTAGGGAGAATTCTCAGAAATGTGCCAATTCCTCTCTACCTTAGAGACCCCCAGCAACTTTGTTGGATTTAAGGACTTTTCATTTTTAACCTGGAGAGAGTGAGACTTTTCCCCACTCTCTCATGTGTTTTAATGTGATTTGAACTCGGTTTCTTTTTTGGTTGTGGAGTCTGACAAACTCCATATGCATCATCTTTTATATTGTGACACACAGCGCCTTCAGTGCAGTGACACAGGAAAGTGTTTCAGATTTCCTAAAGGTTTAAATGCCTTCTCTTGGATAAACTATTGTTTCAAAGAGCAGTGAAGTGAAATTGACTTTACTTACATTGTAACTTTCTAGACAAAGCACACACTATCTTACAATAGGGTGCTGGAGGGGTTACTTAGTATCCCCTTTGTCTAGTTTCTCATATAACAATTTTAATGTTACCCTTTCTACAATGATGGCTGGTGGCAGTGGTTTACTTTTTACTACCATTGTGTATTTTTGATGTCCGTCTATGATGGCAGAAAAAAACTATCTGAGGGACCTCGACGCGTGAAGGACCATGGGTACAGTGGACGTCGCACTAGGGATAGTATTACTGGCACGCCCATCAACGTCTCTTTTCGAGTTTCGAAAACGACAACTGTAATACTCTGTAGCTTCCACTAGATGTCGGCCTATGCACAGCATGTGATCTAAGCAGATTCCACAAGCTCTATATATATATGGTTGTGCACTGAAAGAGAAAAGAGTGTACTTTTGGTAGTCACTTGATTGTAATAACAATAAAATAAGTACAGCCCGAGCTACAGTATTATTGAAGTGTTCCACAGACAACTCCTTGTCAACTATAAGCATATTAGCGGGGAAATAATTCTAAAGTATCCCAGGAAAGTATTGATGCGCTGCATTCCAAGTATCAATTTCAAGATGCAGGTCCATGTGGCAATTTTGACATATGTCACTTTTATAATAAAGAATAAAGCACATCTGAAAACCAAGTAAAGATGGTCACAGCGTAATGCTAATGGATCACAATCTAGCCCGTAAAGCTAAAATTTGCGACATTAAATGTGGGCTGAACATGCACAAATGTATCACAACATATACAATAAAAAGGCAGAAGGAAGCAAAAAAGAATGAAGGTAACATACTAGGTTCTGTTGGGAAAATACTCATGAGACGAGATAGCAAAGCATGGACAGCTCTGAGAACCTTGGTGTTCTGACACGTCATGCAGGCAGCAATTCCACGCTGCAAGGGCTTAAAACTACTGAGAACGGTTTGAGACTGTAGAACCGTTAACAGGAAGCTCAACACCTCCAAACCTGTGCAGATATTTGCAAAATTTGCCTGAGCAGGTTGTTCCTGAAAAGCAAATCGAAATAAAAATCCATTATACAAATATGACCATTATTATAGTACAAAACAGACATCCATGTAGCCTCAAGCACTTCTGATTAGTGGGGCTAGTCTAAGCAGTAGCACTGCCAAAAATGTTCAGTGCCTTATCTGTACTCATTTAACTGTGTTTTGGGTGCACTCTGACACACCAATCTAATATCAAATAAACGACATGTGCATTCATGAAAAGAAAATACTTACCCACTGGTAATTGTCTTTTTGAATGATACTGTTAGGAGGGTTTTTCAAGGTCACCAACGTGGCAGCACTTAGAAAAGCCAACCTAGGATTAGCAAGGTTATTCACAATGGCAGGTGAGCAAAGACACTCTCTTAAATTGAGTTGAACGAGCAACAAGGCTGAACTAAGGAGACACTGTTGTGTTGCACAGTTAACACTTGAAAGAGATAGTAAGCAGTAAGACCTACACAGGTTAATTATACAAAGAACACTATTGATTACAATATTTCATTAAGACAGTTTAAATAGTCCAGGGTAAGTAAACAACTTTAGTACATATGTACAACTCAGTTGTAGGTTACACACTACTTTAGAATATCGTGTATGTACGTACGTACGTACGTACGCACGCACGCACGTACGCACGTACGCACACACACACACACACACACACACACACACACGAAGTCCAAGCCTAGCAAAAACCAAGTCTCTGGTAGTCCTTTTAGGTGCCTCAAAAGGTTCCCGAGGGATGAGTTGAGTAGTCTAGGAGGGTTCACTCACTTAGTGCAGATAAAGTACTGACATTTGTGCAGATCAAGAAGTGAAACAGGATCTTAAGCTTAAGTCAGTTTGCAGTTAGTGAAAGGAGAAGCTGCTACCAACCCTGAGGTTCAAAAGGATGACCCCACAAGTACTGACCTGGTCACCAACGCCCTGGGCCTGCCCCTGATGGCGCTGAGGTAAGCAGGACTTTGCGCCCAATGTAAACTCAATGGGTAGCGGGGCGGTTCAAGAGATATAAGTGATCCCATGTCCCAAATCCGTAGAAAGTTAAGAAAGGTCCTAGGTGACAGTATATCGCTGGGGATAACCTGTCTAACAGTCATTGCCATGTAACATCTTCGGGTCACGGGCAGCACCTCCCTAGGTTCCTGTGGAGATCTCAGACTGTAGTGGGGACATCCAGATTTGGTCCCATGATGAAGAACAGACCCTCACAGATGACTTCACAGATGCAGGTCTTGATTTGACCCCAGGCAGGATCATGAGGCACTCAGCAACTCGGGACAGCACATCGGATCTTCAGTGTCCCAGCATAGCTTTGAGGATGTCCATGATGAGTTCCAGCTGTTTGGCCAGCCGAAAGGCCTTGCAATGATTAAAAGCTGATCTGGACTTTGCAGAGAAAATGCAAAGATGCACGCCCTGATACCTGAAAACAGGCAATTCAGCTAGAGCAGGACAGGTGGCTGGTAGGTCCCACCAGTGAGAGGGTGGCAGGCACCTCAGAGGATTTTCCAGTCAAAAAGAAGGTTGTGATTCACGACGCAGCAGTAATGGCTGAACCAATACTGATTTTGCAGAAGTCCTCTGGTCTCCCCCAGTCGTCTTCTTCGGGCCTTCTCAGCGCCAATGGTTTCTGGGTAGAGCTTGTCTCCCTAAATCCAGAAACATTTTCTTAAGGTAATGTATTGCAGTAGTGTTTTCCATCATGTTCTACAAAAATGATTTTACATGAAGCATGAATTTCCCAAAAGGGCATAATTGAGCAACTTCACAAGACCGTAAGGAACAAGTTACTTACCTGTAACTGTTGTTCTCCAGCATTGGCCTGGCATGGATTCACATGCTCATGAATATTATCACATGCTCATGAATATTCCCTATCAGCCTGGGAATCCTTGGTAAGAAAAAATCAGTTTCATTTTTGAACTTTCTTTCTCCTAACAACCAATCACTGAGCTCTGGGTCATAATGCCCCTAGCCAATGACTCCTCTACCTAAGCCCCTCCTCTGGCAGCCATCTTCAGATTTGGTAGCACTTAAAAAGTGGCATTAGGATCAAGAGAAGAGCCGCAGAGGGGTAGGCGGGAAGGTTCGCATGTGAATCCATGCCAGACCCCATGCTGGAGAACAACAGTTACAGGTAAGTAACTTGTTCCTTCTCCAGCATGGGGTCTGGCATGGATTCACATGCTCATGAATGAAGAATGCACAACAGCGGGAGGTGGCAAGGCTCAACATAAGCATCTCTTAGCTCTTCACCAGCCTCACCTTCAAGCGAACAGGTTGCAAAGCACGGCTTAGCCGACTCTGGAATCCCTGTCGACGAAGTAGAATCTCGTGAAGGTGTGCGTCGACCTCCACGTAGCAGCCCTGCAGATGTCCAGCAGGGGTACACCAGACAGGAACGCAGTAGTTACCACTCTGGTCAAATGGGCTCTCGGACAGCGGGCGGTTTGCCAACCAGCGACACTGTGTGTGATGCAGCTGGAGATGGAAGCTTTGGACAAGGCCTTCCCATGGTTCACAGGACCAAAGTTCACAAATAGTTGAGATGTCTTACGGAAACTGTTTGTGCGTGCCCCATTTAAAGTCAGCGCACAAGCCCCGCCTTGGCCAAGGACAACAAGTACGGAAGAATCTGCGGGGCCGAGACTCTCCGTGTTGATCTTCTGCGGCAGGCAACACGTTGCAAAACGTTTCACTTGTGCCCGTAGCACTTAAGAGTCGACAACGCTCTGGCCCTGGCAAGGACCTCCCTGCAGTCCGCCAGTAGCTCGTACCCTCCGAACTCTAAGGCTGCAGGATCCAAGCCTTCAGGTTCAGCGATCCTGGATCACGATGCAGGATTGCATCTCCTTCTCTAGTGAGCAGGTCCGCGACCACTGGAAGCTTGACCGGAGGCGACGCCGACAGGCTGAGAAGGTCCGGGTACCAAACCTGCCTCAGCCACTCTGGGCGACGAGGATCATCCTGTATCTGCACCGTTTGAGTTGATTGATGACTCGCAGCAGGAGAAGCAACGGAGCAAACGCGTAAAGAGGCCTTCCCACAGAAGGAAAATGCATCCCTCGTGCTCCTCAGCTGGTGGAACCTGCTGGCGAATTTCTGGCATTTGGAATTAGTCGCCCTCGCGAACAGATCGATCTGGGGTCTGCCCCATCTGTGGAAGAGGCTGTCCACTTCATCCTGTCAAAGCTCCCACTCGTGGCAAGAGCACATTTTCCTGCTGTAGGAGTGGGTGATGGTGTTCTTAACTCCCGCCAGGTGGAAAGGAATGAGGAACATTTCCTGGGTGACGGGCCAGTGCCACAAGTCCTGCGCCTCTCTGGAGAGCGCTGGGGATCTGGTCCACCCCCATGCTTCCTGATGTAGAACATCGTGGTGGTATTGCCCATGAAGACCCTCGCCACTTTGCCCTTGAGGGACAGAAGGAACGACTTGAGGGGCTAGAACACTGCCCGCAGCTCGAGGACATTGATGTGGAGATCCCTCTCCTCCAGCCACCACAGGCCTCTGGCGTGTAGATGTCCGTTGTGGGCTCCCCAGTCCTCCAGGGAAGTGTCCGTGGTGACCGTCTCCTGGTACAGAGGGCTCTGGAATTCTGTGCCCCCAGCGATGTTGGAGCGCACGCCCCACCACCTTATCACTTGACAGAATTCCCCGTTGAGGACAATCTTGTCTGCGAAGCTTCCGGACACGTGGATCCACCGAGCGTCCAAGAATTCCTGAAGGGGTTGCTTCCACAACCTTCAGAGCCATATCAGGTAAATGCACAACAGCATCATGCTGAGCAGCGACTTGATGGTCCTCACCATGGCGGTCTTCAGTGTCAACAGCCGTTGCACCTTGCCCAGCACGGCTGTTATCCTTTCCCCTGAGTGGGCCACCAGGCAGGACACTGTGTTGAGCCTGCCCCCCAGGAAAAGTGCGTTCTGTGATGGAATCAAGCAGCAGGACTTTGGATAGTTCACAGAGAATACCAGATCTGTCAGCAACCAGCCGGTCATGTCCGTGTGTTCGACGGCTATTTCTCTGGACTTGGCGCGGATGAGCCAGTCGTCGAGGTATGGGTACACATGGATCCCTTGTAGACGCAGATGGGCTGCCACTGGCGCCAGGCACTTTGTGACCACCCTAGGCGCCGACTTCAGCACAGAGGGAAGGGCCTTGAACTGGTAGTGGCTTCCATGCATCACGAAGCGCAGGAACTTCCGATGCTTCTTGTGAATGGGGACGTGGAAGTATGCGTCCTCCAGATCCAGCGATTCCAAGTCTCCTTTCTCCAAGTTAACCGAGCACGTGCTGCAATGCAACCATCCTGAATTTGTAAAACTAAAGGTATTTGTTGAGGCGCCGCAGGTCTAGAATTGGCCTCCAGCCCCCGGTCTGCTTCTTTACCAATAACTATCTGGAGTAGACTCCAGAGCCCCGGAGTCGCATTGGAACTAGCTCTATCACCTCCTTTTTTTAGCATGCCTGTACTTCCGGCAGGAGCTGAGGGATGTGCTGCTCCTGCCGAGCCACCAGTGGTATCCGCAGACACTTCTGCTGGAACTCTAGAGTGTGTCCATGGGCGAGAGCGTCCAGCACCCATCGGTCGGTGGAGATCTTTTCCCACTCGCTGAAGAAGCAGGCCAGCCAGCCTCCCACTGGGGTGCAAGGGTGGGGGCCCGACGTCCCGGCTGGTTCAATCTTGCTTCGGGGCCTGCGTGACGCCTTGGCACCGATGTTGCCCGCCTTTGAAAGCCTTGGGACATCCCCTGTAGGCCTCCTGGGTCGTGAAACGGGAGGGCTGGTGGTGCGAAGATGATCCTCCACCGAAACCCTTTGTTGATCTGCCAGATTTCCCTCCTGAGGCACGAACGGAATTACAATATTGCTAAAGCGTGCGAAGAGCATGGGCCTTCTCTGTGTCAGTCTTAATGGCTTGCAACGATTCGACGGCCTTCCCAAAGAGGTTGTCCCCGTCGAAGGGCATATCCAGAACCCTTGTCTGGACCTCCTGCCGGAAGTTGGTGGCCTATAACCAGCCATGATGACGGAGGCAGACACTATTCCCCATCTATCGGAAATCCTGTGTTCGCGATGTCCAGGGCCACAGTGATGGCATGGTCCGATGTCACCACGCCCTCTGGAGGATCTCAATTGCCTGGACACGCTTGTCGTTGGCGAGAAATTCTAGCAGCAGGGCCATCTTATACCACAGCTCCCAGTCGTATCTGACCAGGATCGCAAGTGCATTTGCTGCCTTGACTGTCGTAACCGACGAGTAGATCACTTTCCTACCTGTGGCGTCCAACTTCTTGCCCTCGCTGTCCGGGGGAATAAAGGCTGAAGATAAGGGATTAGAGGACTTGTTCCTCGCAGCAGCCAAGACCATCAAGTCTGGGGAGGGCTCCGACTGTAGGCACTTGGGTGCGGACTCCGGCACCCGGTACCCCTTTTCCAGCCTGTCCCTCTTCACCGCGGCTGAGACTGAGTTTCTCATCAGCGCCAGGCCCTCATCCCAAACGTCGTCCAGGAGTGGCACTGCCAGAATGGTTTTCCTTTTGGCCTACTGTCGAAGGTAAAGGAAACCTTCCTTCTTGGTCTCTTCTGTAGTCAGCTGGAAGAGCTCAGATGCGCCCGACCATGGCGTGGAACAACCCCACTTTGTCCAGTGGAGAAGCTCTCGGCAGCGGAGAGACGCTGCTGTCGTCCATGTCCATAGTTGCTGTGTAGGTCCCCCTATGGGGTAGTGGGGGGCCATGTGCGGCAGTTGATGTGGCATCTTAGGGTGCAGTTTTCTCTTCTTCACAAACGGCGGGACTGGTGTCATTGGGGCCGGTGCCGGGGGTGTCATCAGCATCCTTTTCTGGATCTCCAACACCAGTTGAGGAGAGTTGAAAGGATGTCCAGTGATAGGTCCCTGGGAGGTGCCATTTCCGCCGTCATTGTTGTTCTACTTGCCGTTTCCGTCGTCGTCCCCCACATCCTCTGGTACCGTGTGAACCAACACCAGGTCCTCCTTATCTGAGGAAGAAACATCTGTGCCTTGGAGCACGGTTGAGACCTCCACCCTCCACCCCCTTTTTTGCGTACTGAGGGGTCGGTCTCGGGGATGGCATCCTCTTCTCTGGTGTTTTATCCACCGACTTGGCCGAGGCCTCCGGCCAGGGGGGGTAGAGCCACTCTGAGCGCCGTTGGGGGCCCCTGATCCGGGTCAGCCCCTCACGCCTTTGAGAGGGCGGCCGCCACCAGCTCGATCGTCGAGTATGACTTCGCCTGGACCACCTGGGCCGTCAGGGGCAGGTCAGATACCTTACCATGCGCCTTGGCCTTCTCCGGCTTCTCCCGCAGTTTCCCTGGGTTAGCGGATTTCCTCTTCGAGGAGGAGGTGGCGCGAAGACTGGAGATGGAGGCAGACGGTGAAGATGAGCGCGCCTTGCTCGTCGCAGGACCCGCTCGCACGGCAACCTCGTTGGAAACAGATTTGCAGTGCTTAGCATTGTCTTGGGCCCCCACAGATGGAGTGCCCTCAAAGGACTTTAAAGCCCCCTCCTCAGACTGGCCGGTCCTGGGTGAGGCATGTCCCTGCTTGCTGCACAGGGTAGAGGCATTGGCGTCGAGTTGCACCGCCAACCTACTGTGACGTTCCTTGATGGTGTGCTTGGAAAATCCAAGGCAGATTACACAATTCGCTTCCCTGTGGTCCAGATGGAGACAGTAGAGGCACTGGGAGTGTTTGTCCTCCACAAACACGTTCCTCAATCCGCAGCTGGAGCAGAGCTTGAAGAGGGATCTTCTTCTCCTCCGACATGGTCCGGCATGCGATGTAGGCCCCATGGCCTTCCGGAATATGCTCTGAAACTATTGATGATTCTTGCCCTTAAGGGGCGTTGAAAGACTCCCTGCTTGCCGGGCAAAGGACGAAAGAGCACACAGACTCTAGTTGACAAACATAGGAACTTTTTATCGAAAAAAGCGCTAAAATGTAGAAACGCTCTCAGAGAAAATCACAAGGACTTCCAACACTTGAAAGTGCAGTAAAAATCTGAAGATGGCTGCCAGAGGAGGGGCTTGAGGTGAGGACAGTCATTGGCTGGGGGCATTATGACCCAGAGCTCAGTGATTGGTTTATAGGAGAAAGATAGTTTGCAAGTGAAAGTTTTTTTTTCTTTTAACGAGGATTCCTGGCCCGACGACGGGGAATATTCATGAGCATGTGAATCCATGCCAGACCCCATACTGGAGAAATTGAGTATCAACCTAAGCATCAAATACCTAAACTCACGCGGTTTCAACAAATAAGGTGCAAGTACATTGTAATTTTTTATAGACACATTAAAATTGGTATTATAAAAAGTATTTTGTAGCAAAACTTCCCCATTTAAAATCCAATCCATTCTAAATAGCTTTTCTCGTGTTTTAGCAGGATTTGAAACCAACTTCTCCATGTTGTCAGGTTTCCTTCTCTTATTCAAGTTTCCTTTTTATTATTATCCTTTTCAGATTAGCTTTGTGTGGGTGGGAAGTTTTCCATTATAGTTGGTTAGGCCTTAACTTGTTGATTCAGAATCCTGGTTCTGACCCAAGGCAAGATGGAGCCTCACAGTGACAGCTCTGATTGGCTAGAAGACAATGCTGAACAACAATGAACATTCTAAACTGTCACTCTGTGCCTTTCATCATCAAAACCCCATCTGAGAGGACATGTTCAGTGGCTGCTCCTGCTTTAGTATTAGGCCTGGTGGATTTTATCCTTCAGATCTCAGCAGTTGAGCGGCTACTTTCTTGGGGGTTCAGTAGAAGTCTTCAGCTGGCAGGAATTCGTTTTGAAGATAGGAAAAGCAGGAAATCTTTGTGAATTCGCTCAGGAGATAAGTGACTTTATTTCTACTGTAAATCTGTTCATCTTAATAACATTCTCCTTGAAAATTAGTTAAAAGTAGTGTTTCTACTAAAACTATTGAACTATCGGAGTGCGCTTGTGTTTCCAGTGCGGTGTTCCTTAGCGCAAGATTTTGACTGTAGCGTGCGTATTCAAGTGAGCGCGTGCTTTCTAGCGTGTGTATTCCGAGCGCGAGTAGAGGTTGGTCTCGTGCCATTTTAAACGCGCGTGTGTTTTATTGCGCGGGTGATCCTTTGCGCGAAAAGCTATACGCTGCGTGAGAACTACAAAGCGCGTGTGATTTTTAGCGCGGGTGTACAAAGCGCGTGTGAAATACTAAGCGCGTGTGAAATACTAAGCGCGTGTGATTTTTAGCGTGGGTGTACAAAGCGCGAGAATCTGTTCGTCGCGTGCCATGTGAGTGCGCGTGTGTTTTTTCCATCGCGAGTGATTTTGCGCGTGAGAATCACTTCGTTGCGTTTGAACTCGATAGCGCGGGTGTTCTTATTTCGCGTGTCTCGCAGGAGAACATTATTGCGCGTGTGGACTATTGCGCGTGTGAATTATTGCGCGTGTGGACTGTTGCGCGTGTGATTTTTTTGCGCGTGTGGATTATTTTGATCGCGCGTCTTCATCCGTTTGCGCGTGTTCTTCAACCAGGAAGATTTCTATGTGAAGTTCATCGATAATTTTAATGGAAATAACCTGCTTGTGCAGTTAGCACGTGTTTCCTCTTTCTTCAAGGATTCAAAGACTCAAGATAATTATAAATAGTTTGAAAAGTTTTGAAATGACAAGAAAGAACATTTTAAAGACAATCTAATTGAACTACCAGTGCATGTTGGAAAAAAGACAAACAAAGAACTAAGACTTCCAGTTTTGCCTAATGTAAGAAGTTGCTGGGAATTTCAAATATCGCAAGTAAGAGAGATTTTCAGCTTCTTATCCGCTTCTCTAAGAAATTTCAAGAGAAGAACCAGGTAGGATTCTCAATTATTAGTTAAGGATTAATGTCTTCCCATTCATAAGGTTAAGTAAGTGAATTAAGGAAGTGTATATGTTATTCTTTATCCTCTGCAGGTTCAGCACTGATTAGCCTTGACGCAGTCTGCCTGGTGTTGTTTTGTTGTCCCATTCCCCCTTTCCCTTTGGGGTGTAGTTTACAGAGCTGTATTGAAAACTAGTTCTGGGAAATACATCTCAGGGGGATTGTCGGGGGTTCAGCAGCTTCCGCGGATACAGGACCTCTCAGCCTGACACATGTTAGACTCTAACTGCAACAGTAATGCATCACATTTCTCCCTCCAACATAACAGATGGGTACTGTTAGGTAAGATTTTCATAGTAATGATAAATCTTCCAGACCTGTGTCAACCCAAGAACATTTTGCTTTTACTGGTGGATTTTTCTTTATCCCACAGTGAGTGGGAACCTCTTTCCGCACTCCAAGTCGTTTACACTTTTTATGGGTGTCATTTTTAAGACTCTCCATACTGTATTTTTATAGTTCTCCTCTTTGACCGACAACATTTTGGCAATACGTACGTATTGTGGCTGAGTTGCCCTAGGGGCTCCGCTTTTAACTTTCTCTGGCTAACCTTGTGAGAATTACATTTCCCGAGGGTAGAAAAGATGTTTGGATCCCTTTTTAAATTTTATCAGGTGAGACCAGCACACTCCCCACCTTACGTGAGTATCCCCCTTCTCATTTTAGACATAACATTTATGTTACAAGGACAAACGCACCTTTAATGGCTGGTGGCAGTTAACCTTTTTATTAATTTGGTGCACCTTTACCCCGGGCTATTTGCACAACCCCAGCAAATTATAAATTACTCACCGTAGCGACTAACATACTTTTAGTCCTTAGTCCCCTTTCCTCCATACTGCATCGGCAACCCTTCCAAGGGGGACGGGAGACGGAACCATTTTCACAAGAAAAAACCTTCTTGCCCTTTAAATTTAGAGGCGCGCGCGCGCGGGGGTGCGGCCCTGGGAGCATGTGCTGCCCTGACTCTGCTGCCACACCTCAGTCCCCAAAGACGCGTCGACAATAGATTAACAATGCTTAATGACACCAGTTTTATTAGGGGGGAGGTTGGTGGGACATATGGAGGAAAGGGGACTAAGGACTAAGAGAACATTAGTCACTACGGTGAGTAACTTATAATTACCCTTACGTCACGTCCCGTTTCCTCCATCCTGCATGGCCAGTTACAACTGAATGTAACCATCCTTAAGCAAACATGTTTCTGAGAACCGCCTGTCCGAAAGCCACGTCTGATCTAGAACTGGCATCCAAACAGTAGTGCTTGCAGAAACCTGAAGGGGAGGCCCATGTGGCTGCCCTGCTTATGACTTGCCAGGGGACGTGACGCTGGAAAGCGATGGCCGCCGCCTTGGTTCTGACCGCGTGGGTGTTGGCTGGCAACGGGCTATGGAGGCCTTAGACGCCTAATAACCAGGTCTTGATCCACCGAAGGTGACAAAAAGTGCATCCGACTTGCGGAAGCCCTTGGTCCTGTCCAAGTAGAATTTCAGGGCACGCCTGACATCAAGGCAGTGCAGAACTCTCTGCGCCTCGTCTTTGCGCTTGGCAAAAAAAATAGGTAGCACTATTTCTTCGTTCAGATGGAAAGAGGAAGGCATCTTGTGCAAGAATGCCAGGTGTGTCCGCAGGACTACCTTGTCCCTGTGAAACGTGGTATATGGCTTTGAGGTGACCAGCGCCTGGATTTCGCTGATTCTGCGAGCTGAGGTGAGGCTGACTAGCAAGGCCGTCTTGATGGGGACTAGCCTGATGTCCGCCGACGCCACTGGTTCAAATGTTTTGTGCGCCAGGGCACCCATAACGTGGGTTGGGTCCTCTTGATGGGCGGGTAGAGCCTGGCGTGCTTCATCAAATGTTTCTTGATAATCGGGTTGGAAGAGGAAAACATTTCCTCCTCCGAGTTTCTGTAGGCCACAATGGCTGACAAGTGTCCACCTGCATGCCTGAGTGGGCGAGGTGGGGTGAAAAGGAGAGCACGTCATCCAAGGTACATTCAAGGGGGTTGATACCCTTAGAGTCTGCCCAGTGGCAGAACCTGGTCCACTTGCTCCGGGCGCCATGTATGATCTCTAGATTAGACTGGAAGAGGCTGAGGTGACAAAGCGTTAACTGTTGAGGAACCATGCTGTGAGGGCTAGTTTTGTGGCACGGGGGTGCATGACCCTGCCCCCCCGCTGCCCAAGAAGATGTGCTGGGCCTGTCGGAAGGCGAATGGGCGGCCTCTCCGAGAGGCTGGACAGCTCCAAGAACCATGGCCTGGCCGGCCACCAGAGTGCTGTTAGAATGATGCTGAGGTGGCAAGATTCCTTGATCTTGCAGATCACCCTGTGTATCAGTGGTGTAGGCATATGCTGTCATTCCGTCCCACTGAATCTGGAATGCATCGCCCAGGAAGCCGGGACCCCGACCCTGCCAGGAGGCGAACAATTGGCACTTCATGTTGTCCCATGAGGCAAAGAGGTCCACCTGGGTAGAAGATTTCCTGCAGTACTAGGTTGTTCAACTGCCACTCGTAGTCCGTCGCCAATCTGCTGAGCTTGTCTGCCTTCAGGTTGGATTCCCCCCGGCAGGTGGACAGCCCCGAGGTAGACGTTCTCCAGGGCCCAATTCCACATGCTGACTGCAAGACTGCACAGTGGGGGTGATCTGGTACCACCCTGCTTGTTGGCGTAGAACATGCTGGTCGAGTTTTCTGTCTGAATGAGGACGACCTTGCCCTCGATAACCGGAAAGAAGGCTATGAGCACCAGCCAGTTCCACATCCAATTGATGTGGAACTCCTGCCGGTTCCAGGTGCCATGGAAAAAGTGGTTATCCAGGGTGGCCCCCCCCCAACCTCGAGAGAGGAGTCTGTGGTGATGGTGACCTGCGGGGTGGGTTGCAGGAAAGGCCTGCCCAGCCGAAGTTTGCAATCCCTGGACCACCATGTGAGTTCCAGGTGAAGTGATGGTTCCAAGAGGCTGCAAAGTGCAGCTGTATCCTCCTCATCCTGAGTCTCGTGTGGGGGGCGGCCAAGAGGACTGCTGCCATGAGACCCAGTAGGTGTTGGTACTACCAGGCAGAGGCCATTTCTCTGCTGAGAAGTGCGCTGAGGTCCTCTTGAGGGCCGTAATCTTGTCCTCCAAGGGGAAAAACTCTCTCGGAGCACGTGTCCCAAATGAGCACCAAGAAGGTCAGTCTGTGTGTGTGGGCTGCAGCTGTGACTTCTTGAAGTTGAGTGAAAAGCCCAGCTCGTGCAGTGTGTTCATAAGAGCCCAAGAAGTATGGTGCACTGATTCTGGAGATGTCACCCCGACGAGCCAGTCGTCGAGGTACGGGTGGATGTGGTGGCCCTGCGACCTGAGTAGGACTGCCATAGTGTTCATCAGCCTGGTAAAGACCCTGGGGCCGAGTTGAGGCCGAAAGGAAGCACCTTTTCTTGGAAATGGTAGCCCATAATCCTGAATTGTAGAAAAGAACGATGAGGCTGCCAGATCGGGTCTTGTAGGTACGCGCCCATCATATCCAGGGAGCACATCCAGTCTCCCTTGCACAATGTCTCCGCTATCAAAGCTGGCGTAACCATCTTGAATTTTTGTAGAGGTAGGGAGAGGTTGAGGGTTGAAAGGGACATCACAACTCTCAGGCCCACCTGGTTCTTCTTCTGAATAGCGAAAATCCTGGAGTAAAAGCCCAAGCCCCACTGGGAGCCTGGGACTTCCTCCACTGCCTGGTTCTGTACGAGCACCCGGATCTCAGCCAAAGGAGTTGCTGTCCCAACCTGTGGGAGTAGAGGGGAGGAGGGAGGAGAGGCTGGGATAGTGAGGCAGTACCCCCTGGAGACTACCAAGAGGATAGAGGGGTCCGCGAAATTCTGGTGCCAGAAATGTGCATGGAGACTAAGCCTGCCCCCACTGGATACCTGTGGACTTAGAGGGGCATGTCATGCCTTTGTTCCCTGTTGCGGAGGAGGGGGACTGGAAAAAGCCCCCCCTTTTGTTGCTTGTGCCGATGTTGAGTCTGTGAACGGTCAGGCTGCCTGGACCTCTGCTCTTGGAAGCCGCGCAACCCATCGTATATACGCCCCTTGTCCGTCCGCTGCTGAGATTGGGTGTACGTTTTGGGAGTGGTCTATGTCAAGATGGATAAAGACTTGGTCGTTTGTGAGCCGTTTTTCTTTTTATCCAGCTCCTCGTCCATTGTGGAGGGGAAGAGGTCACCCCCTTCGAACAAAAGATCCAAGATGTGATCCTGGACTAGGCAAGATGATATAAGTATGGGACTAGAACATCTCAATTCCCCCGGTTGCTATGAACAACTACCAGCTAAACCCCTTACCTCACCTTCGCCAAACAATAACCTCATTAATCAATGAGTGGCACTCTTTAGGATCACTTACTGATGTAGAAAAACAATTCCTAACTGTAAATGGACCCATCATGCCAACCGCATACTTCCTGCCCAAAATACATAAACAATTCACTAAGGTTCCTGAAGCCAGGCCCATCCTGAGCGGTGGAGGGGGCATCATGGAACCCATTTCCATTTATATTAATGAATGTCCGTCACCCCTAGTGATCACGATTCCAACTTTCTTACGTGACACTATGCATATTTTGCAAATCCCTTCTGAATTACAAGTCATACCAGGGATGCTGCTGGTTACGCTTGATGTTAAAGCATTATATACTTCAATTAATCACACTCAAGCTATTGCAAGCGTTGACTATATTTACTGCCAACATTCTGCATCCTTTTTTGAACACATCACAATGATCAAAGAAATGTTAACTTGTGCCTTATCTAACAATGTTTTTCTTTTTAACAACTGTTACTACAAACAGAGAATCGGGGTGGCTATGGGTGCTAGCTATGCCCCGTCACTTGCCAACATTTTTATGCACCACTTCGAGGACAAATATGCACTGCTTGATAATGAGTTTGTTCAATTTATTTGTATTTGGAAACGTTATATTCATGACGTGATTCTGATTTGGACAGGTACTGTGGAATGCCTGAATGAATTTGTCAATTACTTGAACCATAATGATTGGGGTATCCAATTCACTTACGAGTGCAGTAGTTCAAGCATTAATTTCTTGGATCTGTCAATTAGTTTGCAGGACAACGCAATTGTGACTAAAACATTTCAAAAGGCTACTGCAGTCAATGCAATTTTACATGCATCTAGCTGCCATAAAAAATCTGTCATTACCAACATACCGAAAGGTGAATTCATTAGAGCATGCAGAAATTGTTCTAACGATAATGACTTTTTGCAAGAATGTACATTTTTACGACACAAATTTGAAGTTAGTGGTTACGACCCAGGCACGGTATTGAAAGCTGAACGTACTGCCCTAAGCATGAAGAGGGTTGATCTACTCACACCGAAAACAAGGTCTAATTCTAGCCATACTAATAAATTAAAATGTATTACATGCTACAATTCAGATAGCTCTAACTTATATAGAATTGTGCAACGTCATTGGCATTTGCTCCAGCTTGACCAAGAGGCAGCACCATGGTTGGATGCGTCTCCAAATTTCATTTACAGCAAGGCAAACAATCTCAAAAACTTGGTTTCCCCTTCATTTATGCCTAGCCAGCAACCAGCTACAACTTGGCTTAGTCAGAATACTAATCATGGGTTTCACAAATGTGGTAAATGCTCTATGTGTTGCCATGCATTAGAGGTTTCCCAAATTGATTTTGGTAAATGTGGGAATTTTTAAAGTGAATGCATTTATCAATTTTAACTCCAAATTTTGTGTATATTGGATACTCCGTGTTTGTGGTAAATACTACATTGGTAGTAAAATTCGCCTCTTAAGATCATGATAAGAGAGCATCTATCCACCATCTCAAGTCAAAACTCAAAATATCCCTTGGCCACACATTGGCAAAGAAATCATCAGCTGGACAATAAATCTGAAATTAGGTTTGCTGGCATGGCAAACGTAACTTTACCCCAACGTGGAGGCAATTTGACCCTGAAACTAAGACAACTTGAAGCACGGCTAATTTGCCAGTATCGTACTGTATCAATTGGTCTCAACAATGACCATGAATTTTCGGTGTTCCTTTGAAGTCATACTGTACAAATGCCTTTGCTTTCTTTGTTGCTGTTTGCAATCTGTGCATATATATAATTTCTGTAAAAGAGCTGTCTTGTGTGGACAACACTGATCATCTTGTGTCTGTATTTTGGGGCAATATGCCGTAATTTTACTTATAAAACTAAGGTTATTTGGGATTGGATGCATGGATGCACCGACCTTCTAGGGGTGCAACTGCCGTAAATGGCACACTCAATCATTTAAACTCTGGCAACTGCGATGCTACTACTTTAGTGTCTCCTTTTTCATAACCTATTCATTACGTTAGTTTAACTTTTAAGCTTTCCCTTGATCTCGATCTTAGCCCTTAAGTATAGGTTGTCTATAGATGTGTGCTATTGGATTTCAATATAAGTGCTTACACGCAACTCCTTCCAATATGGCCGCCCGCTTGTGCCGCGCTTCCGGGTTTCAAGTCGGCAACTAATGGCACATGCAATTTGTATTTACAGCAGCGCCGCTAACACGCGTGAGGCTCCTGTCCCTTTCACTACGTGCAGAAACGCTGGTAAGCACAGTCTTTCGCGCAGACCCTTGCTCAATTGTTCTAAGCACGGACCATACGCATGTGACTGTCTCGTTAGTTAGCTTGTTTTAATGAGCCCCAATTAGCACCTTAACACGGTTGTTTGTTTTTGTCTCCCTGTGAATTTTGTGCTGCTTCCATGCTGACCTTCACACTTGGTGCACTTGTCATCTGTAAATAGTGGTTAATTGCAACTGCAACAATATAGGTATGCTGTGCATGCCTGCATTTATTTTATTTCAATCTATATCACCACACGAATCATAGGTAACACATATAATTTCTTATATTTGCAGTGGAGCCGGTGAATGCACCTTGTATATAATTTTTCTAATCGTATTACTTCATAGGTAAGGTTATTCCAGTTAATCACTTTTATGATTTGCACAACAATTACTTGAATTATAAAGTCTTCAATATATAATGTGTCCGGAGTGTTTTTACTGCGGCATGCTGATATATTATTTCCCCCTTCTCTTTTGCCTTATTAGTTTCCTGTTTCAAGCACCAACAAGGTATCTTACTTTGTTTTTGTTGGATGGGGCAAAATTGCTGGTTAACCATATCGCACAATGGGTGACCATGGTTGTGCATACATGATTGCTCTTACTCCCATAATGTTTTAATTAATTTTATTTTTATCTTCTGTCTTCTCTCACTATGTGTGTTAATTGACCTCAACGATTGGCTAATTCTATTGCCAATACTCCATATCCTTATCATGAATTTTCTTAATCAATATGTGGTGTTTCTTTTATTATTGGTTATTCTTGTCAATGCATATTGGATTCATTGTGTTGGGTACCTATTACTTGTGTCCGATATCTAATATTATCGTGCCCCCCCCCTTTGGTTGTTTGGGCCTGATTGTTTTGCTACATTTGGTTGGTTACATATGATTATGTCAAATATGTATACTTGCAAAACTTATGGATATAATTTTGCAGCCTGGAAAAAGAGCGTTGAAGATCGAAACACTTGTCGGCTATTTTTGGCTGTTTCTGATTTGTATTAAATAATGCTCAATGAGCTTTAATAATTGTATTTGTGTGTGCAATTAATGGTAGCAACCCCCCCCCCAAGTTTGAATGTTACAAGGCTATTTGATTGGATGGCTTCATAAAAGTCTGATCCTAGATGCTGAAGAGGTAGTCGACCACTGGATCTAAAACCGAAGAGGATGATGAAGGACACGCGGCTGAGACGATTTCCAGCGACCAGAGAGCCTGCTGTGTAACCAGAGCCTACTGTTGCCCTTCCTTCCAATCGACCCAGGGGCTCCAAAATTGATGACCCCGACCCAGAACCTGGTGAAACCCACTAGACTCGTGAAGTCCTACATTTTGAGCCATCCCACCTTGTGCTGCGACCTTGCAGGGCTGCAATACTCTGGAACCTCGAGCCATTGTGCAGTGTACGGTCTTCCGAATCTCACTGAAACGTTGTGGGCATCCTGCTGGACCTCGAGAGACGTGAATCGAGTCCGAAAAAGTGTCCCCTCACCAGAGTGTTGGACCTTCCAAATGACGAGAATCCGACCAGTGATATTGTGTCTTCTTCTGTGCTCCTGAAAAAGGCGCAAAATGCACTTAGCCACATCCAGCCATGAGGAAAAACTTGCCTAGAACCTTCCCTGTGAACATTGCTGCAAAAGTCCTTCCAGTGTCCCGTTTTCTGTCTTCTTGATGAAGGAATTCAACAACCAGGTTTTTGGCTGCAGATCCTGAAGTCCTCCTGTTGCTAAATCATCATCTGTGCTGAGGTACTGTGCTGGCTTGGGTATTTACTTAGCTTAAGTCTCTTGTGATTCGTGAGGTCTCTCGTCCAGTTCACCCAGGCCCACTGCTGGAATCTTCCTAGGGTGTTTTCTGTGAAGTCCCTGGACATTCAACTAACTAAAGAAAAATGCGTACTTGTTTGAACAGTCTTCCTCTGGAACTCTGAACTTTACCTGCAACTGAGCCCTATCTCACCCCACCTACAGCTGACTCCTAGACCACTGGGATGCCTCTTCTGCCTCAGAGAACACATGTACTAGAATTTGGAAAGGGCTGGATACTTTAATGGGTCTGCCTTGAAAAGTAAAACAAGTGTTGAAATGTGTACTTACTTGTAAATTAGTTAGTTGGTAACTTTAAACTCTCAGAGTGAATAGTTACACAAAGTTATTACATACCTTTGATATGTTCTGCCATTCTGAAAAGTATATATAGGATGCACTTACCTTGAATAAGCTGTGTGCCTTCTTAAATAAGTATTCTCAAAGTCTTATTTTCCTTAGAAACTGTCTCACAATTCTAACAGAAAGCAGGTAAAGGGTTAACTTGCTCACCTGTGAATTGGGTTCCCCTCTTCCCATAAGTATTGCTGTTGTTTTCACTTTATTATTCCTGTTAGGATAATTGTAGGAGTGTCCTCAATTGGGTCTTGCTTCTCCTGACCTGCTGTTAGCTTGTTGGGTGTCCCAAAGGGTGTCTCACCTGCTAGTCTGCGGGGATCTCTCTCTCAGGTGGCCGGGCACGGCCATCGCCTTTGGATCCAGACCCTGGGGGTGGACCAGTGTGGGAGGATCACCTGGGTGAGGGATCTTCAGGGAGTGGGGGTGCAGCAGCCGATGGCGAGATGCGGTATTCCTCCCTTTCCCATACCCATGATCTCTCCCATTTCAGAGATTCTGCGATGTCTCAACACCCCTCCCCTCTTTTCACACAAATACTGGGCAAAGGAAGACGGCTACTGAGAGTAACAATGCTAACTCTTACACATCGCATTGGACATGTCCCGCTAATTGGGTCAGGCACAGTCAGGCACTGGACTCTAACTGCATACATCTGATACCAATTAGTTCTCCTCACACGGCTAAAATGTGGAACAGAGACACACTCTCAGCAAGGTGGAACACGAGTAAGAGCAGAACTTCTGGGGCGAAGGCGAACCTACTGGAGCAGAGCAACAGACTGAGGGACGAGAGCCATGGGTGGAGAACCCCAGAAGTTCCCTGCAGGAGGTCGTTGCCTCCAAAAGGCAGATAAAGATAGTTGGAGAAGGCCAAATCCCAAACAAGAAGGCTGCATTGTGTTTCAATGACGCCAGCGACCCTCACAGGTGAAAGGCAGAGTTGTGGAGTTGAGGCCAGGCCTGTGGTACTAACCTTGACTCGTAAACTGGAAGACAGTAAAGAAAAAAAAGAAGTGAACACAGCTGGTGAGTTGGCAAGCAACGTGAGAGACCTGTGTGGCAGCATTATATTGCACAATTGATGGCTGCACGCGTATGGATGAGAGGCAAAGAAAGGCAGACCTGCGAATGAGCCTTGATGTAACGATAGCTGTGAAGACAGCGATACTGAGTAACAGAGTGTTCCAGTGAAAGGAAGTAGCCCGCTCGAAAGTCTCAGGGAAAGATGAACCATTTGTAGCGATATAATGAATGAACTGTAAAAAGTGAGGTGATTGAAATTAACCCCGAGAGAAGGGGAAAGTAAAAGGTGAACGTTAAACTTTGGTGAATAATACAGTGAACTACACAGACAAAGATGAACTGGGGCAAATAACATAGGAGTGTGAGTTGGAAGCTGGAAAGTTGAAGTGGTCCTGCGGAGGTTTGTAGAAAAAAAAGCCACACACATTCAAAAGTCTTCGATATCAATGTTGGGGAGAATTCTCATGTTTATGCTAATTCCCTTCAACCTTAGAGACCCCCAGATCTTTTGGTGGACTTAGGACTGTTTCATTTTAACCCTGGAGTGAGTGAGACCTTCTTCTCACTCTCTCATGTGTTTTTCCCCGATTTGGATTTTGTGTTTTCACTGTTTTTGGAGTCTGACAAGCTTCATAGGCATCTGCTTTTTGTATGGTGACACACAGCACATTCAGTGTGGTGTCAAAGAGAAATTCTTTAGATTTCTCATAATGTTTAGATATCTTTTCTTCGGTGAACTACAGTTCCCAAGAACAGTAAAGTGAAACTGACTTTACTAAACTTTTCTCTTTGTAGGTCCAGCACACACTATCTTATGCAGAGTGCTGTTGCGTTACCTAGTAGTCCCTTACCCTATATTGTCATGTATAATTTTTATGTTACCCTCGCTACTTTTAATGGCTGGTGGCAGTGGTTTACTTTTTCCTACCATTGTGCTTTTCTACCGCAGGCTGAACCGTCAGCTGCAGTACAGCACTTTGTCCAATGTGACCATTTTGTCAAAATGGCCCCTGCCTTCATTTTCGCTATTTTCTGTTTGTGAGGTCTTTCTTGGGTTTTACTCTGTGCGTTGAGACAGGTTTGAGCCCTTTTTTTGTCTTGCCTTTGGGTGGGCTTCAGCCCTGAAGCCAGCCCCTGGCTCCTGTGTGTCTGGAAGGACAGGATGCGAGGGAGGGTCCCGAAATTCCGCTGTCCTTTGTCTCTAGGAATGCCTGAATGCAACTAGTCCTGATTGGTTGGCTGGTTGTCCTGACTCTGCTGTGTGATTGACAGACTAGGCTGTGCATGAATGGGAAAGCCCTGCTTAAAAACACCCGACGAAGAAACCGTGAACGAAGCTTGCTCTAATCTCCTGGACCTTTGAATTGCCAGGGGAAGCCCTGCTTCTGTGCGGACCTCCTTTTTCACCTAGACAGTGAAGCTCCGGACGGAACGACTTCTCCCCTTGGGTTAGTGGGACCAACTAACCCCAAAACGAACTCCACTGGACCACCATCCCCGACTGGCTTTGCTTCTTCGTTGCTGTGAGAGCCCAATGCCAGGGGTCGAGTGTCCATAGTTGAGTGCCACGTCTGCCACGGAACGAATACGGATAGAAGCTCCAGGAGATTCCTAAGGACCATCCAGAAGGAGGACCTTCAGATCCAGAGTCCCCTCACCAGAATGCCAGACCGAGGGAGCGAAAAGAGTCCAACCGGGGTCCGAGATCCGCATCGGTGCTGTTTGTTAAGTGCTGAAACCGCAAGGTGCTGCTGAATCAAAAAGGGCCTGTAGCTGACGAAGACCTCCCAAGTGCAGCTGCAGGAGCCCTCCAGACGTCCTCCCTTTTGTCCCCATGACTGAGGCCGAGGAACACGGGTCTGCACTGCTGTAGCAAGACAACATCCAGCTGGACCACTCTTCTTCAAACCAGAGGTACTGTTTAGGCTTGGGGTACTTACCTCATTGCCTTTAGCTGCGTTCTTCTCAGTTGGAAATTGCATTGGCTTACCTTTTCGAGTTGATTTCAACTCTCTTCTCACAGGCTTAACAGCTTGTTACCCTACAAGTGATTTTCCTAACAAACGCTCTAATTTTGTGCAAGACTTTGAAGTAAGTAATGTGCCTCAGATCCATGGACTGTGTCCCAAATGACTTTGGCTGTCCTGGCTCCCTGAAGACTGTTCTAGTCCATTGACTTTGATACTGTTTGTCCCTCATAGGTGGTAGCTTGTTGTATACTGTTACTGCTGGGAAAGGCTTATCTAGATTTCATTGGAAGATTTAGTTGTCCTCACATATACTGAGAACCTGTCCAACCTTTTTCCTTCCCTAATCTTTCCTTTCTACAACCTCAGAATCTGGTAGGTATACTAGTGAGATATATAAATGCCATTGCTGTACTTGTGATTGAAGTCACCTCAGGGTGTAGGAATTGTGTAAGAATCATATCCAATGATTATCCACTAACTTGTTTTGATTCTGAAAAGTCACTCTAAAGTATATTTACATTGTTGCAACGAATTGCCTTTTTAAAGAACACATTTAAAAATTGATGTTAATTAAATAGATAACTAACTATAACTGAAACCATGAGTGTAAGGGATACTTGGCTACATGTATTTACGGATTTAATTTGTACAGCTCTACAGTTCACATTTACCCCTCTTGAGATAGGCATAGCTGCTCAGTCGAACTACCAACTTGTGTAGTAAAGACCTATACCAAAAGGTGGGTTACCTAATACCAAGCAGATAAGTGTTGTGTAGTCTCACACAGTGCGAATACACCAATTCTTACCTAACAATCAGGAAACGGTCCAAGCCAGACTGAGGGATACCTTAAGTGTAATAAGGTAGGGGAAGGAATGCCTAAAGGATATGAGTTAAGCTTGGGGAAGGAAACCTCTACAAGTGTTGTTAACTTTTTGAGCCCGACAGAGGGGGACCGCTGTGAACTTTTTGGTGAACTGTGTTTCGGAAATTGGAAAGTAAGACTTTACGTGGAAGGCCAGGCAGGCAGGCCTCGATCCACGTTTTGAACTGCCTTTTTTGTTAAGAGCCTGAGCGTCTCGTCTTGTCTACTGGGACCAGCTTACTCTGTCCAACGTGGGGAGGAGTGCTGACTCAGCTACATTCATTCTTTATATTTGAACACTGACTTTCTTTTGCATTTATATATATTCCTTTTCACACATTTTGTACAAGATATAGGGCAGGCATTAGGTTTTTGTTAGTATAGGCCATTTTGATTTGACAGACTCAACTAGGATGGTTTTGTTTATGATTTGATGGTCAAGACTACTCCCATCCTAGCTATAGGGCAAAGTAGGAATTTCTCCAAACCCATTGAAACTTCAATCAAGGTTTTACAAATTGTACCTTTTGTGTAAATATCATACTTGTGATACCATGCCTCCCTTACACTGTCCAGAACAAGTCTGCCTAGGTCATACTTAGCTTTTAGGTTGCTGGTAGCACTTAACAAAAGTACATAGGTTTTACTTACCTTGGGTATAACTGTAATATCCTAAAGGAAGTTACTTTTTGCTTCCCTTAGTCTTTGAACCGAAAAGCAACTATAATTGAATATTACACCACAAGGTCCAACTCCCCTAGAATAACTGTTATCCTGAATCAGAGTCATAGGTTGTTACTGTTCCTAGAATAGTTATTCCACTATGGAGAAGAGTATATTGTCCTGTTGATTTACTAAGTGATTTATTGCTGAGCGTCACAGTACAACTGATAGGGCCTACTACCCTGGTATACTGTAAGTAATCCAAAAGTAACTGTTGGTTTTTACTTCCCTAGAACTACTGTTAGGTGTTCCACATAATGTTATATGCTTTGGTCTGTGCACCTTCAAGCCTAGTGTTGTGATTTTATAATTGTGGTTATGTATAATGTGATACTACTTATTTCCCCCAAGATTTATCTGGGCCTACTGGTATTTAAAAAAACTTTTTTTTTTTTTACCATACACAGTGTCTCAGTGATTCTTTGGACAATATTTGTATTACAATTTCTTTGTACTGATTCTACAGCCCTCTCTCCCTTCAAAGATAAGCCTGGCTGCTCGGTCTATGTTACCATATACTCAGGTGGTACAGCCTTATACTAAGAGTGGAGTCTTGTATTGCCTCAGTTGAATGGTTTTACTAAGCACTTCATTGGACTTCAGAAAAGGAACAAGATACTTACCTGTAACTGTTGTTCTCCAGCATGGGTCTGCCATGGATTCACATGCTCATGAATATTCCTCGTCGTCAGGCTGGGAATCCTCAGTAAAGAAAAAATCAGTTTCAGTTTAATTTCTGAATTGTCTTTCTCCTAACAGCCAATCACTGAGTTCTGGGTCGTACTGCCCCCAGCCAATGACTGCCCTCTACCTATGCCCCTCCTCTGGCAGCCATCTTCAGATTTGGTAACACGCAAAGTAGCAGCAGGACCCATAGAAAAGCAGCAGAGAGGTAGGCGGGAGGGTTTGCATGTGAATCCATGCCAGACCCATGCTGGAGAACAACAGTTACAGGTAAGTAACTTGTTCCTTCTCCAGTATGAGGTCTGCCATGGATTCACATGCTCATGAATAAAGCATACATAGCAGTACACACATGCACAACCACGGGAGGTGGCAAGGCTCAACATAAGCATCTCTTACCTCCTCACCAGGCTCACCTTCAAGCGAACAGGTTGCGCAGCACTGCTTGGCCAACTCTGGCCTCCTCCCTGGAATCCCTGTCGACGCACTAGAATCTTGTGAAGGTGTGCGTCAACGTCCACGTAGCAGTCCTGCAGATGTCCAGCAGGGGCACGCCAGAGAGGAGCGCTGCTGTTGCTGCAATGGCTCTGGTGATATGGGCTCTTGGCCGGCCGGCAGAGCCCTGTCAGCCAGTCGATGACAGTGCATGATGCAGCCAGATAGGCACCTGGAGATGGAAGCCTTCGACAAGGCTCTTCCCCGATTCAAAGGACAAAAATTGACAAACAGCCGAGACGTCTTGTGAAAGACCTTTGTGCGTGCCACATTAAACTTCAAGGCACAAGCAACATCCAGCATATGCCAGGCCCTCTCCGATGGTGGTGATCGATTCGGGAGGAAGACGGGCTAAACCGAAGGCTCGTTGAGGTAGAACTCTGAAGGTACCTTTGGCATTAAAGGTGGGATGTGTACGCAGTACCACCCTTGAAGCCTGGAAGGACAAGTACGGCTGTTTGCAAAACAGGACCTGACCAGAGCTGATCGCCACGAGGCACGCAGTCTTCTATGAGAGAAACTTGAGCGGGGCTTGATGCATCGGGTCTAAGGACTTTCCCATGAGTTTGGTCAAGACCACATTGAGTTCCCAAGCTAGGGCAGGAGCCTTCACTGGTGGAAAAGTCATGAAGAGGCCTACCAAGTGTCCTGGTGTAATGGGATATGGCGGCCAGGTGAATCTTGATCGAGGCGTCAGACAGTCCAGCCATGGCTAAGGAAAGCAGATATGGTAGGAGCTCCGGGGCTGTGAGATCTTCTGAGCATGTCACCAGACGGAGAAACGCTTCCAATTATGGTGGTAGCACGTCACTGTTTTCTCCCGCCGTTGTTATCCTCTGGTTCTTCCTTGTCCTACTTATTCGGGTGGCAGGAATTGAACCCTGACTATGGGTGGGGTGGTGTCAAATATCTCCTGTCTACCTAGTGTTAATTACCAATTGTCTCTATAGGTTCGGGAATCCTGTCTTCTATAAACAGCAGAGGGGTGTATCGTAAAAAAGAGTTCCCTCAAGTTGAGGAGGCTTGTATTCTGGGAGATCGGTTCGAATCAGGCTCACTGTTGAAATCGGCTCTGTGGCTCTTTGTCTACCCCGAGACGACATCACCCCTAGCAGTATAGGTGCGGTGAGTAACACCATCTGATCGTCTACTGGTGAAGCCTGGCTGGCTGGGGTGGAAGGAGGGGAGTCCAAACACAGGACATCTGTGTCCTGATTGTGAGTTGAGAGGGCCCATGGCTCCGTCTCAACTTGATGAGTGTCCTCCCAGTTGTCCGTGGCATCCGCCTGGTCATCTGCAGTGTAGTCCTGTAGGAAGGTAGTATCTTCTTCCTCATCATAAATGTCTTGATGTGTCCATTTGAATTTCATCTTCAGGGTGGACAGAAGTGAAATGTTCCTGAGAAGATTCCAAATTTCCAGGAAATCTTAAGGTTGACACAGAAAGAGGATCCTCCCGAGGTCTCTTGGGTGTAGGGTTCTCTGAAGGCAACAATCCTTTCCAAGCGGTCCATGCACCCTTCTAATTTTTCCCTGGCCCATTTAGACGAACTAGAAACTGCAAAAAGTGGAAAACCTTAATTTTCCTGTCTTTGGCACCGAAATGTATTACTAATGGTGCTAGACAAAGGCTCCTGACTGTCTTCATAGTCTTTGCGAGCATCGGGATGCTGTGGCGCATCTTTAGATGTGTCTGCGGCACGCTCCATGCATGTCGTCGACTCCTTAGGCATCAGCCGCACTGCCAAAGCAATACTCGCTATGCTTTCGGTGATGTCTGGCGAATCGGGGCATGCCGTACGACTTAGAGGCCTAGCGGTAGATTTTTCGCCTATCTATTGACTAGGAAGTAGCGGTAGATTTTTCGCCTATCTATTGACTAGGAAGCCTAGCGGTTCATTTTTGTTCTACAGGGGCCTTAGGGCGTCAGTTGAGCGCACTTCACCAGCCAAATGTGATTTTGAGGTAGCGCCCCTAATATTCGAAGGCCCAGTCGCAAGCCGCTGATGCGGATGCAGGGAAGGCTGTTGATCTTCAAGATCAGAGGATTCCGTAGAAATTTTCGGCGGTGCCACTGGATTCTTCATCGCTTTCTTGGGTTACAAATAAGTTCTTGACGTTCCCTTCAGTCAACAGCAAAAGTCATCTTCAAAATTATTGTCTTTCTTTGTGAGTGTGGTTGGGATACCCGGTGTTGTCTTCTGCCAAGATTTTTGTTCCCAAGTCTCTTAAACCAACACAGCCTGCTGGCTAGTTCTTGTGTCTTATTCACTTCAAACGTGCCTGGTGTACTTCCCTTCCAGGATTTCTTTTACACATTTGCAACTGCCTAGTATTCTCTCCTGCCCGGGCTTCTTCAAAACACACACTTGAAATTGCCTGGCCATACTCTCCTGCCAGAGCTTTCTGTAATCATGTGTTTTTAACAGACTTGTCTCAAATGCATAAACCTGTAGCGGCGGGTGCGTCAGGAAGATCCAGCCCACGACATGCCGTAGGCAGCCCACCGCTTAACGCGGCGCTCCTTAACTGTTTTAGGTCTAAGGCGCCTAACAAGCCGAGGCACTGCGCTTCGTCGTGGTCAAGGGGCATACAATTATTGCACTTATCGTGCTCGTCCTTCCACAGGTATCCGACCCTAGAAGAGGGGCAAAACCTAAATGGTGTCCTTTCCATAGCAAAAGGTAATGAAAAGCGATGACCAGACCTAGAGAGTAAAGAGGGGGAAAGAGGAGAGACATAGCAAAAGATATGAACACCCCGACCCCACTCTCCCTACCATGTAGGCCGGCCAGAGGGCCCAGCCACGCAGATTACTCTCCCGCTGGATCTTAGGCGTCGAGGTCCACTGCCGTCGAAAGTTCCTGCAGTCTTCATTGTAGTATTTGAAGCACAGTCGAAGTGACTTTACGGGAAATAACCGACAAAGTCGGTAAACAAGGATAAACAATGCCTCTTATTGTTACGCTCACCTGGTTCCCACGGGGGCGTCGACCGGAACTGGGCCGCTGTTACTTCCACCAGCGTGACGTGTAGCGCCGAGATGACTGACTGGACTGGCCCACTCAGCCTAGTTTGTCTGGCTCGCAAGAATATTCTTCTGCAAAGGAGAAGAGGAATTAACCACCCGTGGAATTGAGTGTCAACCCACCTTCCCCACTCCCGTTGTCTTCCCACTGATCACTCTTGATGTCCCCTCCTTAGTCTCACCTGATGGTTTGGAAGGATGAGCTCTCCATCCTGCGTCGACCGCAGGGGCGCGTTGATGACCAGTTACTTCACTGGCGTAGAGGAATTGGTGAGTTCCAGTATTGACTCTAAAGTCCAATTGTTCATAAGAGTTCAAATGTCTGCTCTTCACTCTGTCCGATTCCTTGCAAGTTGCCGATTAATCCACTCGAAGATTTCCAAATGGCACTCGGTAAGATACAGGTAAGTCTATTGTGTTTCTCCCCTTAGGGGCCGGGGTACGGCGATGAAGCATGTTGACGGCGCCGACCCGAAATGAGGTGAGTACCTCCCGTGGTAAATCAGGTAAGTCCTTGGGGGTAGCTTGTATGGCCTTAGAGATTCCCCTTGCTTACCTTGCTGTCTTTGTCTCCTTAGGTGTGGGAGGGCGGCCGCGAGATGGAGAGAGAGCGTGACGGAATGCTGAAGTACGCCAAGCAGGTGAGTTCAGCGTGGCGCCGTAGGAATGCGAAGCGATGCTTCAAAGACTTCTGTCTTTCAGTTCCGTGGTGAAATGGATCAGGATCCAGGTAAGGATTAAAGTTAAAACTCCTGTTCTAACCTTTATCCTTTTTGTCTTCTTGTTTCAGGAGTCCCAGGACTGAAGCGGGCGTGGCTGAAGACTGGAGCTGCTGGAAACACGGTGAGCGTTACGCTGCAGCAAGCAGAATAACGCGAAGCACGTGTGGCTGTACGGGCGTGGTTTAAATAGCCTTGGAAGAAGATCCAGTTAAGTATTCTTCCACAGCCCCACCCAAGTAACAAAATAGTCCCTTCAGTAAAATAGTCCCTCCTAAGCCTCATTTGGCTTGAGTCTTCAAGCAGCATGGTCTGCCTCAGGTGAGTATGCAGCATGGTCTGCTTCAGGTAAGTTATCAATAAAGAGCCTGGCGCCCATGGCGCCAGGACTGACTTTATCTTTATGAGCCTGGCGCCATAGGCGCCAGGACTGTACCCAAACAGCCCCTAACTGGGGCTTTTGGGCATGCTCCAAGTGGCATGATGCCTGCTTCCGGGGCTGCTGGGCCTGGTCTGGTCTTTCGGGGGCAGGTATCATGACACTTATGAAGAGCTCCGCAATGGGGCGACCAGTTATCTCGGCGGAAAAAAACTATCTGAGGGACCTCGGCGCATGAGGGATTTTGGGTACACTACACGTCACGATAGGGATAGTGTTACAGACAAGCCTATGCTGATGTCACCTTACGGTCCCCAAAAGACAAGATGCAACACTCCGCGGTTACCACTGGATGTCGGACCATATGCACAGCATGTGATTCTAAGCAGATTAACAAGCATCAGAAACCAAGATTCGAGGGCCTCCTCGAAATGGCGGCGGAGACAGAGCAAAGGTCCTGCGTAAGATGGTCAGCCCACTGGTTGGCCCAGGGACACTTCCAAGAAGGCTTACTTGCAGGTTTTGTTGAAGGTGCCGAGAATAGTTGGTCCCACTATTCTAATGGGTCGAAGCATCTTTGCAGACCTTCTAGGATGACCAGATGCAGAGGGGTCCCACAGGACGACAGTGGGCTCAAGGTGCCAAACCTTCCAGCGGTTCCTCAACTCGGCTTCTTAGCTTCAGGATACTTGGATCCTATCCTTCGTTCAGTGAGAACTCCAGAGATCGACATGGTATGGCTGTTTGGGTGCTTCTCCTATCCAGAATCTCCTTCGCGCCAAAACGAAGAGGACCCAATGGGAGATCTGCTCACATTCAGGCATACCATATGTGGACCAATCACGGGCCACAGTGGTCCCAGGCATTCACAGCCCTCCAGACTCTCTGGCACCCAGGATGTGTTTTGGAAACAGACATCCCAGTCCACATTTCTTCTCTGTGAAAGATAGTGAGCTAAAGACTCTGGGTAAGGCTCTTGTAACCAGGACTCATGTCTGGCAGAGAGTCTCCCAGGACCCCCCTTGTTATTTGCATATCTCATGTAACTTTGGGTCTCACCCTAAGTTACTAGGGGAATCCAGACGTGGACCCCTTGCTCACTATTCTTAGAGAGGCACAGCTACACCCTACTGATGCGGTTCAACCAGACCGAAACACGTGTCTGGGTTGCTGTTGGTACTCTTGTTCAGAGGAGAATTGCCTAGCATTTCGGTGCTGGACTGCCCCAGGGCAGGACAAAGACTGATATGTTTGGGATATTTCTTCTCTGTAAAAGATAGTGAGCTAAAGACTCTGGGTAAGGCTCTTGTAACCAGGACTCATGTCTGGCAGAGAGTCTCCCAGGACCCCCCCTTGTTATTTGCACATCCTGGAAGCATACACACAAAGCATGCAGAAGCCCGCAAAAGCTTGGCGTTTCGTGGGAAACTGCATGACCAAATAAGGACTGACCCGGGTCGGCTCGACCTGGAGAAGGCATAGGGGCAGATGGCCAAAGGACAGGACAAAGAACCTCGTGGCATGGCCATTTTGGAGCCAGGCCACCTATACGCGGTAATTGCGGTTTAAATGGCAGGAAAGGGTTAACATTGTAAGAAAAGATAAGCTGCCACCAGCCCTGTCCATGACACATCTGCACATCTCCTACAATGTTTGAGAGTATCTAGGGTCTTTGGAAATAACTAAGAGACAGAAGTGCACTGTACTGTAAGGTACAGTGTGCACTTGCTACATGTTGCAGAAAAGTTACAACATAGAAAAGGACTAAGTGAAACAAAGTCTCCCAGTACTGACTGTCTTAAGGGCATGTCAGTTTCCCCATAAAAAGTGAGTGAAAGCCCAGAAGAAGAGTGCAGGTGAAGGCTGTGCGTCTCTGGCAAAGTCAGACTATAGTGTTAAACAGCAGCAAAAAGTTTGGGGTGTACAACTGGAGGGAAAATTACCCATAAAATGGAAATCTTTCCTAACAATTGGCTGGCTGACTGTCCGGCAAGGACAGCCACCCTGCTGGGTGAGTGACGGCTAGGCTGGAATGAATGGGAGAGAACTGAATAAAAGGCACGTCTCGTGGCTTGGAAGGCAGAGCCGACCACTGGAACGAAAGAACCGAAGACGAGCTTGAAGAGGATGGCTGCTGCAACTCGTGGACCGTTGGTTTGCCCGGTGAAGCCCTGCTGCAGGTCCGAATCGGCAATTTCATCTCGACAGAGAAGCCCTGCAAGGACGACTTCACCCTTTCAGTTGGTGGGACCAATCAACTCGACACTAAGCCACCTGGATACCAATCTCAGAGCTGGTTGTATTTTCCTCAGAGTGCTGAAGGAAACCGAATAACCAGGGAGAGGGACACCAGCTTGTGTGCTTGACTACAGCTACCGGAATTGAAGATTTGACAGTTGCCAGCTTTTTAACCAGTCCCGCTGCAGTGCAGGAGTCCCCTGACGTCCTCCCTCTTGTCCCCATGACTGAGGACCACGAAGAGCGAGATCTGCAGGAAATGCCAGGAACTGAGGTCACCAGCTGCATCTTTTTCTTCATTTGTAAAGGTACTGTAAAACCAGACACAGTACTTACCTCTCGCGGTGAAAGTGCTTGAAACTTTCCCAACCCACAGGCCTAATCATCTTGTGACCCAACATATGATTCTTCTTGCTACAAACTATTCCAAATACCTTTTGCAGAGACTTTTCCGTTTATCTACCAGAACTGCTTTATCCGACCCTAGACTTTAGCCCACTGACTTTGGCCTAGCCTATTGAATTGAAATTAGCAAAAAATTAGCAAAAGGCCAGGGGAGTGAAGCTGGAGACATCACTTCTCCGGAAAAAGTCAAGACAGGTTAAAATATTTGCACTGTCTAAGAATAATTGTAACCTTTCTTGTTCTAATAACCTTTGCCTTTTACTCCTCTTGTAAAGTATTTTCTGAAATAGTGTTGAAGTGTATTTGTGTGTGATATACAATTACCTCCTTCTTATGTTTTATAACTGACAGATAAATAAATTATTAAGTATTTATCAAAGAAACCTTGAGTGTAAGAGTTTATTTGAACACTTGTGATTGTAGACCTCTGTGTAACATCATTACAGCTCACATTCCCTCTTGAGATAAGCCTGACTGCTCAGCTTCGCTACCAAACAATGTGTAGTACAGACTTATACCAAAGGTTGGTTTTACTTATACCTGTAGTCCTAGTTGTGAGTAGTGGTCCCAAAGGGTGCTGCATACAAACTTTGCCTAACAATCTTAAACTTAAACATTCCTAAAAAAAATAGCTCAGAGCAAGAAAAGGACTCCCAACACAGAAGCGTGCTGCAAAAATCTGAAGATGGCCACCAGGAGTGGATCTTAGGGAGAGGAGTCACTGGATGGGGGCAGTATGGCCCAAAGGGCAGTGATTGGTCTAGAGGAGGAACACCGTTTTCAAGTGCAACTGTTTTTTGTGAATCCATGCAGAGCCCATGCTGGGGAAATATGCTTTAGCTTCAACGGTCCAATCCCTATGAAGAGTAGGGCCTTGTGCCTAAATGTCACAATGCTTCTCCCCAGAAATTGTTGTAGGTACAGGTCTTGTGTTGGTGAAGGTTTCAGAGAAGATATGCAACAAAGTTACTGGTAGATAAAAATGTGTTTGTATCTTTCAGGTACAACTGCCTTTGTTGCAATGATCAAAAAGCAGTGAAATTGAAGAATGCCTTGTGTTTATTCTAAGGAGAACAGAGGGGGACAAATGCTTTGTGCTCCCCCCGCCTGAATCAGATTTTCCCTGAGAACAAGATGGGTCGACTGGGAAGTTGCTGGAGCTATGTTTTCCCGCTGTTGGTTTCACTGAGAGGTGACCAGGAGCTGTGGGTGCAAGTATTCTTCTGTTTGGATCTAGGAGCTGAGTGCAAAACTTTGCGATGGAAAAATGCAGGAAGCACTGATGCAGACCTCTTCAGAACACTTAACAGGACGCAGTAAGGCGAGTTCCGTCGCACGCAGTTCAAAGAAGACCTTCCAGAAGAGGATCCGTTAAAGCTGGGAGGCAGGAAGGCAATTTACATCACATGCTGGCGATTACCGAAGTTCCTACTGAAAATGCTCAACGGCGATGGTTCCTACTGAGGTACCCCAGTGGAGTGCTGGTCAGACCACTTGTTGGTCCTGGGAAACTTACAAATGTTCAGGACGGCGGGATCCTTCGAGAACACAGGACTGGTTGACGCCACCAGTCCAGGGGTTAAAGCACTGGTCAGGGCCTTTGCAGATCAGGTAGTTCAAGAGGGCTTCTCAGGCCAGACGCAGGAAGGGTTGCGGGCCTCTTCGGGAGTCTTATTCAGATAGTCAGTCAGCTGTTCTTCTACGTAGGATACTTGGCTACAATGCTGATCTGAAGAAATGGTTGCAGGAGTCCTCTTCCTATCCAAAGTTCTGGCTGGCAGCAAGTCCAAGCCCACCAATGGCAAGGAACTGCGCCATTCAAACAGCCAGCAGTGGTCTAATCGGGGACCACTGTGGGTGTCATTCATGTCCCACACCCAGACTCTCAGATCCCGGATGTGGAGTGGGACCAGACAGTCCCAACCACCTTCATTGGCCACGCACACAAAGGCATCACTAGCCTACAAAAGCTGGGGCTTTTCCGGGCAAGTGCATGACCTTATATGGGATTTCCTGTCCAGGCAATATGGCCAAGAACAAGCGAAAATCTTGTGGCATGGGCATGTTGGGGCACGAGCAATGTTTATTAGCCATACATGCTAAACCCATATGTGAACAGTAGAAATATCACTAAAATTGTAAAAATATAATTGCTGCCACCAGCTTGTCTTTAGGCCCAAATGAAAGTAACCGAAAATCCCAAGTGTGAAAGACTAGGATGATACAAAAGTATACCTACTGCACTGCATTGTAAGATGCTGTGTGAAATGCAAAAAAGTGTCCAAAAAGGCAATATCGTAAAAGGCAAAAGGGAAACGCAGTTTCCCAGTACCGATTGTCTGAAGGACTGATCAGTTTCCCCATAACAAAATTAGCAAAAGGCCAGGGGAGTGAAGCTGGAGACATCACTTCTCCGGAAAAAGTCAAGACAGGTTAAAAAACTAAGCAAACTGTTTGGGGGTCCATAGAACTATGGAAGGGAAAGTTGCCAAAAGAGAAATCTTTCCTAATAAGTGACTGAATAGAAAAACATTTCTGCACATTAACCACGGAAAAATGGAACAGAGCAATATTGCGCTGGGGCTGCAGGTGTATATATATGGATAACATCACATCCAGTGGAAAACAGCGCCAAGGATCTGTGGTGGAAAGGTCTCGTGGACACACAGCACCGCCTGCTTGAGAGCTGAAAATCTTTCTCAACCAGACTGCATCTGGAATCTGTGGGAGGAATAGCTCCATTAGAAATAGACACACAGATGACTTAGGGTTAAGTGTAGGCCACTAATTCCCAACAGTACACCTTTCAAAGTTGTTGCCACCATTCAATTAGGATTGCCCATCCAAGGTCAACTCTTGTGGGCATACGCATACAGAAGTGGATTGAGGCGCCTGAGAGACCCTTGTCCATTCAAAATCAAACACCTGTCATGCAGGCATAGCTTTATGAGCTCTGGGAGGAGCCTATGTAGGAAGAAAAGGTATTTTGGCCAATCCTTGTGCCCAAACATAATAAGACCATAAACCAAATGGTCATTGTGCACCAATGCACATGAAGCGCCTGGGCACAGGAGGATGATCCAATGATGCAGACAAGACTAACATGAACACAGAAGATTAACCTTACACTGGTGGACAACATGAAAGAAGCAGCAACAAGGTTCTATAATACTGAACCTCCGGGACAGGCCAGTGGAGGTCAGTTGAGAACAAAGGACACAAGTAGCATCCCTTGTAGATTGACAGACAGCAGTCTGACAGACTCTCACACAAAGGTGCAGGGACAGAACAACCACAACCAACTGCTCGGTTTCCAGCAGAGGAAACAGGGGCACCCACTTCTGTACCTGTTGAAGAACAAGGCCCACTAGGCACTATTACGGGAGTAGGGAGGGCTGCAATGTTGGAGGATTGAGATATCCTGCCCAGATCAGATGGGGAAGAACATAAGGCAGGATTTCATTGAACAGAAGAGAGACTTTGTTTTGCTGCAGGAGGCTCAGGGGCTGGGAGCACAGCAAAGGGAAGGAGTCTCTAGCGATGGCCTCTTCAGCTACTGTGTAGGCAGTTCCGGCAGGTTCTGTTGAATGGCTCAGGACAGGAAAGAAAAGATGAGTATCCCCTTCGTCGCGGACATATGGGAAAAAGCTACCAAAATGAGATGAAACATGTCACGTGGAACCCCACAAAAAATCAATTAATATTAAACCGACTTCAAATGAACGGCTGAGAGGAAAGCAAAATTAGAACATTACTAGAAACATATAATCGATAAAACAAATTTTATTAATATCACATAGATAAAAACATTTTAAATCTGAAAATTCTGCCCGTAATTCATGTTGGGCATTCATGACAGAAAAGAAGCACAAATGCATAAAGTGCTAATACATTCCTTATGTGGACCTAATGTATGGTCAAGTCCATACAGCAGATGTCGGAGGGGCAGAACTCCCGCCAAGTGAAGGGGATCACGCGGAAGAAGGCTGTCAGTCACGACTCAGCCAGGAATTAAAATTCACAATCAAACATGAATTATATGTAATCGCTTGGAATAGGCAACAAACTAAGATATGTAGAATCCCAAAGGCGGCTACTAAAGATTTAGGGTTGTCAAGTCTGAAGGCAATTCATAATACCAAGCATCACTAAAAAAAGCATAGAAACTAAACATCATATCAAAATGAGGTGCACTGAGTCAACTACAAATTCAAGGGACAACAGTGGTACATGCCAAAATTGTCAACCCGGTAGATCTTAAAATTGGTAGTTTCGACGAATTGATGCATCTAGTCGAAAAACGGCTGATAAACGTCTTCTTCAGGACAAAGCACTCAAATAGATTAGGTGCCACGAAGTTCGACTCAGTGGTCGCCGATGCTGATCATTTGTGGCTCATTCTAAAGTGAATGTTGTTCTTAGATTTTTGAGCCAATTGGTATTGAAATAAACGGTTTTCATATTCATGCTCTCGACCCAGGTGTGGGACCTCATCATACGATTGCTTCAAATGTCGGGTCAAAACCACAGCAAACAGACATGGATTAATAGGTCTATCTATAAGGGCCAAGCAAGTCTTGATCTCTCATGAAGAAACAGCATTATCCGTGGTGAGCTTCATGAAGATGAAATTGTGCGGTTCAATTCATAGACCACAGCGCTTCTCAGCACGCAACATCGTGCATGGAAGTCATGCGCTGTGGCTGCAAAGCAGGATCCCAAGCATAGGTACACGGGCCGAGTCTGCTTAATATTAATTTTTTGTGGGGTTCCGCGTGACATGACATTTCGTCTCATTTTGGAACGGCTTGTGGCTTGTGGTTACCTCACCCCACCAATCACCATGCTTTGAAAGTTTTAACTGGTATGGTTACCCCAACTCCACTTGCACTGACACAGGGATATTAACTGAGGTAATGAAAGACACTCATCCAGTCAGAACTCGATCCAGTTTACTAAAAAGGAGGCTTTGTAAGCTCTGGCGGTCATTAATTAAACAGGAAGTGTGACATTACATGTACTATAGTTTTTAAATGTTCCAATATCAATGACTTTACATCTGAGTATTAATCTAAAATAACTGAAAACTAAATTACTGTGATCAAAAACAACACTCCTAATGTGGGATCATGGTGCTTAATATTGTTGTGATTACACAGCATGCAGGCACAACAGCATTACCACCCCCAAGACCCCGCACCAAGCAGGCTGCAAAATAACAGCCCGTTAAAACATATATCTGCCTTTTACACAGTTTACTCACATGTTTAAACAGCCCAATGACTTCAGAAATGTTAGTATGTGAACTTACCACAGTCATCAGTAGTTTGTCAAACCATTGAAGTTTGAGCTCAGATTTCGGCCACATATCTGATCGTAAGGCAGTCTTCAGAAGGTTTACACAGCGCCTGGACAACAGTTCTCCTGGTGAACCTGCAGTGTTCGAGTTGTCATTCACCTGAAATATTTCAACAGAACCCATATAAACATAGGCATTTTTCACAGTAGACGCCCAACTGGGTTTAGTTAGGTTATGTTCAAACAAAGAAACACCAGTTTTAAAATTGACATAAATGAAAATTGTTCAAATGGATTTCTAGAATCTAGACTGGTGTACAGTTTTTAGGAGGTGTGGCGAGTCAGAAGGAGGACACAGACTCACTGAGGGCAAGATACTAAGTGTTTTGTTCAAATAAACGGATAACGCCTCTCTTTCCCCAAGGCTATGGGTGTTACCTACCAATGTTATTAACTAAGGTGGTTGTCAGCAGTCCTGATATGTCCAAAGTCTGCAGTCCATAAATATCCTTACTGACCCTACCACTATAAAAAAATAAAAAAAACTCAAGTCAGGAGACTGACACCCTTCTCCTGAGGGTACTTCCAATACCGGTCTGAGGTACCAACAGTCGTTCTTGACTTCTTGTGTCAGAATTCTTCATTTCTTCCTTGGTTGGGTTCTTGGGCTCTCGAATACTGCAATAATAATCCGCAAATAATCTCTAGTGACTTCTTGGATTAAGCTCTTTAGTTCCTTAATTGGGTTTTCTCTAATCTTTGGAGATCCTTCTCTGTGATCTCTTATTAATTCTCCTTTCTTAATTGTAGCTTTTAGCTTTGCTGTACTTTACTTGCAGTGTGACTCAATTGCTTACTTTCAGTAGGTTCTGTGCCGTCTCTGGTTTTCTCTTCAACACTATATTTACTTTGTAGAATGTGTCCAATGACTTCCCCCTTTTCACAGGGTATTTTTTTTATCTTATTTTCTTTTTTCTCATTCACTTCAACAGTTCTTTCTCGAGAATCACAATATTTGAATCTTCTTTGGTTCACATTTAAATCAGTTTCATATTTGCTACTGGGATGAGTTAACTGTGAAATATAATGATCTCTCTGGGTCCTCCCCGCTTCCTGCTCTCCCCATTACCTTAGCTTTGACAGGAAAACCTCTTTGGCAGCCTTTATCTGTGGAGGCACTTTTTCTACTCATAGCTCGCTGATGCCTTCTCCTCGGCGTCTGTCTCGTGCTTTCCCATGCCCCTGCCCCCTCTTGAATGACCATACACCCCATAGGCATCTAGGGTTGGTGGTATCGGCAAAGTTTTTGAACCCTTGGTCCACCACAAACTCCCTCTTGTGGTCCTGCCACCACCTCTTATTGGGCTACTGCCCTCGTGCTTTCTCACGTTTCGGTACACCTCAACTCTGGCGTACCATTCTGTGCTGCTAGGCGAATTTGAAACTCACAGGCTTCCCGATTTCCTTCTCCGCCAGGATGGACGCAGCGTGGGGTCTACCCCGGCTTGTGTAGGTGGTTCTCATTCGTCTCTTTCTCCCGCATCTCTCTCCGAGTGTAGCTTTATCCATGCACTCGTCTCAGTGGATGGGATGGTCAGGACTGATTTTCTATACTTTGGCCTGGTGGACAGATGTATAGAAGGCCAACCTAAATTGTGAAAGGTACAACTCTGGGGCACTGGAGTCAAACCAGTTTGGGTAGCAGTGACAGGCGGTCTAGGCTAGGTTCTTCAGAGGTGGTGAGCTTGTAAAGGGTCCACAATGAGGTAACACAATGGGAATCACAAATTACACTTAGACAGGATGTATACAAATACAGTTATTTATTGGCCAAAACACACTATAGAAAAATGACTACTAGCAAGTAGAGTTATCACACAAACTGGTAAAAATAGATACACATAAATACATACACATATACATTCACTTATTAAAAGGGCATAATATTCAATACAAACTCCTGCAAAGGAAAGTTAACATTATATTATGCACTTCTAGGTCCACAGTTAATGATCCCCAACTCAAATTGTCAAGCCCTAAATTGTCTGGGGCCTATTGCCCAATAGTTCAGGTAAAGTTCCACAGAATCTTTGAAGCAGGAAAAAATACAGGTAGGGTCTCTGGGGTCCATTGAAGGGTTCTTATGGTTAGAGAACAAGTTAGACTAGCAAACAGAAGTAGCCCAACTTTCAGAAGTCTTGCGCTAGCAAGTAATGGCAAAGCCAAAAGTGTTAGAATAAAGGTTATTATAAGCCCATTGACTTATAATAGGAGTAAAGGGTAAGTAAGAAGCTCTGTACCTTACTCCCCATACTCTGATTCTTCCCCAGACTTGGCAGGACAAAGGAAGAAGGTCTGAGGTTGCTTTGCCAGCCAAACGTTGCAGCCCTCAATTTGGAGGGGTTGCAGTTTCTAGCTCATCTCCGGTTGGTGTCTTTCACTGTTGCAAGGACTCTTGAATGGAGAATGCAGCAAAACTTGATGCAGGACCCCTCTCAGGACGAGGCTCCAGCCAGGTAAGCGATTTCGTACGGTGGTCACTGCAGCACGGTGACACAAAAGGTACTCAACTGCCGCAGTCAGACTTTCCCTCCTATCTCGGGTACTGTCGGCGCTAGGACGCCAACATTTCGCAGAGGTTAGTCTCGTAGCGCCAGTCGAGGATCCCCCCCAAGTTCCAGGTTGAAATTCGGAACAGTGATGCTGGCAGCACGGTAGCCCACATTCGGAGCTGGTCAGCCAGAGGACTGTCCGAAGACAAATCGAAGGTTCTTCGTTGCAGCATACCGAGCAGATGTCAGGAATGATGTTCCCTTCACTCCAAGGGTCGCAGCTCCGTCGCAGGACTGCTAAAAATCTTCAGCAAGACAGGGCTCCTTCAGGACAGAAGGAGAAGTTGGTAGACAGCCTTTCCTCCGACGGGTCTCCAGTTTCTTTGCAGGTCCCACAGCTGGATAGGATTCTTGGCTCCTTCGGGTTTCTCCAGGATCTCCGAGGAATGGGTGCAGGGGCCCTTTTAACCTAAAAGCCAGGTAAGAGCATCTGCCCTCACTAGCCAATGACGGGACTAGCCCACACACACACACACCACAGCAGTGGTCCAATTAGGACCACTGGCGGGAACATTCATGCATGCCACTCTGGCACATTGAAACCAGTTTGTGGATTGGGACCAGACAGTCCTAGCCCACATCCTGCCAGCAAAAACATACAGCCCTCCAGTAGCCCGCCAAAAGCTTCTGCTTTCCCGGGCACTGGAAGTCCTTATAAGGTTTTTCCTGGCCTCATAGGCCAAGAAGGCGGCTAAAGAACAAGATGGCAAAAGGACAGGTGAAAAACCATGTGGCACGGCCATGTTCGGACACTAGTAGCCAAACACGGTAAAAGTGGTAAAGCTGGAACAAAAAGTCCCCACAAGTGGGAAAAAGTCACTGCTTCCACCAGCTTATCCTTTTAGCACACCTTGAGTAACCAAAAATTCTCTGTGTGTTAGTCTAGGGCAAAACAAAAAGTGTACCCCATTGCAGTGCAGTGTAAAATGCTTTTTACAATTTTAAAAAAGTTACCACAAGTGATACACATTAACCAAAATTAACACAACTAAGGGAAACAATGTTTCCCAGTACTGACAGCCTAAAGGACATGTCTGTTTACCCATAACATATGACCAAAGCCAGTGTAGTGCAGCTTAAGGCTTTACTGCACTGCAAAAAGTACACGTCAGAATCAAAAATAAAAGCAAAATGTTTGGGGGTTCCATAAAGATGGAAGGAAAGGTGCAGTCAAGAGAACTATTTCCTAACAGGGACCTTCTGATTTAAAGAGACATGATATGTTTCCATAAGAGTACCAGATCTACTACGAGTTTCTTCGTCGTAGTCCTGATAACTCACCGGATTTGGTATATATAAACATTTAATGTAGGCAACAATATGTGCAGCTTGAGGGAGTTCCTCACAGGAATGTGAGTCCTTGTCCCCAAAGTAGGAGTTTCTTCTGGTGAGGTCCCACTTGCCTCTACCCTTAGGGACAGTATTGAGGAGCGGGCCCACCTCCCTAGCTGCAAAGGAAAGGGTCCCCCTAGGGGAGAAGGGACGAATGACCTTGATTCACAAGCTTCTTGAAGCTAGGTCCGTGCTCAATAAATACCATAACACCATAACAGAGGCCACCCTAGTTATGATGAACAGGGAGCTCTGAGTGGTTAGCCAAAACCCAATCAAGGTAGCAATGAAGAGCAGTCAAGACTTAGTCTCAGGAGAGTGTGAGTGGACACAGGGGCCATCAACGAGTCCAGACATTATGGCACACAATTCAATTCAGTCAGTTATACAAATACAGTTATTTGAGGCTTTTAGAACACACTGAAAAATGAAGCTAGCAGGTAGTGCTATCAAACAACACTCTACAATACAAATATATACAATCACCATCAGGTTCACTTATCAGACATCAGATAACTAAATCAAGCAATGCAGGTAAGTGGGTTGGATGGAGTACAATAGCCTTACTTGAGAAGTTCAAACCCTAAGATGAATGGGGCCTTGTGCCCAAAAGTCACAGGGTCCAAAACAATGTTTCTTTCCAGAACATATTCTCTGTAGGAAGGATGAAAGGGGCCTGAGGTGGTGATTCGTTATGTGTGGGAGGAAGGGGTCCTGGATCCCCCCCATCCATTCCGAGGCAACACACACTTCCTGGGTGAGTCCTGATGTGGCTGCTTTGGGTTCAGGGCCCCGGAGCACCCGCGCGGAAGTACCCCAAGGAACTGCGACCCCCCTGAGGACAACCTAGATTAGAGTTGAACCAGACTCCATTTTGTGCGCCACCGATTCCATTTTATTATCTTATAACGGCGGGCCAGCCATGAAAATTAGAACGCAGGCCTGCAGCTCTTCCCGCAAGGCGCGCACAGCGAAATAAGCTACTCCCCCCAGCCTCCTCACCTCTGTCATCTCTGCAGCCGTCTGGTTCTCATGGGAGAGGCCGCGCAAATGCTACAAACTTCGCACAGTATCTTCTGTCTTCCGTCTTACCTCGTGGAACTTGCCGTGGCCCAGCTCAAGGCCTGGCAGCAGAAAGCCGTTCAGCTCTATAAACATGCCCCCATTTGACAGTCCCAGGACATAAAAGAATACCACCCCCATATCCGTTGAACATGTTTTAACTAAGAATGACCCTCGAGTATGTAATGTTTGTTCGCGCCTTAATATGAGAAAATAGAAGTGCCTTTCGTCATTAGAATAAGCTATGCACAAACTGTTTTCATTACACACGACATATTGAATCGATTGTATTAAATAACAAGTACATTAGTGTGTTACACAAAATATGTATAGTCTCAGCACTAACGATATAAGTGACAAGTGTATTAAAGAGTAGTATAAGGTTTCATAGAAATAGATTGTAAACACAAAATGTATGATGTAACATAAAAACTTCACATGCCCGCACTAAGCTACCTCATTTTGAGCTCAATGTAAATATATGCACAGCTTCATGTAGCAGCAACATAACAATCATATGGCGTAAGGTGCTTTATAAATAAAATACAAATATGCCATAACCAGTATGATATTATGATACCATCGTGATAATATGTGCTAAGGCTTGCATGTAAAGAATATAGCAATGGATTGTTTAATCTAGTATAGAAAATACCATGTGCATACATGAGATATCACTGAGTTTTATAATCATAAAAGCACCCAACCAAGTAACGATGATCATGCGCTTTAGACGGTCATAATTGCAATGTATTAAGTGTGCACAAAAAGCCGTTAAGTAAAAAAATGTCACAGGAGGTCCTGTTCCCCATGCAATGAAGGACTGCACCTCGAAGGGGTTTCGATTCCTCCCCTACCCCTCATGGTGCTAAGGTAGACTAGGAGATACTTAATGATGTTTACACAACTTGCCTTTAAGCCCCATAGAAAGACGTATGACCATTGTGGTATGTGCCTTGTGTGACCCATCCCTTTAATGTGCGATTTAAGCTTTAAAGCTAGCACCCTCTTTTATTGTACCAGATGGACATTCCAGACCTCACAGTGACCTCAAAGTCTTAGCCTTAAACAGTATATCTTGCATTATACTAACACACAGTTAAGCTGCTTATCGATGGATCTAACACTGGGTTTAACAAGATGCATACTGACCTATGCCTAATGATAGTTAACCTGCATTTGAGAAATATCTTTCCTTTGGTGTCAGATTCACAGGTCTCGGAGTATGCTGGACAAGACAGATTGTAGTGATGAATGAGAATATGTGGCTACAAGGGCAATTGTCAAGTATTTATCAATGAATAACCACACAAAAAGTTGCCTGACACTGCATGCCAACCCGATGAGCGCAGCTGACCGATTGACCTGAGGAGCATCATCACAGCATCACGCAAATCATCATCAATCACAGCACACCAACCCTATGACACCCACAGGTGCCCGTCCCTAGTGACCAAACCCAACTTTTCATGTGCCCCTTAGGCCTCCCCTCTCCAGGATGACGCAAAAGTTGTATAAAAAGGATTTGTAACATGTTTTCTGCAGAGCGCTCGCGGCTTGAGCAGAGTAGATTCTGCTAGCCCTATTTTAGATAAACACTTTTTCATATCACAAGCACTTGGTTTTGGTCTCATTCCCGCCTGGGATGTGTTCTGTTTGACTCTTATTGGGAGAATTAAGTGCATTTTTGGGGACTTCTCACTTTGTTATAAATTAATTAAAAGCTTTACAACAATTACCAAAGGACAGGTGAATGACTGCCTATCTTTCAGACCCAAGGCTAACCCAGTGTTAGAGGGGATTTGGCATAAAAAATGAAAAATCTTCTATCTGTGAGACCCCCAGCACTTTTTGCTGGACTCTCTGACCTTTCTTTTGTTCTCCTGAATGAGGGGAGCCTTTTTTCCCCCCTCATTCATTCTTTTTGCTCTGGCCATGGGAACCCTGTTCATAATGTTTTTACTTTGTTTTATGGAGTTTAGCTTTCCTCTGTACTATTTAAGTCATCTGTGTGTCACTTTTGCAGCACACAGCTCCTTTTGTGCAGTGTTGCTGGGGCAATTTGGGCTCTCCCTTTAATATTCTTTTATTTTCCTTGAGTACTACTGTTCTCAAGGTTAGAGGGAATCATTTATACTTCTTAGCTTTTCCTTTTGTGAGATCAGCACACACACCCTATGTGGAGTGCTGAGGAGTTACCTTGTATCCCCTCTCTCACTGCTCCTGTAACATTTATGTCACAGTGACAGGCATACCTGAATGGCTGGTGGCAGTGGACGTGTTCTACGGACTTTTGCGCACAGCCACGGAAGTGCACAGAAGTGTCGCCATTGACCCAAAATCATGCCCCCTTCCTTTTCCAACATTTCTTGTGTGCTTGTCCTTTCTTGGTCCTTACTCTACCAACGTGGGTGGCGCATGTCCTGTATTGACTTTTGTCTTCTGCAGGAATCCTTTGGGAAGCCCGCAAGGGCTACAGAGTGTCTGTGAAGACAGGAAATGAGGAAGTAGTCCAAAACTCTGCAGCCCTTTGTCTTCTGGCATACCAGCCTGGATCCAGTTCCAACTGGGAGGCTGGCTGTCCTGTAAGTTTGAATGATGTATGACTGCTGATTGTCTGAGTTCCTGGATAAAAGGTGAAGGATCCTGAGGCAAAAGACAAGTTGACGACTGAAACAGAAGAACCGAAGAAGACAACTAGAGAGACCTGCAGCACCTTCCAGCAACCAGTGAATACCGCTGAAGTGACCGCTGCTATTCAGACCCTATTTTGGAATCGACAGGGAACTCTGAAGAGGACGACTTCCTCCCTTGGACTGGTGGGCATAATTAGTCCTAAGATGACATGCGATTTGAGCCATCCCACAACGAGCTGCGACCTTCCGGTGCTCCAAACCGCCAATACCCTGGGGCCTGCGACCATCCTGCAGTGCATAGTCTTCCTGTGAAAGAACTCTCCCGAAACTTTGGTGTACTCCTTCCGGACATCCAAATGCAAGATCCTCCTTTTTAAAGTCCCAACACCAGAGCGCAGGACCGAGCAATTGAAGTAAATTGTTCGGACGAGAACCGTTCCCTAATGGAGTCTGCAAAAAGGCACGGAAACTGCAGACCGACGAAGAATCCTTTGTTGGAGTCCTTTTTCTCGACTGCTAAAGCAACATCCCATCCAGAGTCCCTATTTTCGTCACTTCGACCAAGGAGCCCGAGAATCTAGCTGCATCTCCATAAATCCTCAGGCACTGTGGGGCTCGTGGTAGTACATACCTTGAGTCATTCTGTCGCTCCTTTGTTGCTGGAGTGCTGATTCCGGTGTTTTGGTGTTCGCCCAGGCCCAACGCTTGTGCGCCCATAGGGAGCCTTTCTCAAGGTCCCTGAAAACATTTTGATAAACAAAAGCTCTTTACTTACTTGTAATTGAATAATCCTCTGGGACTTTGTCTTTTCTGCATCTGTGCCCTAATCTGCTTGACCTCAAATCTGACTTTGAAGAACTCATACCTAGAGAGAGATGGACTGCTAAAGCCTTAAAGCCTTTGAACAGTAATACCAGTCTTTTAAAGTACTGAACTGATATTGTTGGTCTTGCTTCATCTTTTTATTCCGATAAGTGATTTTACTCACCTCTGAACTATGCTTAATTGTATAATTCTTAATTTATAGTTTATTCACCTGAAGTATGGCATATGCGTTTATTAGTTTGAAATAGTACTTACCTGAATATACCTTTACCATGCGTATATAAAATAAGACATACTACCGTAATCCTATTTCTGATGGTTGTATCTGCTTAGATTTACATGCTTTGCATATAGTCCGACATCTAGTGGAAATCGCGGAGTATTGCATCTTTTTTTCGAAGATCGAAAAAGGGAGGTAAACATGGGTGTGACTGTAACACGATCCCCAACGTGACGTGTGGTGTTCCCAAAATCCTTCACATATCGAGGTCCCACCGGTTGCTTTTGTTCTTCCGCGAGGGAGACTTACAGAGGCGTGAGTACAGAAGAAAGTAGGTGTAAGATGTCTATGTTCATTCTACTTCAAGAGGGGAGGAAGGATGAGCGCATGTGAATCTATGCAGATACAACCATCAGAAATATGATTACGGTGAGTAATGTCTTTCTTCTGATCTTTGTGACTCTGCTTAGATCACCTGCTGTGCATAGACTAGCAAACAGTACCCGGAGATGATGGTGGGATGCGTGAAGGAACAGTAAGTAGCAAAGAGATGTGTTAGTACCACCTATCCCATCTGAGAATCAGACTTAGAGTGTGTGTCCCTGTGTCCTTCTCACCTGGTGATCGGTGTCCTTCCACCGGGGTGCAGGCCCAACATCCGGGCCGGTTCAGTCATGCTTGGAGGCCGGCGCGCCGTCCTGGAACCCTTGACGACGACGGCAGCCACCTCGAAAAGCCTTGGAACAACCCCTGTAGGCTTCCTGGGTCATGGAACAGGAGGGTTGGCGGTAAGAGGATGATCCACTGCCGAAACTATACAGACTTCCCTCCTGAGGGACGAAAGGACCGACGGTGCTATTGCAGCTTTCCCAGAGCACGTGCCGTCTCCGAGTCAGCCTTGATGGCCTGAAGAGATTCATCAACGGCTTGGCCGAAAAGATTGTCTGTCGAACGGCATGTACAGGACCCTCGTCTGGACCTCTTGTCTAAATTGGTGGCCTTCAGCCACCCAAGGCAACTGAGGCAAAACCTTATTCCCATCTGAAGGAACCCTGTGTCCGCAATGTCCAGGGCCACGGTGATGGCGTGGTCTGATACCACCTCGTGTTCCCGAAGGATCTCCATTGCCTCAATCCGCTTGTCCTTGGGGAGGAAATCCAGAATGGGCACCATCTTGTACCATAGCTCCCGGTCCTACCTGGCCAGGATCGCTAAGGCCTTGGCCGCCTTGACCATCATCATCGCCGACCTTCCGTCCTACGGCGTCCAAGTTCTTCCCCTCACCGTACGGGGGAACAGAGGTTGACGACGGGTTTGATGACTTATTCCTAGCCGCAGCCGAGACCACAGAGTCCGATGATGGTTAAGACCGCAGACATTTGGGTGCCGATTCCGGCACCTGGTATTTCTTCTCTAGCCGGTCCCTCTTGGCTGAGGCTGAGGCAAGGTTCTTCAATAGCGCCAGCCCCTCATCCCAGATGTCGTCCAGGAGCTGTACCGACAGAATGGTCTTCCTTTTCGCCTCCCGGCAGTGATACAGGAAGCCCTACTTCTCTTCCAGGGTGAGCTGGAAGGGTTCCGACGCACAGGTGATCATGGAGTGGAAGGATCCCACTTCGTCTGGCGGAGAAGCCCCTGGTGGTGGAGAGATTCCGCCATCGTCTGGGTCCATCGTTGCTGTCCCTGTATCCCTGGGGGGGGGAGGGCAGTGATGGTTAGAATGGAGGTGCAGGGTGTCTCCTCCTCTTCTTTGGCGGTGGTGGCCCTGGTGTCAACGGGTTAATCGCCGGTGGTGTCGCTGGTGGTGCTGTCGGCATCTTCTTCTGAATCTCCGACACCAGTGTATGGAGGGTCGAGAGAATATCATGACCATGTCTCTGGGGGGTGCCTTCTTGGGAACAGGGTCGCTGGACCCAGTGCCTATGTTGTCGCCTCCGGCGGGCATCTCCTCGACGTTCTCATTGTCGTCCTCATCGTCACCACACTCCTACGGGATGGTTTGGATGGAAACCATCTATTCCTAGTCGGATGAGGAAATATCTGTGTCCTGGAGCTCTTCCACCCCCCGCCCCTGCCCCTTTTTGGGGTCCTGAGGGGTCGGCTTTGGGCTAAGGTCCAGCATCCTCTTTTCCAGAGTCTTCTCCACTGAAGAAGAGCCATCCTGACCACCACCGGGGTACGCTGGACCAGGTAGCAGCCCCTTTCACGTTTCAGAGGGTGGCAGCAACCAGCTCGATAGAAGAGGACGATTTGGCCTGTATCACCTGGGCCTTAAATGGCAGGTCGGACACCTTGTCCTGCTTGGCTTTCTCCAGCTTCTCTCGCAGCTTCCCTGGGGAAGCTGACTTTCTCTTTGATGAAGAGTTGGAGCGATGACTGGGAATTGAGGCTGATGGAGACTATGAACGCGCCCTGACCGTCGCGGGACCCGCTTGCGCAGCGACCCTGACGGAAGCTGTCTCGCAGTACTTGGGTCTTGTCTTGGGTCCCCATGGATGGCACACCCTCAAAGGTCTTAAAAGCCTGCTCTTGCTGGATTGATCCAGATAAGGCATGCCCCTGTGGAGCACACGAGGTAGAGTCCTTGGCTTTAAGTCACACTGCCAGCCGGACGTGCCAATTCTTCATTGTGCGCTTGGAGAAGCCACGGCAGATCTCGCAATCTTCTTCTGTGTGTATCGGGTGAAGACAAAGGCACTGGGAATGCTTGTTGTCCGTGAAAACAAGCCGCAAACCGCAGCTGGTGAAGAGCTTGAAGCCCCGTCGTTGTCCTCCTCCTCCGACATGATCCGGCGCGGTGCAGGCCTGATGTTGTTCTGGAAACTTCCAAGAAGAAAGCGCTTGATGATTTTGCCCTTGAGGGGCGATGAAAGATGCCGAAAAACAGATCCCTGTTAATCGGATGAATAAACGATGGATCACACGGGCTCGACTGAACAAAAATAGGGTTTTCCTAGCCAAGAAAGCACAAAAAATGCATAAAGCTTTAAGAGCGAAACACGAGGACTCCCACACTTAAACGTGTGGTAAAAATCTGAAGATGTCTGTCAGAGGAGGGGCTTAGGGAGAGAGCAGTCATTGGCTGGGAACAGTACGACCCATAGCTCAGTGATTGGTTTACAGGAGAAAGGCAGTTTATAAACGAAAGTGAAACTGTTTTTTCCTTTTACCGAGGATTCCCAGCCTGACAACTGGTCATTTTAATGAGCATGTGAATCCATGCCAGACCCCATGTTGGAGAACTACTGGTTTCCCATAAGCTCCAAGTAGCTTGCACCAGTGAAGTGGACAGAGATTGCCCACAAAAGCAGCAGCTTTCCGAGGCAAGTGCATGACCTTATAAGGACTTCCCTGACCTGAGAGAACAGGAAGACCACCAAATTGCAATATGGCCAAAGAGCAAGTTAAAATCTCATGGCACGGCTATTTGAGGGCGCTAGTCACGAGGTAAACGTGAATGTACACATCAAAAAGAATGCAAAAACAGTAAAAATATAATTGCTGCCACCAGCTTGTCTTTAGCTGCATATAAAAGTAACAATAAATCCTCTGTGTAAAAAGATGGGGTAATACAAAAGTATCCCCATTACACTGCATTGCAAGATGCTATGTGCTCTCGACAGGTGCACGCCCAGCAGAAGATCTTCGCAGCACTGAATCGTTGCAGCCTTTTTCAAGCTCAGTTGAAAGACCGTTTTCGTGCAGTGGAGTTTTTGTCTTTTCTAGGCCCTTGTCTCGGCTGAGGGGACTTTCATGAGCAGGATTCAGTCACTGGCGGTCAGAAGGATGCCTACCAAGTTTAAGATGAAACTGAGCTTCAGAAGATGTTGCACTGCAAAACTGCACAGGACCCAGGGCATTGAGAACCGGATCTCTTATTGGTTACCTCGCCAGCAATTTTAGGACCCTTCACTCTACATTGGTTTTAGGGAACACACATGGAAACTGTTAGGGGTTTTTGATAAAGTCCTGTATGAAACAAAACTTGCCTACCTTGGACGAACAGGGCAACACTCCTTAGGGTTAGCCTGAAAAACCCAAAGGTTTGGTAGCAATGGCTCAGCAGCCAGGCTTAGCCTAGGAGGGATGAGGGCTTTAGGTAGGCACAAAGTACTCAGAGCATGCACTTACACACTTCAAGGAAACACTTACACACTAACAGTTATATAAAAATAAGCATGTATATTATATACACTAAAGCGGATACATTTAAATAAGGTAAGTACTATCACACAGAAGCATTAAACACAGAACAGTTGTGATATCCAAAGGATAGGAATATACTTTAGAACAGTTTTAAAAAGCTAACACAAAGTAGTAGAAACTTCTGAAACAAGAGTGTAAACTTCAGACTAACTTGTATAACTTTAGTTATCCCCAGCTTAAACAATCTTTAAATGTCCAACCCTATTCTAGTTGAGTCTCGGACAGAGGAAGAAAGAGCACAAAAGCAGCAAACAAAGCACAGTCTATGAAGAGTTCTTCAAGTTTACAAGTAAATAGCAGGAGATTTCTTTGGTATAGAGAACAAAGGGTTGTCCATCGCAATGTAGCTCAATGTAAGCCTGGGAATGGGAAGAAAGTAACAGTTCAACTGCAATCCTCCAAAGCACAGGAAGAACAAAGCAGGACCCAGGTAAGTATTAGAGGCTGAACAGTACTTTGTAAGTGAAGAAGCTTGTGCAGCAGCAAGGTCCACAAGGAGAGAAGACAGCATACAGTATTCTTGGCCTTGGCGACTAAAGAAAAGAACTTTCAATGGATCTGGCTGTTGCTCTCAACAGTCAACACCCAGCAGAAGATCTTCACAGCAATGGCTCTTTTTTTTTTTCTCGAGGCTCTGTTAAAGGACGGTTGTCATGCAGTGGAGTTTGTGCCTTTTCTCGGTCCTCGTGTGAGCTGAGGGGAATTTCACGAGTGGGATCCAGTCATTGGAGGTCCCGAAGGATGCCACAAAGTTCCAGATGAAACCGAGTTTCAGAAGATGTTACACCGCAAAACTGCACAGGACCCCGGGCATTGGGGACCAGTTCTCTTGTGGTTTACCTGGCCAGCGTCGCTATTACTCGGTTGCACCCCGAAATACGGCTGTCGCAAGCTTGCGGTACAAGTCGCATATCTGCACATTTCACAGTCCTAGCCTTAAGGAATCCTGTCCTAGAGAAGTTTCATCCACCGCGACTGGAAGGACGCCTGCCGTCGTCTATGTGCGGTGGTCGTCACTGGAAATTGCCTTCCCCCGTCCTGTGAAGTGTCATGAATCATTGAATCTTGCATTTTCTCATCACCAGGGTTTCCATCTCTCATCTGGACCTGACCGAACAATCCTTGCACCTGTAGCTCCTGGGCACAACTGACCAGGACCAACAGAAGGAAATCCAACTTCCAGAAACCCCCAGTCGACCCATCAAGTAATCTGGGAAAATCAGGAGTCAGGGTGTAGGTAAACGCAAAACATCTGTCTCCCCCGATCCTCCATAAGATAGCATTGGGAAATAGTCCCTGTGTATCCATGTGACAAATGGACCACAATATACCTAAGCAAGTAACTTTGTTGCAGCTCCTCTTTTGAACAATCACCAACGAAAGAAACTTACATGCTATAGATACATTCTGGGGAGTAGCATTGTGGCTCCTGTGACATTTAACCACAAGATTCTGTTCTCCTTAGGGATTGGACTGCTGAAGTTAGGGACCTCTGGATCAATCGGAATCAGGGACAACTATTGGTTTCACTCATGCCCCACACCTAGACTCTCTGGCAGCACAGATGTGGGCTGGGAACAGACAGTCCCACCCACGTCCTGGGAGAGACAGACGGACAGACAGACAGACAGACAGACACACACACACACACACGCGCGCACGCTCCTTCCGGGCAAGTGCATTTGTTAAATCCAAATGTAATAAATGCCATCAAGCTGATGCCAAGCACATGTTTGTATTCTGTCCAAAAATATAAAAGTACTGTAAGAAATGTTCTCCAGAATTAATGCAGTCTTTGGCAAAAATATTTTGTGTACACAACACCTGATTCTCTGGGCTCATGCGGAACAAGATGAAACATGTTTTGTCTATTTGCTTGGCAAGTGTATTGTTAGCAGGAGCTTTGGCCAATGTTTTCTCACCTTCTTATCAATGGTTACAGTAACTGACAATGAAAATCAACTGGTTATACATTACTAAGGCGGAAAGGCGACTGCTTCCTAGCAAGACATTTCGATTTGTAAAACTGCTTTCTGCCCACGGATATCCAACTAATAGTACTCATGAACAATAAAGAAAAAACCAAGTGAGGACACTGAAGATCCTATCTATTCATGTTTTCCCATTTATTCTCCAATTCACTAAGACCTTTACCTCTTTAAAGCTATGCACCATTCGACAAAGAAAATACAAAACAAATATAGATAAAAAATAGGTGTCCCGTTATATTCACTCATAGTTATTATGGTGATCAATGGAAAGAGGAGTTTCTCTATGGGGTAAACTGATCCGTATTATTAAGTAGCATTGTGCTCAAGTCTATACCAAGGACAGTCAATTACAAGGTTTGAAATTGCTGGAAGCTATTTAGGTGCTGCCTCGAGCCCAAGACAACCTAGTTAGCTTGAAAACAACAGCTACCAGAAGCGTGGTTTGGCTCCCCAGGCCAACTGGCATCTTTCAAAAAACATGCATATGTGGTATTAACTTTCAGTATTTGAGAATGTCAATAAGGACAAATTAGAACACATCTAGTAGATATTTAAGCATAATGGATATGCATAATGGGCAAAAGGTTTAAGTGTATATTTCCTGAAGAAGTTAGATTTTTGGTCAACTGTGCACTTGCTCCTGGTTCTTCAGCAGTAGTTCCTGACTACTGGGTGATGCCTGAAACCCAGGAGCTGTTTTTTGCTCCTGCTAATCGTATCCTATTTCGAGCCCTGTAATTACATCTGCAGGTTCTGGATAAAGTCCACACTAAGATTTATTTTAAGAGTACAGTCCATACACAGGAACCACCGGTATCCAGTGAAGGTTTTGCAAGCAAAAATGTAGAGAGTGAAAAAATTGACAGGCAAAGGGATGTCAAAAAATGCAGCTGAAAAGTAGCCCAAAATGTAATGCTGCTAGGGTAATTGTTAATAGGTAGGGTTCTGTGGACATGTGATTGTCTGGTTTAGGGTTAGGATAGGGGTTAGCCTTACAGTAAAGATTTGAATTAGATTTAGGGTAAGAGTTATGGTCAGGGTCGCTGCTACAAGGCTGGTGATGTTGGGGTTTGGTTAGTCTTTAGGGTAGATAAAGTGCCAGGCCAAGTGTTAGGGTAGGGGTTCTCGTAAGGCTACGGCTAATAACGTAATGGTTTGGGTATATGTTAAAGAAAGGTATAGGGAAGTTGGGGAGGGCTGATGAAGTTGGAGTAGATAGGGATTAGGATAAACGGTGGTTAGAGCGAAGCAAGCATTAGGGTAAGAGTTAGAGTTGCAGTTAGGGAGAAGGCTGAGGTTAGGATTAGAGCATGGGTTGGGCTTGGCCAAGGGCTATGTCATAAGTGGCGAGCTGGTGATGGGGTTGGAGTTAAGTTCACTGCTCATTTTCGATTGCCTTTGTATTGACTAACATACAAATAAAATGCTGAAGGGTGCTGAAGGGTCAGTGTTCTGTAAGAGTTCAGGGTAGTAATTAGAGTTAGTGCGATTGTTGAGGTGTTCTTAAAGGCTCGGGTCATTGTTGGGGTTAGTCTTGTAGTTAAATGTATTTAAAAAATAGATTTTTTTGGCGACCTTATTACAGGTAACATTTTCACACTTTGCTCTGATTGTATTGAATTACTACATTTTTGAAAACTTTTTGCAGACTACATTTTCCTGGGGACATTGTCACATAGAATCCAAACACCCCCATTCAAGACAACTACTTGGATTTTGTCAATGAATTTGAATACATGTGCAGTCATTTTGAACAAATTAAACACACAGATGGAGGAGCCACTTCGAAGGTGAGAAATGCACAAGAAAAAGTAATACAATATAAAATCACAAACAGAAGCAGAAAAAATGCAAACAAAACAGAGTGAAATCAAATTATTAACCCAGATAGATAAAAAATATATACAAAAAACAAAGACGAATGCTTGATGCACAAATGTTCCTAAACACCACAAAAATACTGCATATGATAGGATAGGTTATTTATAACGCGCTTAATAGCCAGAGGTTTCTAAGCGTGGGCCCGGGGATCGAACCTCTGGTGCTCTGTGTCATCTTGCTTCCAAGGCGAGCACGTTGCCCCTGAGCTATCCTCCCGAGACCATTACATGTTAGGCAATGTCACATTCTAAACAAGTAAAAACTGAAAAAATTAAAAAGAAAGTACATTGTATCAACTGTAAAAAAAAATCTATTAAAAATGCACACAATAAAAGAACATTCAAAGGATAACCTTGGATGTGTTACAAAACAACAAGAGCAAGATTCTGATTTTTTTTCCTAACAAATGTTAATCTATACAAGATCAAGATGCAAACGTCTTACCTAAAATGCACCACTAAATATATCTGATATCTAGCCTTTCCATTGTCACAGGAACATAGCACACCTGCATAAGCATCAAAAACACTGTACCTGACAGGCTATTCGGATCAGAAAATTGACCACTGTGTCCGTGTGCTGCTTTTCAATTGGTTTGGCAACTAGGGCATCCACACCTGGCATCGATTGACTGCGTCCAAAAACCTAGATTAAGAAACATAGCAGTCATTCATAAATAGGGTACATTTATCTAAAGATACAGCCCACAATAACACATCTAAGGGCAACACATGCTGCAGGAGTTCTGAATGTCACCTCAAATGTCTCTGCAAGCTTATGTAACAGTGTATGCATGCAGAAAAGAAACATGCAAAGCCCCAAAATACAGCGCTACTTGGCACTGCAAAAAAAAAAAACGTATTTCTCCTAGTTACTCTTAATACCTCTATGAGTGGGAAAAATGTTCAACATTCACAGAATCTTTTACTTTTTATGGGCGTCAGTTTTTGACTCTCCATAGCGTCTTTTTAAAGTTATCCTCTTTAACAACTGTTTGGCAATAAGTGCCTGTTGTTGCTCAGTTGCCCTAGGGGCTCCCCTTTTAACTATCTTTTGCTAACCTCGAGAGAACTACAGTTCCCAAGGGTAGAAAGGATCCTTGGATCCCTTTTACATTTTATTTAGTGAAACCAGCACACCCCACCTTATGTGGAGTGCTGGGGAGATACAATGTATCCCCTTTCACACTAAAACTAACAATTCTGTTACAGGGACAAGCTTACCTTCAATGGCTGGTGGCAGTGATACGTTGTATTAATTTGGTGCACCTTAACCGCAGGCTGTGTTCGCAGCTGCAGTAAAGGGTGCTTATTTTACCAAAATGACCCGTGTCTTCTTTTTTCGTCATTTTAGTGTTTCTTGTCCTTTCTTGTTCCTTCCCCTGACATCGAGGGCAGGAAATTCCTTTGTGTGATTTTTATCTTCAGCGGGAGTCCCCTGGACTCCCTGCCCAGGCTCCAGTCTGTCTGTGAAGGAAGGAGGCGAGGGAGGAGTCCAAAACTCCACAGCCCATTGTCTTCCTCCTTGCCTGAATGCCGACAAATCCCAGTGGGGGGGGCTGGCTGTCCTGATTGGACAACCAGACCGCCCCTTGTAAAACACAGGGAGAGAATGCAGAAGTTGTGTGGCAATTCCTGTTAAATACTACGAACCTGGGAGCTGAAGACAAGTCGACCACTGGAACTGAAACCGAAGAGGATGACAAAGTAAAAGCGGCTCAGACGATTTCCAGCGATCGTAGAGTCTGTTGTGTAACCTGAGCCTGCTGTAGCCCTTCCTTCCAATCGACCCAGGGACTCTGAAAAAGATGACCCTGACACAGAGCCTGGTGAGACCCACTAGAATCAAGAAGACCTGCATTTTGAGCCATCCCACGCGTTGCTGCGACCATGCATTGCTGCAATACCCCAATACCCTGGGACCTCAAGCCACTGGGCAATGAACAGTATTCCAAATCTCGCTGAAACGTTGTGGGCATCCTGGTCAATCTCCAGAGACACGAATTGAGTCCAAAAAGTACCCTCAACAAAGTGCTGAACCTTTGTAACGACAAGAATTCTACCACGATTTTCGGTCTTCTTCTGTGCTCATTGAAAAGGCGCCAAATCCACAGAACCTCTTTCAGCCACAAGGAAAACCTTGCCTAGAGCCTTCTCCATCGATCCCGGATGCAAAGTCCCTTCCAAGGTCCTGATTTCAGTCACCACGACAAGGAATCTACTGACCGGGTTTTTGGCTGCAGATCCTGAAGTCCCCCTGCTGCAAAATCTTCTTCAATGCTGAGGTACTGTGTTGGCTTGGGTATGTAATTGCCTTTAAATCTCTTGGGATTCCTGCGTCGCTGGGGGGGTTTTCTGTGATTGGGATGTCTCTCATCCAGTGCACCCAGCCCCACTGCTAGAATCCTGCTAGGGTGTCTTCTGCGAAGCCCCTGGGCCCTCTTCTAACCCTAGAAGTAAAGTACTCGCCTATTTGCCCAGTCTTACTAAGGAACTCTGACTTTTGCTACTTAAGAACCTATTCTGACACTGTCTGTTGTTCACTAGTCCCTAGGGACCCCCGTTCTGCTTGCCACTGAGAACACTCATGCGCCAAGAACCAGCAAAAGACTTTGAAGGGATTGGGCCTTTTGCCTAGAAAAGAAAATAAGTGTTTAAAAGTTACTTACTTGTAAAAAAGTTGGTTCGTAAGTATAGTGAACAGTTACAAAAGTTCTTACTTACCTTGGATGTGTGATGCACTATTCTTAAAAGCATGGTTAACATCTTTCTTTCCGTAGAACCCATTTTACCATTCTAATAGAAAGTAGATGTGAAAGTATATTACTCTCCTGTGATAAGGTTGTGCCTCTTCCCAAAAGTAATGTCTTGGTATCACCAGATTAGTCCTCTGAGGATAATTGTAGGGGTATCCCCCAACTGAGTCTTGCTTCCTGTTAGGCAGAAACCTGTGCAGTTCCCTCTGGGACCACTGCAAAAGATTTAAGACTACAGGTGTTTGGCAGTAAACCCACTTGGTAGCAGTCTGTACCACACAGATTCACTTGGTAGCTGTGGCTGAGCAGTCAAACTTCCCTCAAGAAGAGTTAGGCAGTATACAGAGTATTCACAATAGGTCAAGAGAACACAATAGAACAAGTAAACACTGACCAGGGCTTGGTGTAAAAGAGATATAATTATTTATTTAAAACCACATCTAGAAAAACACACAGGCACTAATAGTAAGCAATTCAAAAACACGGTCACTAAAAGATATACACTCCCTTAAAAGAGTATTAGACAAGTCTTAAGTAAAGCCCCCACTTATTTTCATACAGCGGTGAGCGCTTAACGTAGATGGCACTCTAATAGTTCGTTTTAAAAAGGGAGAGAAAAGCAGAGAACAAACTGAAACAGATCCCAACACTTTTACAAGAACATAACAAGAGAGGAAGGCAAAGTAAGACCGTGAATTCAGAGTCAGTAGGCCGGATCCGCTTTAAGAGGATCGAAACGAAATGTGTCCAAGGTCACACGGTTGCAGTGCACAAAAGTCTTGTAATGGTTCAAAAAGGAGTTGGACCAAAGAAAGGGACCAGTTAGAGGGTCAAGGCGGCCAGCCTGTTAGGCAGAAACCTGTGCAGTTCCCTTGGGGAACACTGCAAAAGATTTAAGACTACAGGTAGAGCAGTAAACCCCTTTGGTAGCAGTCTGTACCACCCAGATTTACCTGGTAGCTGTGGCTGAGCAGTCAGACTTCTCTCAAGAAGAGTTAGGCAGTATGTAAAGTATACACAATATGTACCAAAACACAATAGCACAAGCAAACACTGACCAGAGCTTGGTTTCAAAAGTATATAGTTATTTATTTAAAATACACATAAGTTAAAAACACTCTAGCAAAAATATAGTAAAAGCACTTCAACACAGTTATAATGAAAGTAGATTCAATCCTTTCTCCTATCTAGACAACTCTAAGTAAACACCACTTAATTAAAACAGAGGTGAGTGCTTAACGTTAGATGACACTCTAGTAGTTTCCAAGAAAGGGAGAGAAAAAGCAGAAATGGGTTAGACACACCACTCTAAGGTCCAGAGCACTTGCAATAGGCTTAAAGAAGAATAAAGTCACAGGTGAGCAAAAGTCACTAGGCAGGGCCCACTCTTAGAGTAGCCGGAGCGAAAATGTGCCCAAGATCACACTGTTAGTTAGAGATTCAAAGTCTTGCAAAGAGTCAAAAAGAGGTTAGAGTGGCTCAGAAAGTTTAGCCAAAGTGTCCCAGGCACTCCCAGGTTCGAAAGCCGGGGACTAAATCTACCCCGTACAGTCGGTAGCAAGGGAAGCCAGGCAGAACACAGTACCTTAAGCGGAAAGGATCCTCCAGCGGTGGCAGTTGTTCCAGGCAGTGGCAGCAGGGCTCGACGTCGGTCAGGGGAGAAGAAGTTCTCGCTGAAGAGCAGAAGAAGAGGGTCGTTGCACTGCCCGGGAAGAAACCAGCCGCGGAGTCCTCCGGTTAAAGGGTTGGTACCGACTTTCGCGGTATGGGGGTAAAGTGTGGTATTCCGGTTGCCGGGGTGCTTGGCACAGGCAAGGCGGCCACGAGATACCTCAAAGAACGGAAAGAAGGCGAAAACTGGTTGTCCCCACCAGTCAAGGGAAGGAGCCACTCCGTTAAGAGTTCTCCTCGGTCGTCGGGAAAAAGTGGTGAGACGGTTCAGCAGGGCTCCACCGGGTGGTGTCGTCGAAGCAGGTCGGCTCAGCTCTTCCCTCGTCGGATTCTTGGTCCTGTGGCGACTTCTGAAGTCCCAGTCCCCAAAGCCCTGCTTTTATGCAGCAAACCCCCATTCACCCAGCCTAGCTGTCACTCAAACATGCTAAGTGGTGAGCCGGGCGGCTCACCACTTGGGCCAATCAGGACGGAGTGCGACTTGAGTTACCAAGGTAACTCAGTCCAGGGTGCCTAAATCCCCCTCCACCCCTCCTAAGTACCCCAGACAGAGTGGCACCACTTTGGAGGGCTTCTGTGGAGAAGCCCGCCAAAAGTGGAACAAAGGGCTCCACTTTGGGTCAGAGTTACAGAGGCGAACACCAACGCCATTTTAGAATCAAGTTTTGGCAAAAAGTCCCAACCGGAGTTATAAAAATAAATATATAAACCGGCGGTATGTTTAAGGCTACCGTAAATAATTAATTAAATGTGTTAGCCTAAAACAATGGGAAATCCCATAGGGAAATATTCGCGGTTGAATATAAAAAGTAGTTTCCACTGCCACCAGCCAAAACTCGATCAGGGGGGACGGAGACGTGCCCCCTCGACTAACAGACCCTGGGGCAATCGAATTGCCCCAGCCAGTACGTCCACAATATGATGGTTTGTACTGGTTCTGTTCAGGATTCAAGACTAGCAAAGTCTTTGGTGACTTTACATGCCCTGGGAGACAGTAGTCAGTCCCAGGGTATGGAGTCTATGTTGGGGAGTCCCTAGGACACCCCTGGGTCACGGCACAGAGGGTGCTGTGTAACCCACATCACAAAAATACATGAGGCCCTATGGAGTAAAAGACCCCATAGCCCATTCAACACAAGGTTTAACCAAGAAAACACACTTCAACATGTCCAAGAGTGAGGGTAAAAGAGTCTCACTCTTGGCAGGAGAAAAAATTAAACCCCAGAAATCCAGCAAAGCTGCTGGGGGACTCACTAGGTAGGGAAATTCAGCCTAAACAGAGAATTCTCCCTAACACTCGCCCCCCCCAGACTAAGGGACAGGAGGATTTAATCCACTCCTGGATGAACCTCATACCTCTAGTCGATGATATACATCCTAGAGAGTCCATCAGCATTTTGATGGTGACACCTTGACCTATGCTTAAGGGAGAACTCAAAGGTTTTCTTTTGCAAGCTAAAGGACCTACAAACCCTTTGAGGAACATCAGTCTTTTTGTTATAGGGGATCTGGTTGACCAGTCCCTCAGAAGTTGGTACAACTTCTGAACCTATGTTAGGCTTTTTCAAGGGGTCCTTATAAAGGATTCCCTGAGATCTAGAGGGGCCTCCAAGGTTCCTCACCACCTCTCTTGTGGGAGCAGGTTGGGTCTTAGGCCTCTTGGTTGGAGGGGTTGGGGTTAGGCACTGCACCTGCTTCCCCTTCCTCTTAGATCTACCCTTACCTATTTTAGGAGTTTCCCCCCTAACATTAGGATTTGAGTTGGGGTCTTCAGTAGAAGGTCCAACAGTCTGAAGGTTTTTGGCCTTAGACTTTTCTTTTCTGGTTTTCCACCAGCACTGAGAATTACCAGTTCTCTCAGGTCTAGATAGGGGCCTAGTTGGTCTATCCACCTCTTCCTCAGAAGCAGGGGGGGTCAGAGACTCTGAAACTAGGGGAACAATGATGGAGCTTGGTTGGGGCTCCCATGTTCCTAGCATACTATCCGGAAATGTGCCTGGGTTAGAGGTCAACTTACTAACACCAGGGCTTGTAGTGGGGTTCTCAGTAGAGGGTCCCACAGGCTTAGAAGGGTCCTTCAAGGTAGCCTTTCTAGCCAATTTGGTTAAGTTCTGCTTCTCCATACTGGGAGGCCTGGGGGTATGTGACACTACTCCTAGAGTTCTTAGGTCATTCCCCAACAGGACCTTCCCAGGTACCTCAGTCTGAACACTGACAGGGATCCTCACTGTCATGTTGTTACACTGAATGAGGGCTGGTAGAATAGGAACCATTTGGACAGGGCCTCCAGACATCTTAGTGGGACCTTTGGGTGCTTTGGCCACATCCTCAGGTTGAAAGAAGCTTTCATCCACTACTGTTCTGCTGGCCCCAGTGTCTCTCCTGGCAGGAGTATCCTGGCCATTGACAAGAACACTGTCCACATAATACACCTTAGAGTTAACAGGTAGGGAGTTATACACAACCCTATTCTGGGGACTAACCAGACCCATAGGCTCTAAGTTTACAGTGGCTTGAAGACCCAAGGGTTCTTCAGCAAAGAGTTCAAAGTGGGCACTAGCCATCTGTACTTCATCCTCAGGAGTGAAGGCTAAGGAGACTGTGCTGATCCCTGCAGGTTTACCCTTGCACTTGGGATCTCCTTTGATATGGTCAGTACCCTGACAGACATAGCATTGTCCAAATGCTCTCTGGAAGGGTGGCTTGTTCTGACCTCCTTCTGGCTTGTGGCCAGAAGGTACAGTAGCCTGACTAGGTTTCCCATGTGGCTTACCCTGGTTATTTTGTGGTTTGGGGCCCTCTTTGGGATAGGAATTATTAGAATTCTCTTTGGAGTCCTTTTTAGACTGTTTCTCCCCATCCTTCTTCTGAGTTACCCCAGAATCCTTGTGAGTGGCCCTGTTGGCAACCCACAAGTCAGCAGCCTTAGCTAGTTTCCGGGAATCCAATTCCCTGGAATCAGCCAAGTGTTGTCTGAGCTCAGGAGAGCAGGCATCATAAATAGTCTCCAACATAAACAAATTCTTCATACCTTCATAAGTGTTCACCTTGTAACCCTTAATCCATCCCTCTAAGTTTTTCAAACATTCATTCACCCAGGTAGCCCAAGGGGTACCATCATGCTTTTTGAGGCTCCTAAACCTCTTAAGATACTGGGAAGGGGTCTTCCCAAATCTAGCTATCAAAGCTAGTTTCACACATTCATAGTCCTTCCTATCCTCCTCCCCCATCTCCATTACCACATCAGTTGCAACAGGGGGAAGCCTAGAGAACAACCAGGTGAGTAAGTCATTTCCTGTGATGTTCTGGAGCCCATGATTATATTCAAACAGAGACAACCAATCCAACACATCCAACTTAGGCTCATACATACCAACCAATTCTTTAGGCATCCGGGGTCTTTTAGGACTGGAACTTCTAGAGGAGCCAGAGAGAGAAACATTCTCAACAGATAATTTCTTCATTTCTAAGTCATACTTGAGCTCCATTTCCCTTAGCCTTAGTTCTTTGTCAGTTTGAGCATTAAGTTTCTTATACTCCAATTCTAGCTTCATTTTCTCCAGTTCAAAGTACTGAGGACTAAATGTGGGACCTGGTAAAGGTCCAGTAGGCACAGCAGGTAGAGCAGGCAGAGGCCTAGGGGGGACAGTTACAACAGCCTCACCCTCCTCTTCTGACTCTTCCTCAGAATCATCAACATTTTGCTCCATGTTAATTTCAACACTGTCATCTACAGTTGCTGGAGTGGTAGGTTCCTCTGAACCATCACCCAGACTTTGGTTAGCTAACAATCTTTCAATCAGCTCCATTTTCTTGCCCTTAGTCAGGAGATCCTTATGTTTACAGAGCATTCTTAAACAATCAGCAGTTTTGGCTGCAAGGGACTCTTGACTATAGCTTTCTATAACTGACATGTTAGAGGTTTTACTTTTTCAGTGCTAAGCTTTGTGGTTAGTTGCACTAAGGTATTTAAAGCACAATAAAATGTATACTCAATACAAATCCCACCGCTGTACACCAGTGTTAGGCAGAAACCTGTGCAGTTCCCTTGGGGAACACTGCAAAAGATTTAAGACTACAGGTAGAGCAGTAAACCCCTTTGGTAGCAGTCTGTACCACCCAGATTTACCTGGTAGCTGTGGCTGAGCAGTCAGACTTCTCTCAAGAAGAGTTAGGCAGTATGTAAAGTATACACAATATGTACCAAAACACAATAGCACAAGCAAACACTGACCAGAGCTTGGTTTCAAAAGTATATAGTTATTTATTTAAAATACACATAAGTTAAAAACACTCTAGCAAAAATATAGTAAAAGCACTTCAACACAGTTATAATGAAAGTAGATTCAATCCTTTCTCCTATCTAGACAACTCTAAGTAAACACCACTTAATTAAAACAGAGGTGAGTGCTTAACGTTAGATGACACTCTAGTAGTTTCCAAGAAAGGGAGAGAAAAAGCAGAAATGGGTTAGACACACCACTCTAAGGTCCAGAGCACTTGCAATAGGCTTAAAGAAGAATAAAGTCACAGGTGAGCAAAAGTCACTAGGCAGGGCCCACTCTTAGAGTAGCCGGAGCGAAAATGTGCCCAAGATCACACTGTTAGTTAGAGATTCAAAGTCTTGCAAAGAGTCAAAAAGAGGTTAGAGTGGCTCAGAAAGTTTAGCCAAAGTGTCCCAGGCACTCCCAGGTTCGAAAGCCGGGGACTAAATCTACCCCGTACAGTCGGTAGCAAGGGAAGCCAGGCAGAACACAGTACCTTAAGCGGAAAGGATCCTCCAGCGGTGGCAGTTGTTCCAGGCAGTGGCAGCAGGGCTCGACGTCGGTCAGGGGAGAAGAAGTTCTCGCTGAAGAGCAGAAGAAGAGGGTCGTTGCACTGCCCGGGAAGAAACCAGCCGCGGAGTCCTCCGGTTAAAGGGTTGGTACCGACTTTCGCGGTATGGGGGTAAAGTGTGGTATTCCGGTTGCCGGGGTGCTTGGCACAGGCAAGGCGGCCACGAGATACCTCAAAGAACGGAAAGAAGGCGAAAACTGGTTGTCCCCACCAGTCAAGGGAAGGAGCCACTCCGTTAAGAGTTCTCCTCGGTCGTCGGGAAAAAGTGGTGAGACGGTTCAGCAGGGCTCCACCGGGTGGTGTCGTCGAAGCAGGTCGGCTCAGCTCTTCCCTCGTCGGATTCTTGGTCCTGTGGCGACTTCTGAAGTCCCAGTCCCCAAAGCCCTGCTTTTATGCAGCAAACCCCCATTCACCCAGCCTAGCTGTCACTCAAACATGCTAAGTGGTGAGCCGGGCGGCTCACCACTTGGGCCAATCAGGACGGAGTGCGACTTGAGTTACCAAGGTAACTCAGTCCAGGGTGCCTAAATCCCCCTCCACCCCTCCTAAGTACCCCAGACAGAGTGGCACCACTTTGGAGGGCTTCTGTGGAGAAGCCCGCCAAAAGTGGAACAAAGGGCTCCACTTTGGGTCAGAGTTACAGAGGCGAACACCAACGCCATTTTAGAATCAAGTTTTGGCAAAAAGTCCCAACCGGAGTTATAAAAATAAATATATAAACCGGCGGTATGTTTAAGGCTACCGTAAATAATTAATTAAATGTGTTAGCCTAAAACAATGGGAAATCCCATAGGGAAATATTCGCGGTTGAATATAAAAAGTAGTTTCCACTGCCACCAGCCAAAACTCGATCAGGGGGGACGGAGACGTGCCCCCTCGACTAACAGACCCTGGGGCAATCGAATTGCCCCAGCCAGTACGTCCACAATATGATGGTTTGTACTGGTTCTGTTCAGGATTCAAGACTAGCAAAGTCTTTGGTGACTTTACATGCCCTGGGAGACAGTAGTCAGTCCCAGGGTATGGAGTCTATGTTGGGGAGTCCCTAGGACACCCCTGGGTCACGGCACAGAGGGTGCTGTGTAACCCACATCACAAAAATACATGAGGCCCTATGGAGTAAAAGACCCCATAGCCCATTCAACACAAGGTTTAACCAAGAAAACACACTTCAACATGTCCAAGAGTGAGGGTAAAAGAGTCTCACTCTTGGCAGGAGAAAAAATTAAACCCCAGAAATCCAGCAAAGCTGCTGGGGGACTCACTAGGTAGGGAAATTCAGCCTAAACAGAGAATTCTCCCTAACACAGCCCAGTCCAGAAGGTTAAGGGGTTATTATTACCTTGTAGCAATCTTTAGAAAGGGAGGCCTGGCGGACACAGTACCTTAAAGTGGTGAGAATACTCCAGCGGGGGCAGTTGTTCCTGGCAGCGGATGCAAGTCAGTGCTTCGTCCGGGGGAAGAGAGGATCTCGTCGTGGAGGAAGACAGGAGTCTGTTGCACTGCCAGGGAAGAAACCAGCCGCGGAGTCTCTCAGGTACAAGAAGCGGTCCGTTGATTCGTGGTTCAGTGGCGAGTGGCTATCTGGCCGCCGGGGTGCTAAGCACGGGCAGTTCGACCACAAACCGGTCTGGTGTGCGAAGAAAGAAGGTAAAACTGGTTGTGTCCACCAGTCAGGGGAAGAAGCCTCTCCAGCCGGGAGATCTTCTCTGTCGTCGGGAAGTGGTGAGTCGGTTCCGCAGGGTTCCACTGGTGGTGTCGTCGCGGTAGGTCGGCTCAGCTTCTCCCTCGTCGGATTCTCAGGTCCTGTGGCGACTTCTGAAGTTCCAGTCCCCAAAGCCCTGCTTTTATGCAGCATACCCCCATTCACTCAGCATAGCTGTCAATCAAACATGCTAAGTGGTGAGCCGGCCGGCTCACCACTTGGGCCAATCACACAAGAGTGCGACTTGAGTTACCAAGGTAACTCGGTCCAGGGTGCCTAAACCCCCTCCCACACCCCCTGTGGTACCCAGGCAGAGTGGCACCGCTTTTGGAGGCTTCTGTGGAGAAGCCCGCCAAAAAGTGGAACAAAGGGCTCGACTTGGGTTGGAGTCACAGAAGAGAACACGAACGCCATTTTAGAATCGAGTCTTGGCAAAAAATACCAACCGGAGAATTAATTTTAAATAAATAAACCGGCGGTATGTTCGAGGCTATGAGAATTAAATAATTAAAGTTGGTAGCCTCGAACAATGGGAAAATCCCATAGGGAAATATTCGCGGTCGAATATAAAAAGTAGTTTCCACTGCCACCAGCCAAAGCTCGATCAGGGGGGACGGAGACGTGCCCCCTTGACAAAAAGACCCCGGGGCAATCGAATTGCCCCGACCAGTACGTCCACAATATGATGGTTTGTACTGGTTTCTGTTAATAATTTGGGACTAGTTAAGCCAATGGTGACTTTACATGCCCTGGGAGACAGTAGTCAGTCCCAGGGTATGGAGTCTATGGTGGGGTGCCACTATGACAACCCTGTGTTACTGCACGGAGGGTGCTGTGTAACACACATAGTAAAAACACATGAGACCCTATGGAGTAAAGGACCCCATAGCCCATAAAACACATTACCAGTCAAAGGAACACCATAAATCATGTCCAAGAGTGGGAGATAGAGAGTCTCACTCTTGGCAGGAGGAAAAAAACAAACTCCAGAAATCCAGCAAAGCTGCTGGGGGACTCACTAGGTTAGGAAATTCAGCCTAAAGAGAGAATTCTCCCTAACACTTCCCCCTGCTAGCCTGTCCAGAATATGTCTATTAGGTTGTTGCTTACCTAGAATAACTGAGTCATTCAGTAAAGTTTAACATTAAGGTTTGCTTTCCCTGTGCTGTTGTAGACAGACTCATAGTGTCTTTGGTTCCAACTGTCCCTCATAAGTCATACATAAGTTACCAGTATAGCTGGGAAAGATCTAACCTGGATTTCAATGTGAGGTTAAAAAAAAGTATATGGGTTTTACTTACCTTGAGTTAGCTGTGTGCCATCCAAAAAGAAGTTGGAATAGTTACTGCTTATCTCAATCTGTGTTTCACTGATCTCAAAAGCACCTGTAGTTGAATATTACATCCTTAGGTTTTACTCATCTAGTATAACTGTGTGCTATCACAAAAGTAGTTATAGGTTTGTACTGTACCTGGAATAAGTGTTCCACTATTCACAAAAAGTATATTGTCCAGTTGACTGAGTATGTGATTTGTACCGAGAGTCACTGTACAACTGGTAGGGTCTACTGCCTTTGCAGCATTACTGAATGTAATTGTGAAAGTAACAATTGGTTTTTACTCCCCAAGAATAGGTGTGACCTATACTGAATGTGTATGAAAAGGTTTTCACTTCCCTAGAACTACCGTTAGGCGTTTCAAATAAGGATTATACTTGGGTCTGTGTACCTTCAAGTATAGTGTTCCATTTCATCATTGTGATTACATATAATGTGTGATAGTACTTATTTACACATAGATTTATCTGGGTCTACCTGTATTTAAATAAATCCTTTATTTTTACAATACATAGTGTTTCAGTGTTTCTTTGGACCCTTTGTATTACAATTTCATTTGTACTGATTCTACAGCAGTCTCTCCCTCCTAAAATAAGCCTGGCTGCTCTGTCTATGCTACCATGAACTCAGGTGGTATAGCCTTATACTAAGAGTAGAGTTTTGTACTGCCTCAGTTGATTTTTTTTTACTAAACCCTTAGTTGGACTTCAGAAAAACTGTCCTAACACACACACAATAATTGATGGTTCATATGCATTAGCCCTGGAGTTTCAAGAGACCATTGTTGGAATGCATGACCAGCGTCCCGGCCAGGCAAAAAAGTTTAGGCTGAGAAAAACCTATTATTAAGTGCCACAGTGTGAGCAGGTTGAGTTTTGTGCGGCAGAAGGCACACATGACTTGTAGTTAGTTTTGATGCCTAACAGATACATCATTTAGCAACAAAGAATGAGCAACAAATGTATTAATGGTTATAGATAGGGTACTGTGTTATATAGGCCGTGCATTAGGAACAAGCTACTTACCTGTAACTGTTGTTCTCCAGCACGGGTCTGGCATGGATTCACATGCTCATGAATATTCCCCGTCGTCAGGCTGGGAATCCTCGGTAAAGAAAAAATCAGTATCAGTTTCGTTTCTGATCTGTCTTTTGTAGTAGTAACCAATCACTGATCTCTGCGTCATACGGACCACAGCCAATGACTGCCCTCTACCTAAGCCCCGCCTCTGGCAGCCATCTTCAGATTTGGTAGCACGTGAAGTGGCAGTATGACCAAGTGAAGAGCCGCAGAGGGGTAGGCGGGAGGGTTCGCATGTGAATCCATGCCAGACCCATGCTGGAGAACAACAGTTACAGGTAAGTAACTTGTTCCTTCTCCAGCATGGGGTCTGGCATGGATTCACATGCTCATGAATAAAGAATACATAGCAGTACACACATGCCCAACCACGGGAGGTGGCAAAGGCTCAACATTAAGCATTACATCAAACTCAACATTAAGCAATTCTTACCTCCTCACCAGGCTCACCTTAGGCGAACAGATTGCGCAGCACTGCTTGGCCGACCCTGGACTCCTCCCTGGAATCCCGATCGACGCAGTAGAATTTCGTGAAGGTGTGCGTCGACCTCCACGTAGCAGCCCTGCAGATGTCCAGCAAGGGCACACCAGATAGGAACGCCGTGTTAGCTGCGATCGCTCTGGTGGAATGGGCTCTCGGACGGCCAGGCAGCGGTCGGTTTGCCAACCGATGACAGTACATGATACAGCCGGAGAGCCATCTGGAAATGGAGGCCTTTGAGAGAGCCTTCCCCTGATTGACAGGTCCAAAGTTCACAAAAAGTTGTGATGTCTTCCGAAAACACTTCGTGCGGTCCACGTAAAACTTCAGCGCTCTGGCCACATCCAGCGAGTGCAAAGTCCTTTCGGCCGGCGACGAAGGCGACGGGAAGAAAACATGCAACACCAAGGGTTCGTTGAGGTGGAAGTCCGACGGCACCTTGGGCATGAAGGAGGGGTGCGTCCTGAGCACTACCCTCGTGTCGTGAAAAGTCAAGTACGGGGGCTTGCAGGAAAGGGCCTGGATCTCTCCCACTCTTCGTGCGGAGGTGATGGCCACAAGAAACGCTGTTTTCCACGACAAGAACTTCAACGGAGCAGAGTGCAGAGGCTCGAACGGAGGTCCCATGAGCTTGGTCAGCACCACGTTGAGCTCCCACGCCGGGGCCGGAGCCTTCACCGGCGGGAACGATCTGAACAGTCCCTTCATGAATTCTTTCACCAGACGATGAGACCACAAAGACGTCCGCCCCGTGGTTCTGGTGTATCGGGAGATCGCAGCAAGATGAATCTTGATGGACACGTGCGCCAGTCCAGCCTTGGCCAGCGTCAGAAGGTACGGCAGTACCTGGGGAGCCGTAATCCGTAGAGGGTTAATCTTCTGTGCGTGGCACCAGACAGAGAACCTCTTCCATTTGTGTCCATAGCATTTAAGAGTTGAGGACGCCCTGGCCTTTGCAAGAACCTCTCTGCAGTCGGCCGGTATGTCGTATCCTCCAAACTCTAATGCTGCAGGAGCCAGGCCTGCAAGTTCAGCGACTTCGGGTCGTGATGGAGGATGGCGCCTCCTTCCCTGGAGAGAAGATCCGCGTCCACTGGCAGCTTGATTGATGGGGACGCTGACAAGTCCAGAAGGTCCGGGAACCATATCTGCCTCGGCCACGCAGGTGCGACGAGGATCATCCTGCATCGTGACCTCTTGAGCTGGTTGATGAGCCGGATCAGCAATGGCAATGGAGGGAACGCGTATAGAAACAGGCCCTCCCAGGGGAACGAGAAAGCATCGCCCATGCTCCTCGGCTGGGGAAACCTGCTGGCGAACCTCCGGCACTTGGCGTTCGTCGCTGTCGCGAACAGATCGATCTGGGGTGTGCCCCACCGTCGGAAGATGCGGTCCACTAGATCCTGTCGTAGTTCCCACTCGTGGCACGAGCGCAGCTCTCTGCTGAGCGAGTCGGCGATGGTGTTTTTTATCCCTGCCAGATGAAACGGCACCAGAAACATCCCTTGGGCGAAGGCCCAATGCCACAGATCCTGCGCCTCCTTGGACAGGGCTGGGGATCTGGTACCGCCCTGCTTCCTGATGTAGAACATGGTGGTGGTGTTGTCGGTGAAGATCCTCACCACCTTGCCCTTGAGGGACGGAAGAAAGGACCTGAGGGCCCAAAACACTGCACGGAGCTCCAGGACGTTGATATGGAGGGACTTCTCCGTCGGAAGCCAAAGGCCTCTCGCGTGCAGATTTTCAGTGTGCGCTCCCCACCCTTCCAGGGAGGCATCCGTGGTCACTGTCTCCTGGTGGCCGGGGGTCTGGAAGTCCATGCCCGCCGTCAGATGCGCGTGGGTGCCCCGCCACCGGATCGCTCGTCGGAACTCTCGTCGAGTGTGATCCTCTCCTCGAAGCTGCCCGTCGTCTGGATCCAGCACGCGTCCAGGAACTCCTGCAACGGGCGCATCCGGAGCCTGCACAGGCGGATGAGATAAATGCAAGAAGACATCATTCCGAGGAGGGACTTGATGGACCTCACCCTGGCCGCGTCCGCAACCAGCATCCGCTGCACCTTGCCCAAGATGGCCCTCGTCCTTTCCTCCGACGGAGAGGCCAGAAGCGACACTGTGTCGAGCTTCGCTCCCAGAAACAGTGCGTTTTGCGTGGGCACCAGGTGGGACTTGCCGTAGTTTATGGAGAATCCCAGGTCCGTGAGCAGTTGGACGGTCCTTGCCGTGTCCTCCACGGCGAGCTCCTTCTCCTTTGCTCGGATGAGCCAGTCGTCCAGGTAGGGGTAGACGTGGATCCCCTCTCGGCGCAGCTGCGCCGCCACCGGTGCGAGGCACTTGGTGAACACCCTGGGTGCCGACCTCAATCCGAAGGGAAGGGCTCTGAACTGGTAGTGGCGCCCTTGGACCACGAACCTGAGAAACTTTCGGTGTCCCTTTAGGATGGGAATATGGAAGTAGGCATCCTCCAAATCCAACGACGACAGGAAATCGCCCTCCTCCAGTTGACCCAGGACGTGTTGGAGGGTGACCATCCGGAACTTCTGTGCCTTGATGAATTTGTTCAGTCGTCGTAGGTCCAGGATGGGACGCCATCCTCCCGTCTTCTTCTTCACGAGGAAGTATCTTGAGTAAACTCCGGAGCCCCGAAGCCTCTTTGGGACAAGCTCGATGGCGCCCTTCCTGAGCATCGCCTTTACCTCCAAGAGAAGTTGAGGGACGTGATGTTCTTTCTTGGCCGCAGGGGGGACGCGCGGGCATCTCTTTAGAAACTTGAGCGCGTGACCCTGAGCTAGGGCGTCCAGCACCCAACGGTCGGTGGAGATGGACTCCCACACGCTGACAAAGCTCGCCAGCCAGCCTCCCACCGGGGTGCTTCGGTGGAGGCCCGACCCCGCGGCCGGTTCAGTCCTGCTTCGACGAGGCTTTGCCGCCTTGCCCTCCTTGGCGACGACGGCGGGGTCCGCCTGACTTGCCTCGTCCCCTGTAAGCTTCCTGTGACGACGAACGGGCCGCTTGACGGTAGGTGGAAAATCCGCCGCTGGAACCTTTGGAGGCACCCCGTTTACCTCCGACGCTCCGAAAGGGCGGCCGCCGTTGCTGAAGAACCCCAAGAGCCCGGGCCGTCTCCGTGTCCGCCTTGATTGCTTGAAGGGAATCGTCCACTGTTTTCCCAAACAGGTTGTTTCCGTCGAAAGGCATGTCCAAGACTCTGGTCTGCACGTCCTGACGGAAGTCAGTAGCCTTGAGCCATCCACGCCGCCTAAGGCACACGCCGTTGCCCAACTGGCGAAATCCAGTGTCAGCGATGTCCGTCGCAATCGTAATGGCGTGGTCCGACGCCACCTCTCCTTCCTGCAAGATCTCTAGGGCTTCTGCCCTCTTGTCGTCTGGTAGGAAGTCCAGCAGGGGGGCCAGTTTGTACCACAACTCCCTGTCTTAGCGGACTACGATAGCCAAGGCGTTGGCCGCCTAATTTCTTTCCCTCGCCGTCCGGCGGGGAGGTTGACGTAGAGGCCGCGCCCCCCCCCCCCCCGCTTTCTTCCTGGCCGCCGCGGAGACGACCGAGTCCGGGGTCGGCTGTGCCCGAAGGCACAAGGGGGCCGCGTCCGGGACCCGGTACTTCTTCTCGTACCGATCCCTTCTAGCCGGCGTCGTGGATGGGTTCTTGAGGAGGGCGAGGCCCTCATCCCAAATGTCGTCTAGTAGAGGTACAGCGAGGACCGTCTTCCTCTTGGTCTCGCGCCGTTGATAAAGGAAACCTTCCTTCTTCTCTTCCGGGCAGAGCTGGAAAAGCTTGGATGCCCTGGCGATCATGGAGTGAAACGATCCAATCTCGTCGGGCGGGGAAGCCCGTGTGGGAGGTGACGACGGGAGATCCTCATTGTAAACCTCGTCGTCTGTACCCGTCGCGGCCGTGTCAGTCCCTGTATCATCCCCACGTGTCGTGGACGGGGAGGAGGGCTGAACAGGGCGCGATGGCTGAAAAGGAGGTGGAGGATGAATCCTCCTTCTCTTAGTGGGAGGGCTCCCAGAAGGGCCTGGCTCGGGATCCCCCGTCGGGAGCGGTTCCTCCGTTGGTGGTAACGGCAGTCTCGTCCTTATCTCCGAGCATAAGGACTGTATAGCCAACAAAATGGCCGCCGAGTTGTCTTGCGGCACTGGTTGAGGGAGATCCGACGGGCGATCAGGAGCCCCGTCGGCATCCTCGACGCCCTCGTCGTCTTCCACGTCGGGGTCCCTCCCGACAGGATGGCCTTCTTCCACGCCAGAGCTGTGGCCTAAGACTTCGATCAGCTTCTCCTCAGAGGTTGAGGCCGAGTCCACGACGACCTCCTGCCCCCCCTTTTTCTTCTCCGTCGGAGGTTTCACGGGGGTCCTGTCGATGGGCATGAAAGAGGACTCCCTCCGCGGTGGCAGGGAGATTCTGGGCCCCGGGGTCGCCACCACTGGTGTAGCCTCGACAGGCTAAGCCAGGGCCGCCGAGACTGTCTCGATAGAGGCCTTGGCCGGATGGATCAAGGCTTTCACCACCTTAAGTGCGCTCACCGCCTTCTCCTTGGGGGGAGGGTCACCACCTCGCTCCCCCTCCGATGGGGCCTTAGGGCACGACCGGGGTCTCTCCAGGAGTTTCGCGGGTGCTCAGCCTTCCTCTTACCCGAGCCAGAGTGTTGGCTCGTGGTTGATGGCGCCGGGGAGGATGCGCCCTGCCTGGCGCCCGTAGAGCCCGACCGTTCGGCGCTCACGGTGCCAGTGAACTCGCGGTGCTTGGCCTTCTGTTGGACCCCCGTCGCCGGGGCGCCCTCAAAGGTCTTAGAAGACCGCTCGGACTTCTTCTTCTTCTCGCCTGACGGGCTCTTTCCTTCCAGCCAGTTGGCGAGACGTTGATGGCAGTCCTTCATGGTCCGCTCCGACATATTGCCGCAAAACGCACAGTCCTTCTCCACGTGCGTCTTGTCCTCATGTAGGCAGTAAAGGCAAAGGGAGTGTTCGTCCTCCTTGAAGACATTCTGAAGCTGGCATCCAGGGCAGACCCTGAACAGCTTTCCGGGAGTCGAGCTTCCCTTCTCCTGGGCCATGTCCGAGATGGGCCTGAGAAACTTCTGGAGTCCTCCAAAAGCGTGGCTCGACGAAATCTTCACCCTTGAGGGGCGTAGACGAATCCGACACGGGTCCCCGTTGATCGGATGAAGAAACGGTGGAGCTTGAGGCTCTTTTGACTGAAAAAAGAGAAATTTGTCTGAGAAAAAACGTGAAAAATAGCACTAACGCTCGAGAGCAATAGCACGAGGATCCCAACACTTGAACGTGCGGTAAAAATCTGAAGATGGCTGCCAGAGGCGGGGCTTAGGTAGAGGGCAGTCATTGGCTGTGGTCAGTATGACGCAGAGATCAGTGATTGGTTACTACTACGAAAGACAGATCAGAAACGAAACTGATACTGATTTTTTCTTTACCGAGGATTCCCAGCCTGATGACGGGGAATATTCATGAGCATGTGAATCCATGCCAGACCCCATGCTGGAGAAGAAATAGTACACAGTTTAATTTCAAATGAGGTACGAGAAGGAAGTTGAGGTAGGTAGAAGATGAAGTCAGCAAGGTATTATGGTAAAAGCAAAGTCAGGGGGTCGACATGGCAACAGTGCCACCATATTGGATTTTAAGGCCTAGCACCCGATAAATAGAATGAAGGCCATGATATGGAGCTGTGGCACTGTTTAGCTCAGTCTCAAGAGAAATCTGCTTTCAATCCCCCAAGAGAGAAGCCGAATACGGAGGCAAACACGCAACACAGATAAATGCTAAAATGTATCCAGCTGCTGAGCTCGCAGGCGGTGGGCATGGAATGTTAGATATGGGGAGGGCAGGTAGGGATGCGCCCTTTAAAGGACAAATTCATAAGAACAGGGCATGAGGTTTTGTGATGCCTATAGGCCAAGCGAAGATTTAGAGCACTACTGCCCTAACCCAAGGAGCGGTCATTCCATTTGAACTACAAGTAGATGCCTAACCAAAGCAAATAAATCCATGAAATTCAGACTCAAAGTGGTGCCCTGGTCACGTCTACTGGGCACCTGGGGTTGAAGGAGATAAGGGGGAAGCTGTGTATGGAACGTACTGTGATTTGGGATAGGATGAGCAGACATGATGCTAGGATTTACTCCAAGGTCGGAGGTGAAGCTTGTGTGTGTTGCAGCGTCTGGTATAATGAGAAGGCCCATTGTTTTATCAAAGCAGAGTTGGCCTTGCCGGTCCTATTTTAAATGTGCCTGGGTCGGAGGGGTGCACATCACGTGACGGTTAAGATGTATTAGTGTATCAATATAACTGTTAGCCAATCATGTACTAGGATTCAATCGGGATATAGTGGGCCACTTGCATAGGGGAATGGGCTTAGATAAGGTGTGGCCAATCGGTCAAGGGACTATAGGGGGGTATTAGCATGCTATATAGGTGGTAGTCAAGGAGGGTGGTGGGATGAAGTTGTAACCTATGTATGATAATGTGCAGTTTTCCACTATATAACCTGTAACTTCTTGGGGCGTGACAAGCTCTGTGTCAGTTCGGTTCTACGAGACCGTCAGACTTTTGCATATAATAGACCTTGTTTTCCCTTGCAAAGCAGTGCAGTGGTCATTTGGCCTTCTTGGATTATTTATCATACAGGTTTTTGCCCACATTGCTCTACACCACTAATGTGAATACGGCAATTAGTGTTTAAGTCTGCCTGCAGGTTGTGTGTGATCATGGGCATTAAGTAACTAATAAGCGGACTAAGAGCTCTGACCACTACACAATTTGTACAGTTCAGCAAACAATCATGATGTCACTACTGACCTCGGTGCACTTGAACTAGTGACACATATGTGATTGGCGCGTTAAAGCACACTTTCAAAAACATTGCATCAATAGTGCATTTATTTTTTATTGATAAAGAGAATGCTTCTTACTGTACTGATTCCTCCAGTAGCTGTCCTGAACCGCTTGACATCTTGTCCAGCGTCGATCGACATCACTCGCTTAACAGTGCTTGCGGTAGCACTGGCTCCTTCACCAGAGACGTTTGGATCCATTTCTGAATCCGGCTGCAATTAAAGAATAAGCTATTCATTAAATCATGATTTATTTTCTTTGGTGTTTGTTTCAAGAAACAGGTAACATACCAATATTTAATTTGTTCTGAATAAAAAAGCAAGTGTAGCCAGAGGATTAAATACCATGTAGCTTTAAAACAGGTGCACCCATAATGCTCAATTTGCCCCCTACTTCGGTGGGCTGCTGACTAAAAAGACTAAATGTATCCACGCATAAGGGAATTATTAATTTTGTGAAGGTGCATGACTAGTATGAAATTACCAAGACAAATACATTATTTACCTCCTGTAATGTTCTTGCTGATGGATATTACTTTATGATAATCTGTGTCCAGCGCACCTTCTCTTTGGAAACTATTCTCCCACCAAAGAGTGCAGCTGCGCTCAACACATCTTCATGGGATCGAATGTTGAGGCGCCCCATGACCTCAGTTCTGTTCTTTTTCCCTAGTACACATACGCGGAGGGACTGCAGAACAAAGAGGTGTAACCAACTATTTGCCAAGAGGGGCAGGTAGGTAAGGCGAGGAATTAATGGGCGGAACATGCAGCAGAAAATCATTACAGAGAGGCAAGGGATTTGTTCTTCAAATGTATTTCTTCCTCCCACTGATTCATCATCTATGATAGACTCCACAGCAGTAAGTGGATGAGGACACCACCTGGACTAGAACACTCTAAATCATGACAGCTCTATCTAAGCGATTGTCTGCCATGAAAGGGAATCCAAGCAGTAATGTGTGGCAAACCTATGCAGTGAGGCCCAGGTAGCCACTAGGCAAATGTCTAAGGCTGAGAACCTTCTAAGCAAAGCGGGGCAGATAGAAGCCAGCTCTCAGGTAGATCCTTTCCAGATTGCACCACTTCGAGATGCAGAAAATGGACCACCTTTGACAGGGTCTGTTTGGTCACTACCCTGTCAAAACGGGCACCAGTGTATTCCGAAAAAAACTTTGTTGCAGATATCCGTCATCTGAGAGGCATAGTAGGCGAGGGAGGGCCCGCACCGGGTTCAGCCGATTGGAATAGTTGTTCTGACTTGGAAGTTTGAGGCGTAGGGAAAAACACATGAATAAAGATCTTTTGAGAGAGCTGCATGGATTGACATGCTCATGAATATTCCCTGTCGTCAGGCCGGGAATCCTCAGTAAAAGAAAAAAAACAGTTTCACTTTCACTAACCAAATGTATTACTCCCCTAAACCAATCACTGAACTCTGGGTCATACTGCCCCAGCCAATGACTGCCAACTCCCTAAGCCCTTCCTCTGACAGCCATCTTCTGATTTGGTAAGCATGAAAAGTGGCAGTATGACCAAGAAGAGCCGCAGAGGGGCAGGAGGGAGGGTTTGCATGTGAATCCATGCTAGACCCATGCTGGAGAACAATACTTGTTCCTTATCCAGCATGGGGTCTGGCATGCATTCACATGCTCATGAATAAAGAACACAAAGCCGTACAACAAAACACTCACCTTCGGAACAGGCTCACCTTCAAGCAAACATGTTGCATAGCGCTGCTTGGCCGACCCTGGACTCCTCTCTGGAATCCCTGTCGATGCAGTAGAATCTTGTGAAGGTGTGCGTGGACATGCGTGTAGCAGCCCTGCAGATATCCAGCATGGGCACACCAGACAGGAACGCCGTTGTCACAGCGATCGCTCTGGTGGAATGGGAATGGGCTCTAGGACAGCCGGACAGCTGTCGGTTTGCCAACCGATGACAGTGTGTGATACAGCCAGAGAGCCACCTCGAGATGGAAGCCTTCGACAAGGCATTCTCATGGGTCAAAGGACCAAAGTTCACGAACAGTTGAGCAATCATCCGGAAACCCTTCAGGCGTGCCACGTAGAACTTCAGAGCACAAGCCACATCCAGCGAGTGCAAAGTCCTTTAAGCTGGCGACAAAGGTTTCAGAAAAAACACAGGCAACACCAAAGGCTTTTTGAGGTGGAATTCCGATGGAACCTTTGGCATGAATAAGGGGTGCTTCTGCAGCACCTCCCTTGTGTCGTGAAAAGTCAGATAAGGGTGTTTGCAGGATAGGGCCTGGATTTCACCCACCTTCCTGGCAGAGGTAATGGCCACAACGAAGGCCGTTTTCCATGAGAGAAACTTGAGAGGGGCCTGATGCATAGGCTTGGGCTATCACTACATATTATCCCCACCATAAATATCACCGTATATATGGTCGTCTGGAACAGCCATAGGTGATATTTTGGGGGAGGGATATAATTTGTTTTTTGAGAGCAGGGGTTCCCCCGCTCCTTTAAAAATAATGCAGGGGTGTCCCCCGCAGGTTCCATGCGTTAATATCGCCGGAAAAATATGGCAGTATTTTTGCTGGGATATTAACACATGGAACTAGGCTCAGAGGGGGTTCCCACGCCGGTACAGGAGCCTTCACCTGCAGGGAAAGATCCTAACAGTCCTTTGAGGAACTCCTTAACTAGACAGTGCGACCAAAGAGAAGATCGTCCTAGAGACCTGGAGTAGAGGGAGATAGCCGCCAGATGCACCTTGATAGAGGCGTGCACCAGCCGTGCCTTGGCCAAGGACAACAAGTACGGAAGAACCTGCGGGCCGTGATCCTCAGAGGGTTGATCTTCCACAACCAGCAACACATAGCGTAACGTTTCCACTTGTGACCGTAGCACTTAAGAGTCACTGACACTCTGGACTTGGCAAGGACCTCCCTTCAGTCCGCAGGCAACTGGTTTCCTCCACAATCAAGGGCTGCAGGAGCCAAGCCCTTGTGTTCTGCGATCCTGGGTTGTGATGCAGTATTGCGCCTCCTCTGGTGAGCAGATCTGTGACCACTGGTAGCTTCACCGGAGGCGACGCTCACAGACTGAGAAGGTCGGAGTACCAAATTTGCCTCGGCCACGCCGGGGCGACAGTATCATCCTGCATCGGCATTGTTTGAGTTGATTGATGACTCGCAGCAGGAGCGGCAGTGGAGGGAATACATAAAGGAACACGCCATCCCACAGGAAGGAGAACGCGTCCCCCATGCTCCTCGGCTGGTGGAACCTGCTGGCAAATTTCTGGCATTTGGAGTTTGCCCCAAACGCAAACAGGTCGATTTGGGGTGTGCCCCACACGAGGAGGATGCATGATCCTGCTGGAGTTGCCACTCATGGCAGGAGCGCAACTCCCTGCTGAGGGAGTCGGAAATGGTGTTCTTGACTCCCACTAGGTCGAAGGGGATGAGGAACATCTCTCGGTCCACGGCCCAGCCCCACATATCCTGCGCCTCTCTGGAGAGCGCTGGGGATAGGGTGCCCCCTCCTTCCTGATGTTGAACATTGTGGTGGTGGTGTTGTCCATGAAGATCCTCACCACTTGAGGGCCCAGAACACTGGCCGCATCTCCAGGCTATTAATGTGGAGATCCTTCTCTTCCGGCAGCCACATGCCTTTGGCTTGTAGACATCTGGCATGGGCTCGCCAGCCCTCCAGGGAAGCGTCCATGGTGACCGTCTCTTGGTATGGGGGTTCTGAAACCCTGTTCCCCGGATGACGGAATGGACGCTCCACCACCTTACCTCTCGACGGAACTCCTCGTTGAGGGAGGATCTTGTCTGCGAAGCTTTGACACTTGTATCCAGCGAGCATCCAGGAACTCCTGAAGAGGTCGCATCTGTAGCCTGTAGAGCCAGTTAAGTTAGATGCACAGCGACGACATGCCAAGCAGCGACTTGATGGTCTGCACCATGGAGGTCTTCAGGGAGAGCCGTTGTACCTTCCCCAGAATGGCCACTACCCTCTGACCAGACGGATATGCCAGGCAGGAGACTGTGTTGAGCCTGGCTCCTAGGGACAATGCGTTCTGTGATGGATTCAAGCAGGACTTTGGATACATCACTGAGAAACCAGATCCGTCAGCAGCTGGATGGTCATTTGTGTATGCCTGACGGCCACTTCCCTTGACTTTGCCCGGATGAGCCAGTCGTCGAGGTAAGGGAACACGTGTATCCCCTGTAGACGTAGATGGGCCGCCACTGGTGACAGGCACTTCATAAACACCCTGGGCGCCAACTTCATGCCGAAAGGGAGGGCATTGAATTGGTAGTGTCTTTCTTGGACCACGAAGCATAGGAACTTCACGATGCTTCCTGTGGATGGGGGGAAGTAAGGATCCTCCAGATCCAGGAACCTCAAGAAGTCTCCTTTCTCGACTTGGCCGAGCACATGCTGCAACGTGCCCATCCTAAATTTTTGGTACTTGATGTACTTGTTGAGATGCTGCAGGTTTAGAATTGGCCTCCAGCCCCCGGTCTTTTTCTTTACTACTTAGTATCTGGATTAGAATCCGGATCCCTGGAGTAGTCTTGGAACTAGCTCCATCACCCCCTTTTGTAGCATGGCCCGTACCTCCTGCAGGAGCTGAGGGATGTGCAGTTCCTGCCGGGCCACCGGAGGGATCAGCAGAAATTTTTGCTGAAAATCCAAGGGATATCCGTGGACGAGAGCGTCCAGCACCCATCTGTCGGTGGAGATGACCTTCCACTTGCCAATGAAACTCGCCAGCCGGCTGCCCATCGGGGTGCATGGGTGGGGGCCTGACGTCCTGGCCGGTTCAGTCCTGCTTCTGCACCTGCGTCCCACCTTGAGAGTGACGATGGCCCTAGCCACCTCCACTGAAAGGGAGGGCTGACGGTACGACGAGGAACCTCCACCGAAACCCTTCATCGATCTACTGGACTTTCCACCTAAGGCACAAAAGGATGGGCGGTGTTGCTGAAGAGTGCCCGATGGGAGAGCGGTCTCCATGTCAGTCTTGATGGCCTGCAAAGACTTGTTTCACAGTCTTCCCAAAGAGGTTGTCCCGAAGGGCATTGTCCAGTTACTCACATCTGTACCTCTGGCAGAAGTTGGTGGCCTTCAGCCAGCCTCGGCGCCGGAGACAGACACTGTTCCCTATCTGTCAGAAACCTGTGTCTGCGATGTCCAGGGCCAGCGTAATGGCATGGTCCGACGCCACCTGCCCTTCCTCAAGGTGGAAGATCACCTCTACCGTTAGTCGTCCAGAATCGGGGCCAGTTTGTACCAGAGTTCTCTGTCGTATCTGACCCGAATCGCCAGTGCGTTAGTCGCCTTGACTGTCGATGGCACAGAGTAGATGATCCTTCTCCCCCATGGCGTCCAACTTCTTTCCCTCGCTGTCCGGAGGGACGGAGGACGAAGACGAGGGGTTAGATGACTTCTTCCTTGCAGCCGCCGATACCACAGAGTCTGGCGACGGATGCGACCGTAGGCATCTAGGTGCGGAATCCAGCACCCAGTATTTTTTCTCTAGCCTATCCCGCTTGGCTGGGGTCGGGTTCTTCATCAGGGCCAGGCCCTCCTCCCAATGTCGTTCTGAAGGGGCACCGCCATGATGGTCTTCATCTTTGCCCCGTGCCTCAGGTAGAGGAAGCCTTCCTTTTTGGTCTCTTCAGGTGTCAGCTGGAAGAGCTTGGACGCTCTGGCGACCATGACATGAAACGATCCCAACTCCTCCGGGTGGGGGGCACTCTCGCCTGCGGCAAGCCCCCCGCAGTGACAATGTCGTCCTCGTCTATCGTGATCACTGTGTCCGTTCCCGTGTCAAGGTCACCCGGTGGGGTAGAAGAGCAAGGTGGAGAGATTGATGAGGCGGTGCTGGGTGACACTTCGTCTTTTTCGCCAGAGGCAGCCGGAGTTGCCGGGGCCACCGGGGTAGGGGGCATCCTCTTCTTAATTCCCGACAGCATCGTCTGCAGGGTCGGGAGTATGTCCAGCGATACATCTCTTGGAGCTGGCACGACAGGCTCACTAGACCCTGCGCCGCCGGCATTTCCATTGTCCCTGTTTCCGCCATCAGCGTTTCCGTCGTCGTTGACCCCCGGGTCCTCATGGGTTGTGTATATGAACTCCTGGTCTTCCTCATCTGAGGATGAAACATCAGTTCCTTGGAGTATGACTCGACTGAGGACTCCTCGCCCCCTTCCCCTTTATTACATCATGAGGGGTCAGATTCGGGCTTAGCTCCGGCATTCTTTTTGTCGGTGTCCTTTCTACGGCACAGGTGGAGGCCTCCTCCCACGGGGGCAGTGACACTCTGGGCGCAGCCAGCGCTACTTTGACCATGTCAGCCATTTTGGCCTACGAGAGAGCGGCTGCTACCAACTCGACCATCAATGACTATTTTTCCTGCGCCGCCTGGGCCTTTTTTGGGCAGGTCAGTCGCCTTTTCCTGCACCTTAGGCTTCTCGTGCTTCTCCCGCAGCTTAGGCCATATTGGGCGATTTCCTATTTGAGAAGGAGCTGTATCGATGGCTGGAGATGCCAGCAGATCAGGAGGTTGAACGCGCCCTGCCCATTGCGGGACCCGCTTGCGCAGAGACCCCAACGGAGACGGAACTTGCTGTGCTTGGTCTTGTCTTGGGCCCCCACGGATGGGGCACCCTCAAAGGACTTAGAAGCCCGCTCCTCGAACCGGCCGGTCGTGGGTGAGGCATGTCCCTACTTGGGACACATGGTAGAGGCCTTGGCACTGAGCCACGCCACCAGTCTACTGTGACGACCTTTCATGGTTCTCTTGCTGAACCATGAGGCACATTTCGTAATCATCTTCTTGGTGGTCCGGGTGGAGACAGTAGAGGCAGTGAAGGTGTTTTTCTTCTACAAACACATTCCACAGTCCGCAGCTGGAACAGAGCTTGAAAAGGGAGCTTCCCTTTTCTTCTCTTCCGACATTGTCCGGAGTGCGTAGTATGCCTGATGGCATTCTGGAACATTCGACGAACACTCAATGATCCTTACCCTTGAAGGGCGCCGAAATTCACTGACAAAACAGATAACGCACGTCGGCTGATGTAGAGAAAGAGCACACAGGCTGTTTGACAAAAATAGGATGTTCTCAAAAAGCGTGAAAAAATGTAGAATAGCTCACAGAGCAAAACTCAAGGACTCCCAACACTTGAACGAGCAGTAAAAATCTGAAGATGGCTGCCAGATGAGGGGCTTAGGGAGAGGGCAGTCATTGGCTGGGGCAGTATGACCCAGAGTTCAGTGATTGGTTTAGAGGAGAAATAGTTTGTAAATGAAAGTGAAACTGTTTTTTCTTTTATCTTATCTTATGCATACTTGTAAAGCGCATAGTTTGCCCGAGAGCATCATGGTGCTACAACCGCAAGGCGACAGCCAGACCAGATAAGTCAGAGTACTAGAAGAGAAAAGTGGTTAACGCCTGCCGGAAAGGAAGATGGACTTCAATAGCACACATCCAGAGGGGGAGTGAATTCCATGCCTTTGCCGCAGCCACTGAAAAAGCACGCCCCCTCGACTCAGGAGACTTGATCATAGGAAGCTGAACAGTTTTCAAGGATTGTGAGCAAAGTGACCTGGAGGGTTTATAGGGGGGAGAACTTTGTTTGAAGATATTCTGCCCCAGTTTTGCAGAAGGCTCTATGAACCAGACACAGCGACTTGAACTTCATGCGCTGTTCAACTGGGATCCAATGAAGCTGGTGAAGAAGTGGAGTCATAGGGGTGCCGAACGGGCAGGTGGAGAACTGCTCTTGCTGCTATATTCTGCAATAGCTGCAGACGATGGAGCAGATGTCGCGGGAGAGTCAGATAAAGCGCGTTGCAGTTAACAATATTACTAATTACCAAAGATGATACCAACTGGGCATCAATTTCAGAAGGGATACAAGGAAGCACTTTCCGTAGGGTGCACAGTTTAAAATTACCCTTCTGACAGGTGGAAGAAACCTGTACGGCCATAGATAATGATGCTGTAATGTTGACACCTAAATCCTTCACCTAAGAAACCAGAGGGGAAAAAGGACCAAGACACTTGGGCCAAAACTCAGGGGTCCAAAACAAGGACGGGGTTGCTGCGCCAACCAACACCTCGGTTTTCTCAGCCTTCAACTTAAGCCAATTCGTGGCCATCCAATCGCCGACTGCCTTTAAGCAGCTCCTAAAACGACCAGCTGTCTCAGGCTGAGTTAGGTCAATTCGCACAATAATTTGTGTGTCGTTGGCATAGGAACTGTGTGCAAGATAATGCCAAGAAGTGGCTGAATGTATAAGTTGAACAAGGTGGGGGACAGTGAGGAGCCCTGAGGAACACCACACAGCAAAGGGACCGGAAAGGAATGAAAAGGCGGTAAGGATATGAATTGAGACTGCCCCGCCAAAAAGGAAGAGAACCAGGCCAGAACCTGACCCGAGAGCCCCGCGGCGGCAAGGTGGGCGATCAGGGTAGGTTAGTCTATGGTGTCAAACGCTGCCGACAGATCCAACAGAATCGGGTCACCCACACACCCCTGGTCGACCAGCCCGGCCAAATCAACAACTGATACCAGAACCTATTCAGTGCCTCAGCCAGGGTGAAAAACCTGATTGAAAAAGATCAAGGAACCCAGAAGATTCCAAAAAGGTACTAAGGGTTGGGGGGACCAAGGATTCCAACAGTTTCATTAGAAAGGGATGCAAGGAAATGAACAAGTTACTCTCTTACCTGGTAAGGTTCTTTCGATGGGATGGTCCGACGACGTATTCCATATCTATGACAGTAATTACCACAGCTGTGCTGCTTCGGAAAATCTTTCGGCGTTTGCGTCCTGTGTCGCTGAGGTCGATACGCTGTCCACGAGGGCCTCCGTCGAGCCGACGTCACCGGATGTTATAAGTAGGACGCACGACGCCTGAAGCCTCAGTTGTAGTTTTTTCCCAGAAAGTGTGGCACCAATATTCTGCCAGTAGGATCACAGAAAGCCTTGCGGAAACGTAAGCTGATATCGCATAAGAAATTCTGTAGCGGGGAAGGCAGGGAGGGAGCGATATGGAATAAGTCATCGGACCATCCCATCGAAAGAACGTTTCCAGGTAAGAGAGCAACTTGTTCTTCGAGGGGATTGGGTCCTCCGAGGTATTCCATATCTATGACAGACTCCCAAAGCAGTACCAACGTAAGGAGGTGGGAAAAGAATTTAGAATATACAAATTTAGAATGCCCAATCAAATTGCAGAGTAAAGGACCGCCTTGCCAAAGGCCAGATCCTGCCCACGGATAGAATCTAGGGAGTAGTGACGTACAAAAGTATGGACCGAAGACCAAGTGGCTGCTTCACAGATGTTACGAATAGGAACACCCCTCTGCAGGGCAGTAGAGGCAATCATACCCCTAGTCGAATGGGCCCGTAAGCCTACTGGAGGGTCCTTACCCACCAGGCGGTAACTTTCCGAAATTGCCAAGATAATCCATCTGGACAAAGTCTGCTTAGTCACAGCTTGTCCCGAACGCCTTCCAGCGTAATCAATAAAGAGCTGATCGTCCACTCTGACCCGGGACATGCGAAAAATGTAGAAGCTTAAAGCTCTCCTAGGATCCAACCTATGGAGCCTCTCCTCCTCCTTACCAGGATGCGGAGGAGGATAAAATGTCGAAAGAATAACCTTCTGGCCTAAATGAAACTCCGACACCACCTTCGGAAGAAAGGAAGGACGAACTCTAAGGACAACCCTGTCCTTATGAAACACAGTGAAGGGTGGCTTAACTGAAAGTGCCTGTAACTGACTCACTCTGCAAGCGGAAGTGACCGCAACTAAAAATACAGTTTTAAGAGTTAACAGTCTCAAAGGGCAAGAATGTAAAGGCTCAAATGGAGCACCCATTAGAAACTTGAGAACAAGGTTCAAATCCCAACCGGGCACCTGGAAAGGTGACGAAGGGAACACATTAGTGAGCCCTATTACAAACTGAAAAATTAAAGGAATTTTAAAATAAGAACACTCCTCAGACGAGCGCTTAAATATGGACAGCGCCGCCAGGTAACCTTTAATGGTACCCACTTGCAAGCCCCTGTGGGCTAAAGAAAGCAAAAAAGACAGAACCACAGGAATGTCACATGAAAAAGGATCCACATTCTTAACCCTGCACCAGTCGCAGAACTTTCTCCAACGGCAACGGTACAGGGACTTTTTTTTTTGCCGGCCGTCTGGCTGAAAGCAACACCTCCATCACGTCTTCAGGGAGGTCCCAATCCTTATACCTCAACCTTTCAGAAGCCAAGCATGAAGGTTGAGGGATCTGACCTCTGGATGGAGAACCTGACCCCCCCCTCCCATGAGAGCTGATCGTCTCGGTAGGGAAGACGATGTGGAAGGCAGATGGACAAGCCGAGAAGGTCCGGGTACCATGTCCTCCTGGCCCATGCTGGAGCAGTGAGCATCATCCTGGAACCGAACCTCCGTAACCTCTACAGCACTTGTGGGATGATGGGGACTGGAGGAAACGTGTACAGCAGCGGGAAGGACCACTCCACCACGAACGCGTCTCCTAAGGCTGCTCTTGGAGGAAATTCCCGCGAGCAGAACCTTTAGCACTTCCGGTTGACACTGGAGGCAAGAGATCCACTTGAGGGGTCCCCCAAAGGGCGAAGATCTCCAGGAGAATCTCCTGAGCCAACTCCCACTCGTGAGAGATCGCGCTCTGCCGGCTCACAGCATCCGCCATCTTGTTTTCGTCTCCGGCTAGATGAACTGCCGAGATCGAAATTTCCTGCTGGATTACCCAGAACCAGAGCTGCATCGCCTCCCTGCACAGAGGAAGTGACCCTGCGTCCCCCCTTTTTTTTGAGGTAGTGCATGGCCACCGTGTTGTCCGTCAGAATCAGGACATTCTTTCCTTGCACAGTCAGCAGAAAAGCCTTCAGGGCAAACCTGACGGCCTTCAGCTCCAACAGATTGATATGGAGTCTGGACTCCGACAGAGACCAACAACCGCTGACTGTCAGCTCGTTGACATGAGCTCCCCATCCCGTGAGGGACGCGTCCGTCACGATAGTCACCTCCGGCCACGGCAGCCAAAACGGAGCCCCCTTCATCAGGTTGCTTTCGACGGCCCACCACAGAAGGTCCTGGGCGACCGAGGACGGCACCTGAACGGGGTCCGACATCCTGCCGGAGGACTGAGACCACTGGAGCTTGAGTGCCCATTGCAAAGATCTCATCCGCAACCTGGCCTAGGGCATCAGAAGAATGCAGGATGCCATGAGGCCGAGCAATCTCAAGAACTCTAACACAGGGAGACTCTGGGCATGTTGAAACTTGTGCACCATCTGCTGAATGTGATGAGCCCTCACCTGGGGAGGAAAACACTGCCCCAGGGACGTGTTGAGCACTGCTCCGATGTACTGGAGCCTTTTAGTTGGCGTCAAGTGGAACTTCTTTAAGTTGAGGGAGAAGCCCAGCTTGTAAAGGGAGTGGCAGGTGACAGACAGATGATCCAGGACTTGCTCGGGTGGGAGAGCACGCCCTGATCAACCAATCGTCCAGGTAGGGGTAGACGTGAATCCCTCCTTTCCTGAGATACGCTGCCACCACCACCATGAGCTTGGTGAAGACCCTCGGGGCGGAGGTCAATCCGAACGGCAGGACCCGAACCTGAAAATGCGAGTCACCAACCGCAAACCTCAAGTACTTCTTTTGCTTGGGATGGATCGGCACATGAAAATAAGCGTCCTTGAGGTCTAGAGACACCAACCAGTCCTGAAGTTGAAGGGCCTGGAGGACTTGAGAAAGAGTAACCATCTTGAACTTGTCCTTCCAAAGGAGCTTGTTCAAACCGTGCAAGTCCATGATGGGTCTCAATCCCCCGTCTTTCTTTGAAATCAAAAAATAAGGGTAATACCATCCCTTGTTCCTCCCCGCTAAGGGCACCAGTTCTATGGCGCCTTTCTCCAGCAGGGATTGAATTTCCTGCGCAAGGAGCGGATCCGGACTCTTCAAAGAGAGATTCCCTGGTGGATTGTCATGAGGCCTCTGCCGGAAAGGAAGACAGTAGCTGTGGGCTATGATCTGAAGTAATGGCATGCCATTCTACAAGATGCTGCGCCAGCCTTCCCCCCAACCAGCGAAGCATGGGCTTCATGACTGAGCTGAAACAGCTGCGGCAGTGCCTGAGGGCAAAGAGGCAACTGCTTGCACGACCGTGGCACCTCGAGTACCTTGTTTTCCACCTCTGGCACTCCTACGGTTGCCCCTTTGACTCGCAGCTCCTCTCGCTCTACTAAAGGATGAGTAATAACGAAACAAACCTCCCCTCCATTGCTGTCCCCTAGGACGAAAAGGCGGAGATTGGCGGACTGCAGCGCCCAACGACTTCACTGCAGCTTTCGAGGTCTGCAACCTCTCAAGACTCTAGTCAGCCTTGCTGCTAAAAAGAGGTTCACCATCAAAGGGCATGTTGAGGAGCCGGGCTTGCACATCCGGAGCAAAACCCGACTTCCGCAACCACGCAAACCTGCGCATTACGGTGCTCGCCGCCATGGACCGACTGACGCAATCAACCATGTCCAGACCCGACTGAACGGATTCACACATGGCGTCCTTGCCATCCTGCACGATAGCAAGGAAACTATCCCGTTCCTCCCCTTCGGGGTTATGATCAGCCGCTAAGGAAATGCAGTTCCACAGAGAGTGCATGAAACGAGACAAGGCACACACAGAGTTGGCAGCCTGAAGCGCCACACCCCCATAAGAAAATACCTTCTTCGCCCAGCCGTCAAAACGTTTGTCGTCCCTATCAGGAGGTATGGTAGAGTACGACGCCTGCTTTGCGGCGGCCGTAGCCGCCTGCACCACCAAACTCTCCGGAGTAAGGTGCGTTGTCAAGTAGCAGGGGTCGCCACTGGCTGGGCGATATTTCCAGAGAAGTCCAAGCCGCAGCCATCCTTCTCTGCAAGGCCATATGGAATGGTAGCACCAGGTCAGTTGGAGGACCTTGGTCCAAGATATCAGTCTGGTCATCCTGTTGAAAATCCCCAGGGGGGGGGCAGACCAACCCAGGTGTTCAGTGATCCTCGACATGAGGCGCCGATATGAAGATTCGGCATGCGTGCCAGGCTCCGGCCTACCAAACTCCACCTCCGGAGAGGTGTCTAGACCACTGGCGTCGTGAAGCGACTGACGCAGGTCCTCAAGTTGACTGTGACCAGAAACAATGTCATCAGGAACCAATGCAGGAACCTCACCTTCCTCAGACCCCTCATCCACCTCAAATATAATCCAGAGGCTGGAAAGAGGGTACAGAAAAGGGCACAAAGACATGTTTAGCCTTAGCCATCGCCTTTCTGGGGGGTGCCACCGTGCCACGGGGTACCTCCGACAAGGCTACCTCGAAAGGCGTCGAGGGTGTTGACGGAATGGGCGTGGACGTCGAGCGCGGCGCCGACGGCGTCGACACAGGCCTCGAGGGCAGAGCCCCGAGCGTGTCTCTCGACAGCCTGGGCGCCAATGATGTCGACGACTTCCTCGGAGGCGGGGCCTCGAGAGAGTCCGTCGACGACCTTGGCGCTGCTGGCATCGATGTCTTCTTCGAAGACTTCACAGAGTCTCGTGGTCTCGATGGCGTCGAGGACCGGGACCTGGAATGGGCATGCCTAGAGCGACCATCCTTGTCCAACCGGGACCTCGAAGGCGCCCGGTGGTCGCGACGACTGCTCGAGCCCGAAGGCGGACGAGCGGTGTCTCTAGCACGGCCTCGACCGGTGTCCTCAGACGGCGCGGCCGGACCGGAGCCCTGCGACTGAAAAATCGCCAACATCTCCTTTCGGAACGAATCCCATTCGTCAGGCGTGGAATGCTTGTCGGGACAAGCTACCCACCGACGGGCAGAGTCCTCGGAAGAGGACGGGGAAGGTGACCTGTGACGGCACTTCCTGGAGTGCCTCGAAGAGGCAGAGGAATGGCGGGACCGACTCCCAGATCGAGAACCCCCGGACTCACGACGACGATGCGGAGAGTCGCCCCTCGAATCGTCCGTAGAAAGACCAGTGGAACGCGACTTCCGGAGCTTGGCCACCTTACCGACCGACAGCTTCTTCTTACGTTCCTGCAAGGCCTTCGAAGTGAGCGACTGGCAGTCGACACAGTCGTCCGTATCATGCTCCTCCCCGAGGCACCAGAGGCAAGCGTTGTGCGTATCCGTCAGGGATATCTTGGACCAGCACACCAGACACTTCTTAAACCCGTACCACGGGGTGGAAGAAGCCAAAGACATAATTTTCGATAGCAATGAAGAAACAGGTTCGAAGAACCGAAAGAACAGGATTCAGTAGAACCGAGGCGCGCCGAGATCTCCGAAGCAAACACATTCGTGGAAAAAACGGAACTGAGGCTACGGGCGTCGTGCATCCTACTTATAACATCCGGTGACGTCGGCTCGACGGAGGCCCTCAAGGACAGTATCAACATCATCGACGCAGGACGCAGAAAGATTTTCCGAAGCAGCACAGCTGTGGTGATTACTGTCATAGATATGGAATACGTCGGAGGACCCAATCCCCTCGATAGGATGAAAGTTAGACAAGATTGACGGATCCAGGCCTGGCTTCTTCAACAGCAGAATTATAAGGGCATGTTTAAGGTTATCCTGATCAACCCTGTTGAAAAGGAGTCATGCTTTGGCTACCCAAGGAGCAATGTCATCAGAAACATTTCTTTAAATGGAAAGCTGGATGGGATCACTGGGCGATGCTGACTTTCTACTTTTTAGAGCAGACAAAACATCCTAGTCTGAGAAGACCGGGAAAGAAGACCCATGACCAGCTGCTATATCCTGAGTGATGGGGGAGCCAAATGATGGCTCTGACAGCACCACCTGAGGACAGGTTAAGGAAATGGCCTTACAGATAGTGGCTATCTTATTGTCAAAAAAAGATTAAAGAGAATCACATAGTTCCTGTGAGGAAGGTGTAGTAGACTGCGATTTGGCTTGCACAGTTAGCGATTGAACGGCAGCAAATAAGGCTTTAGGTTGATTAATGGCATGTTCCATCTTAGTGCTAAAAAAGGTCTGTTTGGCCGCCAGAATTGCTTTATGGTAATTAGCAGTTGCAAGACAGTAAGAGACGGCAGATAGGCCATTCTCCATTTCCTTTCAGCCTGTCTGCAGTGTAGTTTAAGAGTTTTAAGTTCCGCTGTGAACCAAGCCTCAGAGCGATGAGACTTCACAAAACCAAGTTTAACAGGTGCCAGGGTATCCCCAACTGATTTAAACATCTGGGAGACTGTTGCCAGCGAGCAGTGGAGGAGGTTAGTGCAACCCTCCGAAATCAGACAGCTGAGGTTCTGAAAGAGAACAGAATGCCAGCAGCGCTTCATAATAGACTGCCGAGGAGAGAAGAGGGGGAAACCACTGCCGTCGTAGAAAAGGGGACCACCATATGATCGGACAAAGTAATAGGGAATGCTGAAAAGACAGACCGAACTGCAAGATGGGCAAAAATAAGATCAAGGGTATTCCCCAGCTGATGCGTAGGGTAGGTAATCAGCTGCGAGAAACCCAAATCTGATATTTGTCGCCAGAAATTGGCTACCGAGTAGACAATTATATGTATTCGTTGGAAGATTAAATTCTCCCACAATAATCAGATTAAAATACTTCTGATGCAGAGAAGCAACGAGGGCAGCAAATTCTTCACAAAACTCGCGGTTATAACCCAGAGGGTGATATACCAAAAGAGCAAAAACCGAGGATTTGCGGCCTGACCACAGGGAATTTTCATGAGCACGTGAATCCATGCCAGACCCCAAGCTGGAGAACAAACACAATGTTAAGTTTGTATTTTATGAGGCAAGCTAGATTTGCAGAACACTCTGTACTTGCTCCTCACTCTACAGTGGTTGCTCTTGTTCACTGGTAAATGGTAGATACCCATGGGCTGCTTTTAGCTCCTCCTTATCCATTCGTAACTTCGACCCCTGCATGGGGATTATGAAGAACAAGACTTTCTCAGGAGTCTGTCACAAGTTGTAACAAAGGACAACAAGGATATTAAAGTTTAAGCTTTTTATCTAAGGTGTCAGCATGGTTGGGTTTTTAATAGTGTTCAAGACACTTCACAAGGACACCAAGTTGTTCTTTCTTGGGATAGTTCCCAGGGGACGTTGTCTTTTCTGCATCTCCTCCTTCTCGTCACTGTCGTTTCCTGATAGAAATGATGCACTGCTGCTCACCCTTCCACACTCGGGGATATAGTGCCCAGTTGACTAATCTGCAAATAGTGCACTGCTCACTAAGCCACTTAGTGTCTAAGCCAAGTTAGTGTCCATAGTCACGGCGGCAGCCGCCCCTCAGGTGTCCCTACCGCCACAGCATGAAGCAGTTCCGCCCAAGATGTCTCCAGAGAGAAAAGGGCCAAGCTCCTGCTGACCTTAATAAGGGTACAGAACCACAAGCTGCCCCGGCGAAACTGGTGCAGATTCATTCGAGCTCCGAGGAGGGCGATGATAATCTGCCCGAAGGCTATCATTTGGACTACGAAGGGGGTCAGGGCCCCGTGTTGGTAGGTGGATCCCCAGGAGGTGAGCCTGGTTTCCCAACTCACCAGAGGAGGCGCATCAGTCTGGGACCTTGACTGCCCATTCCTTTTACACCTCAGCCGAGAGATATGCCTTTGGACATTCTGACCACGCTGCACACGCCTGTTTCGGAAGTTCAACAGAGACTGCCTCCCAAACCGGGCGCTGCTCCTTCTAGGAGTCCCCCCCAAGGCCACTTCCCGGGAATCCTCTACGGACGCAAGCACAGATCACAGGACCCAGCTAGCCCAAGGCATCAACCGACACCTCCACCACTGCCTTCACCTCGGGATTTGACTCCGACCAGGGATCCGGCATCAAACACAGGCATGGATACAGTAACGGACACCGGCAAAGCGGAGGACTTTATACCAGCTGACGTGAAGCCAGCGGGTGTGGATGAACCACACAGGACCTCTCCACCGGACAAAGTCGGCTCTTTTCACATTATGATGGCCAGGGCCTCTGAACTTTTTCAACTGATGCGTGAGGAGACTAAAAAGGAAGGATTCCGTTACCAACTGCACAAGTCCAGATGGAAGACCATCATGTCTGTTCGCTTGCTAGACGATGTATGGGCAAAACCCATGCATACCACTCGGACACACTGGCACCAGTTTAAGGATTGGGACCAGACAGTCCAACCCACCGCCTGGCAGCAAACACACATATCCCTCCAAAGGTCTATGCTTTCCCAGGCACTGGAAGTCCATATAAGGATTTTCCTGGGCTCAGAGGCCATGAAGAAGGCTAAAAAACGAGATGGCCAAAGGACAAGCGAAAAATCTTGTGGTATGGCCATGTTTGACCACTCGCCACAGTTAGTAGACACATGCAGTAAAACTAAAACGAAATGCACCAAAAAAATGGTAAAAAGTCAATGTTGCCACCAGCTTGTACATTTAGCACATCTAGAGTAACCAAAAATCCTTTGAGTGTTACATCTAGGGCAAAACACAAAGTGTACCCCATTGTACTGCATTGTAAAATGCATTGTACAAAGATCAAAAGTTAGCACACGTGATAACAAGTTACTATCAGTAGTAACAACATAACAAAACAAGGGGAAACAATGTTTTCAGTACTGACAGCCTGAAGGACATGTTAGTTTCCCCATAAAGGATTAGCAAAAGCCAGTGTAGTGAAGCTTAAGGCACTGTAAAAGAAACAGGTCTGATATAAAAAATAAAAGCAAAGAGTTTGGGGGTCCATAGAAATGGAAGGAAAGGTGCAGTAAAGAGGAATTGTTCCCAACACCATCTCAACAACAACTGTGTTTCTCTCTGGTGCGGCTCTGCTCGACATCTGCAGGATTGCTATGTGGAGGTCCACACACACCTTCACCAGGTTCTACTGCGTCAACAGGGATTCCAAGGAGGGTTCATGGGTCGGCCAAGCGGTGCTACGCAACCTGTTCACACTTGAGGTGAATCTCTTCCAGGTGTGTGTGTTTTTACTTCTATTGAGCCTTGCCACCTCCTATGGGTGTGTATGTGTACTGCTGGGTTATCCTTATTAATGAGCATGTGAATCCATGCCAGACCCCATGCTGGAGCAGGAACAAGTTACTTACCTGTAACTCCTGCCCTCCATCATGAGGTCGGCCATGGATTCACATGAGAACCCTAACGCCTTTCCCTCTGTGGCTGTTCTTGGTTCATACTGAGACTTTACTGTCCGAAGGCCGCGTCTGATCTAGAGCCAGCATCCAAACTGTAGTGCTTGCAGAAAGCCGAAGGGGTGGCCCATGTGGCCGCCCTGCTTATGACTTGCCTGGGGACATGCCGCTGGAACACAATGGCCGTTGCCTTGGCTCTGACCGCGTGGGCGTGCATGTTGGCCGGCAGTGGCTTATGCTGTCCCTCGTAACATTCCTTGATGTCTGAGACCATCCAACAGGCTATGAAGGCCTCAGAGGCCTGATACCCCGGCCTTGATCCATTGAAGGTGACAAAAAGTGTGTCCGACTTGCGGAATCCCTTGGTCCTGTCCAAGTAGAATTTTAGGGCACGTCTGATGTCTATGCAGTGCAGAACTCTCTGTGCATCGTCTATGTTAAGGTCCCACACGGGGTGTGGCCTCTTGATGGGCGGGTATAGCCTGGCGAGTGCCATCAGATGTTTCTTGACAATCGGTTTGGAAGATGAAAAGACCTCCTCCTCCAAATTTCTGTAGGCTCCAATGGCTGCCAAGTAAGTGCAGCAAGTGTCCACCTGCACGCCTGAATGGGCGAGGTGAGCCGAGAAGGAGAGCACGTCATCCAAGGTACATGCAAGGGGCCTTAGAGTTTGGCCAGTGGCAGAACCTGGTCCACTTGCTCCTACACTGGACCCTGGTAGTTTTTCTCCTGGCGCCCTGTATGATCTCTAGATTAGCCTGGGAAAGACTGAGGTGACCTACCGTGACCTGCTCAGGAACCACACTGTGAGGTATAGTTTCTGTGGAGTGGGGAGGATGACCCTGTCCCCCCTGCTGCACCAGAAGATGAACGGCTGAACGGCTACGAGAACCATGGCCTGGCTGGCGACCACGGGGCTATTAGAATGATGCTGAGGTGGCGAGACTCCTCGATCTTGCATATCACCCCTTGAATCAGTGGTGTGGGCGGGAAGGCGTATGATGTCTCACCGAATCTGGAATGCTGTCCCTGCCAGGAGGCGAACAGTTGGCATTTCCTGTTGTCCCAGGAGCCAAAGAGGCATGGCATTTTGTTATTAAGGAAAGTGTGTTTAAAAATGCCTCATTATCCCTACTCTGAGGATGATTTTCTGCCAAACCAAAGCCAAGGGGAAACACTCCAACACAGGATAACTGGCCCTCACACTAACCAACAAATGCACACAAAAAATATATGACAATGTAACATCACATGAGCAACATTCACAGTCTCTGAATAACCTTCTAATGTCCTGGGTGACTTCCCTTCCCGAGGATTCAAAGTCAGTTCTGTTGGTGTTCAACCAAAGAAATAAACCAGTTCTTGATATTTCAAAGTCAAATGTAAAAGTTTGTTAACTAAAGTTCAACTAATAAAATCTCTTCTTCTTGGAGAAATATCCACTTTCTCCAAATAGCACTAATGGTAATACCAGGCACAATGCTGTTACCTTCCTCGAGAAGACTTGCCACGTTAAAAAAAAAATGCAATATTCACAAGTACCAGTGATACACAGTTTTTGGTTAACAGTTAGTAGTTTTTTGGTTACAGTTTTGGCCTTCACAGTGGTTTGTCAGCATGACTTCTTAGTGCTGCTGCTTCAACTTTAACTACTTCACTTCTACTTCCTTCACTATGAGAACGGTCACCTTTGTCTCACAGTACTCCTCTTTGTTTGAACTACTACAATAGTGCATCCACAGACAATCCGATATACCACCACAGCTTCAGTAATTTGTAGTTTTAGACAGCCTACAACAAGATATACTGCAAAGTACTATAACAACTTCAAGTAGACAAGGCACGCTTTCTCTCCATAACTCTTCAAAAGGGGCAGCCTCTTTGCCTCGCGTCTGTCTGCCACAATAACAACCTGACGCTTGCTCCACCCCCTTGACGAGGACTGGGGTTACCGTGACAACCCCCTCATGTCCAACAAACCGGCGCTAATCTATTACAGCTGCCGGTCTCGAACAGGACCTTCGGTCAGCCATTTCACCCCAGCATGACAAGGCATTCTGTCCTCTGGCTTCAACTCAGTGAACCGAGTTAGCAGAACGTGGCTTCCTTTCCACTGGGATTTTGCACAGACGAATCCAACCCCTGCTGTTCTCTACTTTCATATACTGGTAGGTTTTCCAGTACTTTTTGGGTTTTAGCAACCGCCCCCTGAAAGGTTTTTTACATGGTTCCTTTCATATGGTTTTTCAACATAGTTGTTAATGTGTTTCCGCCTTGGTCCAGCACAAGCGCTCATACAGTGTTTTTGCCTTTCCAGGATGGGTGTGCTTGATCATTATAGCACCCTTGGTGACTACTGACTCCATCTATATTTACCTAAGCCGGACGTGTTTTCCTCTCCACCTAACCCTTCGGACAAGTTTTACCCGGAGTATTTCACTACCAAGGTACCTTTTACATGTGTTCCTGCCCTACCGGGCCTGTTATTGTTGAACACCAATAATAAAAACCCTTTTTAAACCTTGATATTAGCATTATGCAACGCTCCTATCCACATATGGGTTTGCATGCACCCATATACCTATACCATGCTTTTACCATCCTGCATGCCGTCTCCCTGATATGCTCCTTTATAGGATCCCTCACTATTCACTCTATGACCCCTTCTGGGTACCTCGCACTCCTTTTACTTATTGTAGTGCTTGTTCTTTAGTTATATTCATGATTCGGAGCGCTACCTTTCAGATAAAATCATTAGGAGCAACACCACAGCATGCTCCGATAGCTTCCAACTAACTCTTTCACTGTCTTTTTGCTCTTTCCATGAAGTATACTCTCACTTTGGCTGTATTTTCTCCACAGCATTTCCAGAAGCGTGACCCAGGTGTGCTCTGTCTTTTTCTTTCTACTTGGCTGCATTGTTAGACAGCGTATGAAGTTCAATAGGTCTGGAAAAGTAGCCTCTACGGACTGCATTCCGTTCTTTAATCTATACTGGGTGAGTGGTCCGTATATTTATGAGAGCATACACTTGAATTAGGATATCCCTCTGAAGTTGTCTGTATAGCAGCCTGTCTATATGATTTAAGTATTCCCTTTTTTCTGCCCCCTTTAGGGTGACACTATCAACTCACCTCCATCCTGCCCTGAGGAAGGCTCTGACTAATGTCAGTTTGGCATGCCGAAACGTGATTTATATATATGTTGTTCCCTTTAGGAACGAACTTTTGATTCTTTCCTACACGTTGGCAGATTAAATATACAAACTCAGCTAAAATAATATTCTTTTTGCATACCTACCAGGGTAATTTTTTATACACCCTGGAAGGCCTTATGCTGCAGGAACTATGGGTAGCCTGTAATAATTGTTTTATCTTGATGTGATTAATATGTTATCCCTTCTTTTGCACTTGATATATTTGTGATGAATGTTCTGTTTTTCTTTATTTGTTCAATTGCTCTATTCTACTTATCTTTTGTTTTAGAAATTGTGTAAAATCTCAAAAAACTGTGCTTTTAATAATACATTTATGGTTAGCATTTCTCAGACTGCTTCCTTGGTGTATCCTCAGTGATTTGCCTCGCAATCACTAGCCTTTAAACTACTATGGAGATTTAACTTGAATGTTGGACAGAATCTAGGACTGTCTCGAGTGTGAGTACCCTTTTTTCGGTGTTTGTAAAGACAATAACAACCTGTGTTTGCCTTTGAGATGTACTTCTCTCTCTTCCACAGTCTCTGGAACTACAGGTTGTGTCAACTTCAATATAGTCTTTACAAATAAATAAATAAATAAATAAATGATCAAAAGCAGCATGGGAAGAGGGGAGTGGGGACCCCTAGACACCAGGGATTTTTTTTGTGGAGGTGTCGTTGTAAAGGGGAGATTCTCCCCTTTCCAATGACACCCTTTTTGTAAGCATTGCTGCTCCCGGATCTGGCGCAGGACGCTCGATCCGGGGGCAGCAATGCCACTAGACACCAGGGATGCCTTTGTAGTATGGGGGGGAGGAGGGCTGCTTACTAGGAGACTGTGGATTCCCACGGGTGTCCTCTTTTGGGAAATGCATGGGGTTCCCCGTTTCCCTTGCTGGCTTCGACACCCTAGGCCCAAATCTGTAGGTTGCCCACATGAACAAAATGTACTGTGCCGAAAGGCTTGGGGTTATCAGAGGGTCACCATTTTCCTTTTGCCCCCCCGGTAGGTGCAACAACAGATGTCGTACCTTCCCGCGTTCTCACAGGTGTCCCGACGAAAACGGTACCTCATGTTTGGGCACACCTACTGGGCACAAAAGGAAAAAGGCTACACCACTTGTAAACCCCAAAGGGTTTGGGGAGACAACCTACAGATTTGGGCCTAGGGTGTCCAAGACACCAAGAAAAACAGGGAACCCCATGCATTTACGAAAAGAGGACATCCGTGGGAATCCGCAGAGGTCTGACTTGTGCAAGTCGGCCCCAAATTTATTACCCAGAAACTCTGGCAAACCCCGAAATGTGGCAAAAAAACCCAATTTCCGCACATTTCACTCGGCTCACCCACCGAAACACGCCGCCAACAGCACATGGCCTACCGGCCGCGTTCCCACGGTATCCCACATGTGTGGGTGCACCTACCTGGGCTCCAAGGGGAAAGCCTAAAAGACCCCTAACCCCAAGTCTTTTCCGACAGCTGAATTTCACGATTTTTTCAGGCTCAGGCGGGCACACCATACAGATATGGGCCTAGGGTGTCCAAGCCACCAAGGAAAACGAGGAACCCCATGAATTTCTGAAAAGAGGACACCGTGGGAATACACAGTGGGAAAAAAGTTACAAGGCATTGAATGGCCACATACCGAAATCACCAAAAAAAGGCCTTGGCACTGGGGGGAAATACCCATGGCACTTAAAGGGTTAATACCCAGAGGTTTCTAAGCGCAGCCCCGGGGATTGAACCTGTGGTGCTTTGATGTTGTCTTGTTTCCAAGGCGAGCACATTGCTTTTGAGCTACCCTTATACACTTTAACTTCTTTAAATGAAAGGTATGCTGTGTTAAGATAAAGAATAGAATTCAGTCTTTCTTTGAAAATCAGAATTAGGCACACGCAACCACTTCATATATAGTTTTCAAAGTTTAAAGATTGGTATATAATTGTATATTTTCCTGTGTGAAATTAAACCTAAACTAAGTCTGTGGAAACCATATATAGACAACATTTTCCTCGTATGGAGGGGTAACACCAAAGAACTTGCATTGTTCCTTACATGGGTGAATCAATGTGATCCAAATATTAAGTTCACTTTGAAGTGGAATAAAGACAAAATCAGTTTCTTGGAACTCATGATCATCAAGGTGGACTTTGGTTTGAATACTACACTATTTAGAAAGGCCACAGACAAAAACTCTTTATTGCATTATTCTAGTTTCCATCCTGTAGGTCTGAGACAGATCTTGCCCTACGGGCAATTTCTGCGGATAAGACACAATTGTTCAGATAAGGCCGATTTTGTTGAACAAGCACTGAACCTAAAAGAAAGACTGATTCGTCGTGGCTATCCCAAAAAAATAGTGAGACATACGATGAAACGTGCAGCGAATACACACCGAGATACCCGTCTTGAAACGAAAGAAGTCCCAGGACAAGCGTCTTGTGTGTGTGTTGACATACTCACCTATCAGTAATGCGATTAAAAAAAGCATAATGGGAACTGGCGCCTGGTCAAACAGGCGGGCAAGTCTGGAAATAAAACTGATGTTTGCATTTAAAAGAAACCTGAACCGTAAGCAAAAATGAGTCCACACTTATGTGGAACAACAGAATGATCAGACTGTTTTGAACCAGTGGGGATTACCCCCCATTGTGGGGCATTACAAATGTGGCCAATATGCAGCTTGTCCTTTCACCAAGACAAAACGTGAATTTATACATAAAAACATCAAGTAGTCCCTTCGGGAACACACAAACTGTCGCACTAAGAAGAATCTATGTGATCCAGTGTCCATGTCAGCTCATATACGTGGGCAAAACCATGAGACAAGTTAGGATGAGGATTTCTGAGCACAGATCTTGTTTGAGGAATAAAGTTAAAGATAAACCCTTAGTTGAACACTTTTCTGAGGCCAACCAAACAGAAAATGACATCAAATGGTTTATTTTACAAACCGTGAAAAGTTCAACCCGTGGAGGAGACATGAGCGCTATGCTCCACAAGGTGGAGCAACGCTGGATCTATCTCCTTGACACGGTCAAACACGGTATGAATATTGCAGTGGAATGGAACCGACTACTATAATATCAGAGTGACAGTAGCGAGTGCGTTTTTCCCTTAACCAATCTGTCCTGAAATTGGGTTATCACTGGCGCAGCACCTGGTTCAAATGCAATGCGCCACTCCTATTTGATTACATGTACTAGCACTCAGCACTACGGATTTGATAGCTGTTTGAACTTTTTCTGGCGAGGTAGCCCCAGCTGTATTTGGGATGTGGTATGCGTTGAGCCTCACAGTCTGGCCCATGGGCTTACACCCTTTGTATGTATATGACAATGCATTACTTACCGTAAAAGCATTTCTGATGGTTGTATCTGCTTAGATTCACATGCTGTGCATAGTCCGACATCCAGTGGTCACTGCGGAGTATTGCATTTTGTTTTTTGTAGTCAAAAAGGGGACGTCGACAAGGCGTGTCTAACACTAGCCCTATAGTGACGAGCAGTGTACCCACAATCCCTCACGCATCGAGGTCCCTCTGTTTGTATTTTTTCTGCCCTGAGGGAGCCTTCTATACGTGAGTGAGTACAGAAAAGAGAGAGAGAGAGATGTAGAAAGATGTCTATGTTCCTTCCATCCGAGCGGGGAGGAAGGGTGGGCGCATGTGAATCTAAGCAGATCCAACCATCAGAAATGCTTTTACGGTAAGTAATGCATTGTCTTCTGATGTTTGTTAATCTGCTTAGAATCACATGCTGTGCATAGACTAGCGAGCAGTACCCGGAGTTGGAGGTGGGTTGTGAGAAGGAACAGTAGAGAAAAGATGTCTTAATACTGCTTGTCCCACCTGGGAATCAGATCTAGAGTGAGCTTTTAGACAGTGTTTTGTAAAGGTGTGTACAGAACTCCAGGTTGCCGCTTTGCAAATGGACTCAAGGGGAACGTTTGCAATGAATGCTATGGATGCCCCACTGCCTCGAGTAGAGTGTGCTCTTGGCTTGAAGGGTAGTTCTCTCTTAGCAAGAGTGTAACAGAGAGTGATGCATTGAACAATCCATCTAGATATAGTGGACTTTGAGACTGCATCTCCTTCTCTTCCTGCTGCCACCGAGACAAAGAACTGATTAGACTTTCTCTGTGGCCTAGTTCTTTCCATATAAAACATGACAGCTCTGCGCACATCGAGTGTATGCAGGCTTTTTTCTCCCAAATTGGAAGGGTTTTGAAAGAACGTTGGTAGTTCTATTGACTGGTTGACATGGAATTTCGATATGAATTTCGGTGCAAACCTTGGGTGTGTGCGTAGAACCACCTTATCTTTGTGAACTGTTACGAAGGGGTCTAGAATAGAAATAGCCTGTAGTTCACTTACTCTCCTAATGGAGGTGATAGCTATTAGGAAAGCAGTCTTAAGGGTGAGGTCCTTAAGAGTTGCCTTGTGCATGGGTTCAAAGGGTGAGCCCATGAGCCTGGTAAGTACCACATTAAGGTCCCAGCCGGGAGCTGGATTTGCTATCGGAGGGTGTATTCTCTTTACCCCCTCCATGAAGGCTTTGATAACTGGGACTTTCCACCATGACACCTTAAATTGAGAGGTGGTGTATGCAGAAAGTGCTGCTAGATGGACTTTAATAGAATTGAACGCTAGACCTGAGTCCAGTAAATGGGTCAGGTACAGGACAATTTGTGTGGGAAAGCAGTGGACTGGGTTGATGCTCTTACCTCTACACCAGATGACAAATCTCTTCCACTTGCTAGAATAGCAGTGGCGAGTGTTGGGTTTTCTAGCTTCTTTGAGAATGTCCATGCATCTCTGAGGGAGTTGTAAATGGCCAAATTCTATGACCTCAGGAGCCAGGCTGCTAAGTTCATGTTCTGTGGGTATGGGTGTAGTGTCTTGCCCTTGTCCTGTGACAGCAAGTTGTACGGGCAGGGCAGTTTCACTGGTGGGGACAGGGACATCTCCATCAGGTGCGCAAACCATGGTTGGCGGGCCCACAACGGGGCTATCAGTATTATGGTGACTGGTTCCTGGTGCATCTTGTGCACTATCTTGTTCAGTTGAGGAGTCGGGGGGGGGGGGGGGGGGTGAGGTGAAGCATAAAAAAAAATTCCCTGACCATGGTATCCAGAGACCGTTCCCCTTGGAGCGGTTCTGTGGGTATCTGGAGGCGTAATCTAGGCATTGTGAGTTCTCCAGAGTTGCAAACAGGTCTATTTCTGGGAAGCCCCATTGTGTGAAGACGTCAAAGACGATGTCTTCGTGTAACTGCCATTCGTACTCTGAGGGCAGAGGGAAGTCTCTGCTGAGTTCGTCTGCTAGCAGATTGAGTTCCCCTGGTACATGTTGTGACAATAGGAACATGTTGTGTCTGAGAGCCCACTTCCAGATGTTCTGGGACAGCTTGGACAGTCCTGGAGAGTGAGTGCCCCCTTGCTTGTTGAGGTAGTACTTGGCTGTGGTGCTGTCCGTGAGGACCATCAGTGTCTTCCCTTGTAGGTGTGTCTGGAAGGCTTTTAGTGACTTGAACACCGCAAGTAGCTCTAATAAGTTTGTGTGTTCGGACGCTACGGTCGGAGTCCAGATTCCGTGAGCAGTCTGACGGGATAGGTGAGCCCCCGATCCTGTGAGGGATGCGTCTGTGGTTAGAGTGGCTTCCACTGCGGGGGTGGCGAATGGTTTCCCTATTACCAGGTTTTCCTTCGACCACCACCGTAACGAGAGAACCAAGGCCTGCGAGACCACCACTAGATCGTCCCATTGTCCGCTGGCCTGACACCACTGGCTGTTGAGCCACTCTTGCATTGGGCGCATGCGCAGGCGCGCGTGAGGTACCAAATAAATACATGACGCCATCATTCCTAGCAAGCGCATTGCTTTGCGTACCGTCACCTCTCGACCGGCCACATATTGAGGGATCTGAAACAGCATATTTTGGACCCTCTCGTTGGAAGGGAAGACGAGGCCGTCCTTTGTTCGAATTAGAGCCCCTAGGAATTGTTTGACTTGGCTGGGGTCTAAGCTGGACTTCTTCTCGTTGATGGAGAAGCCCAGTTGGAACAAAAGGTCTACTGTCTTCTGGGTGTTTGAGAAGCATGTCTCGTAGGACTCCCCTGTTATGAGACAATCGTCGAGGTAAGGGTATACCGGTATGGATAACCTGCGCAGGTGGGCCGCTGCCACTGCCAGTACCTTCGTGAACACAATGTCGGTGCAGACGCTATGCCGAAGGGTAGCACTCTGAATTGGTAGTGTTTGCCCTCTATCATGAACCTGAGGTATTTTCTGTGCGCTGGCAACATCAAAATATGAAAGTATGCATCTTTCATGTCTAGTGTTGGCATGTAGTCCCCCTGAGATAGCAGGGGAATTACCTCCTGTAATGTTACCATACGAAATTTTTGTGGTTTTACAAATGTGTTCGCTGGGCGCAGATCTAGTACAGGGCACATGGTTGGGTCCTTTTTGGGTACACGGAAGTACACTGAATAAATACCTTCCATTACCTGAGATAGAGGCACGACCTCTATTGCTCCTTTCTGTAGCAGCTGTTCTACTTCTTGCAGGAGGATGACGAGGTGTTCTGGTGACAGGCGTCGTCCCCTTGGAGGTCTGTAGGTGGGGGACCGATTGAACTCTATACAGTACCCGTGGGCTACGGTTGACAATACCCACCGGTCTGTTGTTATTCCCTCCCATGCTGAAAGGAACAATGTTATCCAGCCCCCAAACCGGAGACGCATGGGAGGGGACCCGAACCTTCGGGTCATTTGGTGTTACTTGCCGGGGTGCCTCTGGGGCTGGAGCCCCGGCCTCTGCCCTTGCCACGGCGTTGTCCTCTTTGGTTATACTGGTTACTGGTACCCTGATTAGAGGGCCAGTTGCCTGCAGTGTAATGCTGTTGCTGCTGTTGGCGTTGGCCACGAAAAAAGCGCTTGTTCCCAAATCCCCGCATGTTTGGAGGCTTTGAGATTTGGTCTAAGGTCTTTATGGTGTCGAATTCTTTCTTCGCATTTTCCAGTGCGTCGTGCCCTTCCAAAGAGATTTGACTCTTCTATTGGCTTATTAATGAGTGACGCCTGCGTTTCTGCCTTGAAACCGGAATTGCGAAGCCAGACGTGACGCTTCAGCAGAATTCCCTGTACCAAAGAACGTCCAGCAGTTTCTGCCGCATCAAGAGTGTTCTTAATGATGCTCTGGTTGACCAGAGCTCCTTCTGTAACTGTAGCCAATAAGCGAGTTCTTAGAGGTTCGGGGGCTTCTTCGATGTCCTGCTTAAGCTTTCCCCATTGAGCATCAGCATAGCTTGCCAACAATGTATTATTATTGGCAATCCTAATTGAAAACGCTGCTGAGGCGGAAATTCTTTTGCCCAAGGCATAGAGCTTTTTCCCTTCTTTATCTGGGGGTGCCTCGCTGGTTGACAGTGGAACCCCAGCCTTCTTCCTTGTGTTAGTCACCACTAAGGAGTTCGGGACTGAGTGACCCCCGATATATAATGGGTCTGACTGAGAGGGTGAGAACAATTTCTCGATTCTTGGATTGACCCCTCTTACCAGCGCGGGGGTGGACAGCGATGGGGTGAGTCGTCTCTTAACCGAGGCGAGTATAGGAATGGTTTGACTAGTGGGAGGTTTTTCTTTAATAATCCTTTCGATGAAATCAGTATCTGGGGTGACCTCCCCAGTTTCAACTTCGAAATGCGCTGCTGCCTTCCTCAGTAGCGCCTTGAAGGTGGGCTGATCGTCTACTGGAGATGGGTTCCTGACCGGTGTGGTCTGAGGAGAAGAAATGTCTATAATGTCGGGGTCTGTAGACCCTGATGGCGACTGCCAGGGCTGCAAGCCACTTTCACCTGGGTCCTCCTCGTAGCCCTCCTCACCCATGTTAGTGTCATCATGAAAACCTTCTCTCTCTTGTTGGTCTTCATTATTCACAAACTCATCCTCTTCCTGGAAGTGAGAGTCCTCTTCAGTGAGGTCGTAAGAGTTCATGTCTTCCTGTAGAGGATTGAAGAGCTTCGGGTATTTAGCCCATGGCCCCTCCTGGAGTACCTCCCTTGGCCTTTTGGGTGTCCTATTCTCTGGGACGGCCATGAACCTGTCTATCTTGTCCATACATGACTGGAACCTCTCTACAGTCTAGTAAGGTAGGCCAGAGCGGTCTGGGAGTGAAAAGGGAGTTTCCTCTACCTGTAGTTGCTTAGTTCTGTCCCATAGCGTCGAAGGTAGAGTCCCTTCGCCTTCTGAGAAACCCTCTTGCTGGCTAGGGTCTTCTGTCGACGGTGGGAGCTGTCCCAGCCTACCCTCCGGAGTCCTCAGCGTTTCTTTGGTCTTGTGAGCGATTTTCGACGTGTCACCCGTCGTCCGTCTCTGGCCGTCTTTAGAAGCTATACGCGCGAGGCTTTCGGCGATCAGCTTCTCCGTCGAGGGATCGGCCGCCAGCGCGCTAGACACTGCTGAGTCTTTACTGGCAACGTACGCACTCTTGCGAGGCGCGTCGCCTGAGGATTTGGGGTTAGCGCCCTTATTTAAGGAAAGCCCAGTCGCCGGTCGCGGCGGCGGGGAGGGCTTGCGAGCCTTACGGTCGGAGGAAGACGCCGTTGGACCCGACGCCTCAGTTGACGCTATGGCTGCCTTCGTCTTCGACGAATGCGTGGCGTGGGGTATGTGCTTATGTGTTGTTCTGTGTTCGTCCTTGTCGCCGGGGTGTTCATCCCCATAAGCGGGGCGTGAGCCGGGCTTGTCGGGGCCGGGGACGGACTACGTGGAGCGGGAACGCTCCTTCGAGAGGTCTACAACCTCCGTTGCGGAGGCCGTGTAATCACTGTCCTCGTCACATTCGGCGGCGGCGGCAGCTGGCGAGGAGTCAGACCTAGACATCGCATAGGCTGCCCACCTTTTGACCCTGCGGTCCTTTAAAGTTTTGGGTTTAACTAACTTACAGGCGGCACAGCCGTCCTCTTTGTGATCGAGGGGCAAGCAACGGTTACACCGTTTGTGCTTGTCCTTCCAGGTAAACTTGCCCTTGCAACGCGGGCAAAACCTAAAGGGCGTCCTCTCCATAGCTGAGGGCATGAAATGTGATTACGACCTCGAAAGAGAGGGAGGGGAAAGAGAAAGGCATTCTCAGAGTGTTAACAAAGAAATGACCAACAACCCCACTCTCCCTACTGTATTAGGCCGGCGAGGCTCGGCCACGTGTTCGGCAGCGCCGAAGGATCTCCTCCGCTCGTCCCTCCGTCGAAGATCTTGCTCGGCAGAGAACAGCTTGGCAGCTATGTTGAGGGAGGGATCTATGTGATAGTTAATAATAGTAAAACGACCAAGGGTCGAGGAAATGATTTCGCAAGGTGTCTCTCGAGGAGCTCCGCATAAAGGCGACCAATAACTGGGTGGAAAAAAACAATCTGAGGGACCTAGACGCGTGAGGGATTGTGGGTACATTGCATGTCAATATAGGGATAGTGTTACAGACACGCCTTGTCGACGTCCCCTTTTCGACTACAAAAAACAAAATGCAATACTCTGCAGTGACCACTGGATGTCGGACTATGCACAGCATGTGATTCTAAGCAGATTAACAAACATCAGAAATATGTTTACATATACAACCAGTCATTAGTATGGCAGATTGACCACACTGTTATTTCTGGACAGTCCGCAATAAACACAGAGTTGGTTTTCCATAAGACATGAGGAGAACTCCCTCCCGAGTAGGTACCTCTAGTTTCTAGTCCTTTTTTGAGGTCATTGATCAGGTTGCTCACCGTGTAGTCCGTCTTCTATGTTCTCTAGAATGACGTGGCTATACAGGAAGCAGAGTCACTCGATTACAGAGTGTTTTCTCAGATTGACCAGGCAACGGCTCCCGATGCATGTAGCTGACAGCGGTGCTACAGTGAGTCTTGCATTTCACCCCGCGGCCAACAGTAGAGTTTTTCCAGCCGTGGCGAGTGTGTCGATTTATTTTTCTGCTCAAACGTCCCAGCGCCATTCCATTTGAAATGTCATCAGTGCAATCTGGTCATTGTGGTTAGCCCAGGTCCCGCGGGTCGTTGTGATTTTTATTTAGACTTAGTTTTCCAGTTCTAACAAGGGATGTCCTCCTCTTTTCAGAGTCTGAAGATCCCCTCAGGCTGCGATATAGTGGGACACATATGGACCTATACCACACACCATCTATGGAACTATACCATACACCATCTATCTGTAAGTACACTAAGCAGGTGCTAGCTAAGGATTTTTTGCCATTAGAAATTGTATGATGAGTCTGTATATCATTCATTACAGGCATCCCCAGTCCATAAATATATTCAAACTGTGGCAGTCTCTCGGTAGGACATATCTAATCATCTCCCTGGGACTAAGATCTGAGGTAAATAATAGAAATTTAAAATAAAAATATACCCATATAGAAAGAGCTCTTCCTGAAGAGTGAACAGTACTGTTATATATATGCATTGAAATCTGAGGCATAGGCTAATGTGAGATTTGGGTCCCCTTTTAGGTGACCACCAGATATTAAGAAAAGTTCGAGTAGACTGAGGAAACCAGTACTCTCGAGCAGTTGGGATTGATTTCCGTGGAACCCAGACTACCCTCATTAAGTGGTGATTAGAGGTTAGTGTGGGTGCAATACAACCACTTTTGGGATGTTGTTGAGCTGAATTATTTTATGAAGTCTTGGACATAAAAGCAATGAGGCTGGATTCCGAATGAAGGTTTTTATATTTTATAGGGAGCCAGAAACCATTAAGAACGGTATTTTCACCATCCATCGACACAACAAAGAAATAAGTGTGGAAAGAACCACTCTTCTATTTGTCCTGAAGAAGGTCCTTTTGAACTGTGTGGCCACCATTTCTGGCCCTAGTGTGACCGAAACATATGTAGACGTGACAAGTCGACATGAACTACATGTGGACCATTGTATAAATTATAGATCTTTGTGATCATACTTTCAACTGTGTAAATAATTTGTGTTAAGCGATAAGGAGGTCTTTATGAGCTCTGACCATCTTTGTTTCCCCTATATGCGAGTGTGTAAGTGGACATTGGTTGGTGTGGCCTGTGTATGACTGATGGAATAGTTGTTGCGTTATGTTCTTCTGGTATTTTGGGTAATGATTTTCAATTGCCCGTATGATATGGTAGATTTAATGTTTTTGTAAATAATTCATTAACAAAATAAATATACATTTTGTGATAATTAGTATGTGAGTGAATTGGTTATCCAGCCTCCCTTATCATGGTTTGTGTGTTCTAATTTATATTTATATTTTGCCTGAAGAACTGGTTGATTTACAGGCACCCTTATTAACGATTATCTCAAGAGGGGTCAATGTGAGCTGTAGAGGAGTTACACAGAGATTCACAGTGACAAGTATTCAAATAAACTCTTACACACAAGGTTTCTTGATTAAACAATTATTAATTTAACAGTCAGTTTGAATAAGCCTTCTTCAGAAGGGGCAATATAATAGTAACACACAAGTACACTCCTCAATTCACACTCTCAGTTTCACTAAATCAGCAAATACCCATTTGGGATGGCACACAGACACTTCCTACACTCTCAGGTGACTTAAATAGCTAGGACACTGTGGACATTAATATATCACCTTTGCATTTAGAGCAATAGTTAGGAGAATGTCAAAGAAAAGGGTTAGTAGAATAAAACAAGACATCACACAAACATTCTGAAGCAGGTAAGTACTTTTAAAACCCCTTTCCTGCAAGGAAGGCAAAACACACAATCAGAGGAGAGAAGAGTAATTCAGGGAGCCAGGGCCAGAACAAAGTCCATTGGACAAAAGTCTAGGTGAGCTGAAGCACTTCTTCTAGGTAAGCAAACGTCTTGCACAGTGTTTTAGAAGTCGTTGTAGAAAAAGAAGATTCAGTGTAGGGCCACAAGCTGGGAGGCTTGTCGGAAGAAGAAAATGCAAGCAACTCTAAAGGGGCAACCAAGACAAGACTCAACTGAGATCAAGTAAGGCTACACAAGAGGTAAGTTCTCTTAGACTGTACATTACCTTTGGTTAGAAGAAATGGTTCCAGCTGGCTTCTGTTCCTGTGTGGCTCTGCAGATCCTTGTGTTCCTGTGCCTCAGTCATGGGGACAAGAGGGAGGACTTCTGGGGACTCCTGCAACACAACAGGACAGTCGGCGACAGAATATGTCAAACTGCCATTCAGCGGTACTTCGCGGTTTCAGCTCCTCGTGTCTCAGCAGATAGCACCATGCAGACTCTCGGATACCGCTTTGGATTTTCCTCACATCTGGGGTCCAGTACTCTGTTGAGGTGGCTCAGGCTTGGTCAGTCCTGCTTACTAGGAGTCCGGAGGATCTTCCAGCAGCTCAGGTCCAACTTAAAAGTGATGCACTCCAATCTGGTGTTCCTCTCCCTGGCACTTCGGTTCCTGCAGCAGCAAGAAGTACAGCCAGCTCCAAGAGGATGTCCAGACAAGTTCACTTTGGAGTTAATTGGTCCCACCAACTCAAGGGGAGTAGTCGTCCTTGCAGGGCTTCTCTAGTCGAGGCGAATTCAGAGCTTCAGCACAGCAGCAGGGCTTCCCCGGGCAAACCAACGGGCCAGGAGTTGCAGCAGGCGTCTCTTCCAAGTTCTTCTTCGGATTCCTTTGTCCAGTGGTCGACTCTGCCTTCCAAGCCAAAAAGCCTCACCTTTTATGCAGGTTTCTCTCATTCATTCCAGCCTAGCTGTCAGTCACACAGCAGCGTGGCTGTCCTTGCCGGACAGCCAGCCGGCCAATCACTTGTGAATCCCGCCAAAGACAAAACGAACAAAGGGACCCAACCTGGTATGGCGCGCAGAGTAAATCTCAAGAAGGACCTTTCCAACAAGAAATGGTGAAAAAAGAAGAGCAGGGCCTTTTTGACAAAATGGGCACCCATGGGTGCTTTACTGTTAGGCAGGAACCTCTGCAGTTCCCTTAGGGCCCACTGCAAAAAGTTTAAGACTACAGGTGTTAGCAGTAAACCCAACTGGTAGCAGTCTGTACCACCCAGATTTACCTGGTAGCTGTGGCTGAGCAGTCAGTCTTCCCTCAAGAAGAGTTAGGCAGTATATAGAGTATACACAATAGGGCGAAGAATACAGTAGTACAAGCCAACACTGACCCGAGCTTTGGTTTAAAAGTATATAATTATTTATTTAAAAACAAACTTGTAAAAATACACGGGCACTAATATGTCAAGCAAGTTCAAACACAGTCACTAGAAATATATACACCTCCCTAATTAATTATTTGACAAGTCTAGGTTAATACACCACTTATTTAGCAAAACTGAGGCGAGTGCGTAACCATAGATGGCACTCCAATAATTATTTAAAAAGGGAGAGAAAAGGCAGAAATGGGAAAAACACACAATACCAACACTTTTAAAGAACCACAGCAAGTCAAGAAAGGCAGGGTCTACTGTATAGCAAAAAGTTCATAGGCCAGGCCCACTCTTGGAGAGAGCAAGGCGGAATGTGCCCAAGATCACACAGTGGAAATGCACTAAAAGTCTTTGCAGGAAAGTCAAAAAGAGGTTGGATCAAGTTAGAAAGGTAATGTTAACAGGTCCGAGGTCACCCCAGGATAGAGAGTCAAGGATTTACGGGACACCTTGGACGGTCTGTTGCAAGGGAGACCAGGCGGGACAAAGTACCTGAAATGGTGAGAAAGCTCCAGCGGGGCAGTTGTTCCTGGCAGTGGGTGCAAGTCGGTGCTTTGTCCAGGGGAAGAGAAGATCTCAACGTGGAGGAAAGCTGGAGGTCGTTGCACTGCCAGGGAAGAAACCAGCCGCGGAGGAAAGCTGGAGGTCGTTGCACTGCCAGGGAAGAAACCAGCCGCGGAGTCTCCTGGTTAAAAGGTACTACCCTTTTATTCGTGGTAGTGGTGAAGCGTGGCTATCCGGCCGCCGGGGTGCTTGGCACGGGCGATTCGACCACGAGACGATCCAGGAAGGCGAAAAAGGCGAACTGGTTGGTCCCACCAGCTCAAAGGGAAGAAGACTCTCCTGGAAGATCTTCTCTGTCGTCGGGAAAGTGGTAAGTTTCGTACAGCAGGGCTCCACCAGTGTTGTCGTCGTCGTAGATGGCTCAGCTTCTCCCCTCTTTGTTTTCTTTAGGTCCTGTGGCGACTTCTGAAGTTCCAGTCCCCAAAGCCCTGCTTTTATGCAGCAAAATCCCCATTCATCAGCCTAGCTGTCAATCAAACATGCTAAGTGGTGAGCCGGGCGGCTCACCACTGGGCCAATCACACAAGAGTGCGACTTGAGTTGCCAAGGCAACTCAGTCCAGGGTGCCTATTCCCACCTCCCACACATCCTGTAGACCCAGACAGAATGGCACCACTTTTGGAGGCTTCTGTGCAGAAGCCTGCCAAAAGTGGAACAAAGGGCTCGACTTGGGTTGGAGTTACAGAGGTGAACACAAACGCCATTTTAAAACTGAGTCCTGGCAAAAAGACCCAACCAGGGAATAAATATTAAAAAAATAACCCGGCGGTATCT